>NC_060279.1:32477530-32782974 GCF_021613505.1 Equus quagga | reverse complement strand
TTTTTTTTTTTTTTTTTTTTTTTTTTTTTTTGAGGAAGATTAGCCCTCAGCTAACTACTGCCAGTCCTCTTCTTTTTGCTGAGGAAGCCTGGCCCTGAGCTAACACCCATCTTCCTCTACTTTATACGTGGGACGCCTACCACAGCATGGTGTGCCAAGCAGTGCCATGTCCGCACCCGAGATCCGAACCAGCGAACCCCGGGGCCGCCGAGAAACGGAACGTGCGAACTTCACCACTGCGCCACTGGCCGGCCCCTTATCTCCTCTTCTTATAAGGACACCAGTCACATTGGATTAGGGTCCACCCCACTGAGTTCATTTAACCTTAATTACCTCTTTAAAGGCCCTATCTCCAAATATAGTCATATTCTCAGAATCCACAGGGGTTAGACCTTCAATTTATGAATGGGATGGGGAGCAGGTGGGAATTAGGCCCATAACAGTAGTGTTAGCAATAATAGTTGCCACAACTTTGTAGACATACAAGCTTAAAAAATTGGTAAGGTTAAGGCCCCTGGAGGAATCATATTTAGAAAATTACAATCCAAACAGACGCAAAATAATTAAGGGAAAAAAATCCCTTTTTACATTGCCCCCTGAAGGACAGAGAAAGGGAATAAATGCTTAATCTCAGGAACACTTTCCATAAGCCCCTTTCTCTTCTCCCTTACCTTCTCCCGCCCGCTCCCCAGCCCACACGAACCTCGCTGCGCACCCGAGTTCCAGGGCAGCTTCCCTGCCCCGACGCTTGTAATGTAGATTTAGTAATCTGCCCTGTACTACCTTACGCTGCCTTTCCCGTTCAGCCCTTTCTATAATTCTGCATCACAAAAGTTCAGAACCGGTCTGGCCGGGATCCGCTCTCCTCGGAGGGAGGTCGGATTGAGGGCGGGGTCAGCTGTCAGAAACGGGGGCGAAAATCGGGCTGCGAAGACTGAGTTCCCCCGCCGGGCTGGGTGACTGGAGGTGTGAATAACTGTCACGCTTTTGCACTCACCCGCCCCCACCCCCACCTCCACCCCCCGCCGTAATCTTTTGGGGCCCTACAAAGAGACCCTGAATATCCCAGGGCGCCCCCGGCCGCTTCCCCGCCGACCCTTTCTACCCAGAGCGCGCGATTCCTGCCCGGGAATCGGAGGTTCTCTGCGCAAAGCTGGGAACTGCGCCTTCTCAGAATCCACGCAGCCTGCGAATTAATCCCCTCCAAAATTATTGTCTTCGCCACTGGAAGGAAAAGAGAACAAGCAGCCACTAGATGTCCCCCTTTGCCTCATCCACAGCAACGCAGGGTTGGGCCCGGCCCAGAAGTCTTGGTATTCATCCTTCGCCCCTGAGGCTCCTTGCGACAGGCTTCGCAGCCAGAGCGGTTCCCCTGTGCCCTACTCGCCCCAGTGGAAGCAAATTAGGGTACATGGCCTCCAGCCTGAGCCCTCGGCTAGCCCCACAGAAGTGGCCCCAGTGAGATCTGGAGAACTCCCTTTAATTCACCGGCAGCGACCTCACGTTAGGATGCTTCATCTTTTGGGGGATCGAGTCAGGCCTGCGTCTTTCCCAGGTTCCCAAAGACACACACACACCCCGGGGAGGAGGGTGGTCTCAAGCTGACGTAGAAAAGACTTTGTGTTGTCTGCTTCTTCTAGGTTATCAGATTCTAGCCTTTCCTTCTTTGAGGTATTTTAAATTGGAGGCAATCGACAGACATGTAAATTTTGGGATTTAGGTAAATTTTATGACTTCCTCCCTCTCCCAAAAAAATCAATTTTGCACCTATTTGCAATTCATTTCAACATTCTTTTACCCCCCATATAAATCTGTGGTTTTTCTAGGCTCCTTTGAAGCAGTTATAATGCCTGCCTGATTCTCCCAGATGGGTAATATAAAATCTTTAACCTGGGATCGTTTTTATATCCTTATGAGATTTGTGATTTTATGTTTTTCTGAAAATTATCTTTTAACAATGGTTATGATGCGGGCTCGGCAAGCAGAGGAGTCGAAAGAAAGATTTCTTGGACTCTCAATGTCTGGTAGTGGCGCTCCTTTATTCAGAGAGCAGCTTGGGGACAGGACCCACAGGCAGTAGAGCTGCAAACATGGGTTGAGGATTGGGCTAAATTTATAAGGCATAGGTATGTGAGTTATCTTTTTATAAGACAAAGGAAAGATTATGTAAAAAAGTTGTTAAAATGGTATCAGTGTAGGTGGGGTCTGGTTACTGGGTGATCCCATAACTTTAGATAAGAGTCAGGTCAGATCAGGTCAGGACGTCCTATGCTTCCTGGAGGATGATATAGATCAGGACGTAGGCCGGGATGCCTCAGGTTTTCTCCCTGGGGCAGCCTTGATCCTCATCAGTGAGAGGCAAATTCACTGTAATATTAAAGAAACTTAAGCTTCAGGGCCTCTTCAAAGTCCCTGTACCCAGTGTAGTATTATTTTTCTTAAGGAGACCCCCAAACAGTACAAACTTCAGGCCCACCAAACCTGCATCCCCTCCCCCTGCTGCTGACGGTCGGCTCCCTCAGACTCCGGTAGGTAGCTGATTTTTTAAAATGTAAAATCATGACTCCCATAGAAATATAAAATGAACACATTAACGATTAATTAGCTCCTTAATTAATCTTGTAGCGCAAAAATGTAATTTCTGGAATTATCCTTTCTATAGAGAGGAAATCAATTATATCTCTATCAGGAAAAATTCGTTTGCGTTTCTATGAACAGGGATCATTTGCATCACCATCAGGCTTCCATGAGTTTCATGCAACTCTCTACAGAGTTGCAAAATAGTCAAAGACAATGAACGATGCAGACCCCCATAGAATCAGAAAACTCAAGAAGAGTCTCCTAGTCTAGACAAATCCTCATATTCCATTGAAGTGATGCTCAGTACTTGCCCATTTCAAAATCTTTCACAATTTTTCCTTAATTAACAGCAGGAATTTGGGTAGCAAAAAGTCAACACGTTTTTTGTTATTTTCTAAGTTATTGTTTTCCACTGAGCCTCCATCCCAGCCCTGTTCCCATTTCCTGGTGGCCAGCAACTTATGGACATTATGCCCAAGGCCTGGAAAGCAATGCTTGCCTTTGGCTGGTTGCTGATGCAAGATATGAACTGGGGGGGCTGGCCCCATGGCCGAGTGGTTAAGTTTGCAGTCTCCGCTTCAGCCGCCTAGGGTTTCACCGGTTTGAATCCTGGGCGTGGACATGGCACCACTCATCGAGCCATGCAGGGGCAGTATCCCACATGCCACGACTGGAAGGACCCACAACTAAATATATATAACTAACTATGTACCAGGGGGCTTTGGGGAGAAAAAGGAAAAATAAAATCTTTAAAAAAAAAAAAGATATGAATTGGGCCTGTGGGGATCAGAATTCACCATCCCAAAATGTGTCTCTTTGGCTTGATTGTCTTTAAGAACAAAGACTCAGAAAGAAACTTTGTCCTTCCCCCTAACTGCCTAAAAGAATTTAAGATAGAAGGCCTGTCCCAGGAAGGAACTATCACCATGTATAATATAGTGGTAGACAGGGAGGAACCTAGCAAGGCCCATTTGATCTAAGTCCTCCCCACATCCCATTGTCTCAGCAAGGTAAGGCAAAGGTTTATTTATCAAACATTTGCTTTTCCATCTGTATGTGAATTGCCTTCCTCCCCTTTGAATTCCAAAACCACTACCCCAAACATCCTCTTTTGTCTTTAGCTGAAGATGGTATTTAAGGTGGTGGCGTTGGCCATTTTGGTGAGTTACCGAGTTTTCCTGGGTTTCTCCCATGTATACATATTATTAAACTTTGTTTGATTTTCTCCTGTTATTCTGTCTCATGTTGATTTAATTCTTAGGACAGCCAGAAGGACCTAGAGGATAAAGGAATATTCCTTCCTCCCCTACAGACTCATAAATCACTATCACTGTCTACCCACCAGACACTTGTTTGAGAGTATGGAGATAGCATTGCCCAGAAGTGCCAGGTGACAAATTCTAGTGTGGTCTTCTAGCAATTTAAGATCCTATCCCTAGGATGACCCCAGCCTCCCTTAAAAAAAAAAAAAAAAAAAAAAAAAGCTCAACACTGCCAGGAATATGTACTGCTTGTTCTAGCCAAAACTGGTAATAAGACTTAGGCCCCTGCATCCCCTCTTAGAGCAATTACTTTAGAGAGTTTGCAATTAAAAATCCTTCCTTTGAGATTAAATCTTCTACCACCCAGAACTGTCTTCTCAGCGACCTGAAATGTATATGTTCCAAGAGAGAACTCTTGCCTCCCTCCTAACTCACATAACTGCTTTCATTCATAAAGACACGAAAAGTTTGGGGCCAGTCCAGCAGCATAGTGGTTAAGTTCGTTTGCTCCGCTTTGGCAGCAGCCCAGGGTTCACTGGTTTGGATCCCCAGCATGGACCTACACACCACTCATTAAACCATGCTGTGGCGGTGACCCACATACAAAATAGAGGAAGATTGGTACAGGTGTTAGATCAGCGACAATCTTCCTCAAGTAAAAAGAGGAAGATTGGCAACAGATGTTAGCTCAGGGCCAATCTTCCTCACAAATAAAACAAAAACAAAAAACTGGGGAGATATGAAAAGTTTGTTTCTCCTCTGGATAAGTGCTAATTAACAAACTGAGATGGCCTAGTCCCATGGACCAACCCCTTTAACATCCCTCAGTGCTTTTAAAAGGTCTTTAGAGACCTTGAAAAGGTCTCTAGACTTTTGTTTTGACAAAGTTGAGTTCAATTGCTGCTGGACCCTCTTCCTTATTTCAATAGTTATAACTGAATAAAATCTACTCTTATTGCTTTAACTAGTGTCGGCTTTGTTTATCTTTGACACAGGTTTTGTGGAGTCCACAAATAGTTGTAGGGCGGGGCCCTCTAAATTCACCTGAGACAACCTCACTTCTCCCCACCATTTCTGTGATTCACTTTAAGATCACTTCAGTGACCCTTCAGCCCTGTCTTATTATTTCCCCTTAATTTCTCAGGAACCCAGCTTGTGCCAAGCCTCCTGACAAAGTTAACTCACATATCAGGACCCACAAAATGGAGGCCACCCCAGGGGCCCAGCCCATGTCACAAATCTAAACTGCAGGGGACGAAGAAATATTCTTCTACCCTCTAGGTTCTTCTGGCTGGTCTAAGATTTAACTTGACATGAGACACAATAACAGGAGAAAATCAAACAAAGTTTAATAACATGTATACATGGGAGAAACCCAGGAAAACTCGGTAACTCACCAAAATGGCCAAAGCCTTGCCTTAAATACCATCCTCAGCTAAAGACAAAGGAGGATGTTGGAGGTAGAGGTTTTGGAATTCAAACGGGAGGAAGGCAATTCACATACAGATGGAAAAGCAAATGTTTGGTACATAAATGTTTGCCTTACCTGGCTGAGACAATGGGATGTGGGGAGGACTTAGATCAAACGGGCCTTGCTAGGTTCCTCCCTGTCTACCACTATATTATACATGGTGTTGGCTCCCTCCTGGAACAGGCCTTCTATCTTAAATTCTTTTAGGCAATTATTTTAGGGGGAAGGTCAAAGTTTCTTTCTGAGTCTTTGTTCTTAAAGACAATCAAGCCAAAGTGACACATTTTGGGGTGGCAAATTCTGAGCCCCACAAAACCTAAGTCAGCCTATACGTACGTACAGGAAACACTTATTAAGGAAACGATGTACCCCAGTCCGAGGGCGCCAACTCAACTTAGCCAGCTTACTTTTCCCTAGAAAAAGGACCCACCAGCCATATAAGGAAAACCCCAACCTCCTAGCCAATCATGCGTTGCCTCTTCTAACACTCCATAAAACTCGCTCTTGCCCAAAATCCCCTGGGAACTATGCTCCACTGCTTGTGAGGTGTGGTACTCTCCCAGTCCACAGAGTGTTTCCGTTGAATAAAGGACATCAAACTCGTTACTGAATTGTATTATTTTTGTTATTTGACACTCCTTACTTTCTAGTTTTCTGCTATAGGGGAGGAAAAATAATCTTCCCTCTACCCTTCCGGATTCTTGGTTGAGACCCCCTGTAATAAAAGACAGATTAGCAGGAGAAAAACAAACAGAAGTTTAATAACATGTATACCTCCTGCATGCATGAGAGAGACCTAGGACAACTGAGTAACTCCCTGAAATGACCCAAGCCACCACCTTATATACCATCTCCAGCTAAAGACAAAAGAAAAGTGTTGGGGGGCAGAGGGAGGCCAGTTATTGGAGGTTACTAGGAGATGCACACTAAACAAGGGTAAGGTCATTATGCAGATTTAAGTCCATGCCTTCTCCGTTGATAATGTTACCAAGCACAAAGGGACCGGTGACTGACAAGTGGGTCCTTTTGCCCAGAGCCACTTGCACCAATAGAACAAGACCAGGCTTGGAATAGCAGAGCAGAAACTTTATTCATTGGTCAGTAAATGGAAGAGGCAGAACTCATGTCTAAAACACCTTCCTGAAGGGAAGATGAGCAGGATTTTTATGGGATGTGAAGGGGGAGGGGTCCCGAGTCATTGCCCAGAGTGGGGGCATTTGGGGAATGTGAAGATCGTCCCTTCTTGCACACTGAACCTTTTTTTTTTTTTTTAGGAAGATCAGCTCTCAGCTAACATCTGCTGCCAATCCTCCTCTTTTTGCTGAGGAAGACTGGCTCTGAGCTAACATCCATGCCCATCTTCTTCTACTTTATATGTGGGATGCCTACCACAGTATGGTTGCTGAGTGGTGCCATGTCTGCACCTGGGCCCCGGTGCTGAAGTGGACCCCGGGCCACTGAATTGTAATGTGCGAACTTAACGACTGCGCCACCGGGCCAGCCAACCTTTTTTTTTTTTTTTTTAAGAATTTTATTTATTTTTCTTTCCTGCTTTTTCTCCCCCAATCCCCTCAGTACATAGTTGTATGTTTTATTTGTGGGTCCTTCTAGTTGTAGCATGTGGAACACTACTTCAACGTGGCCTGACAAGCAGTGCCATGTCTGCACTGGATCCAAACCGGTGAAACCTGGGGCGGCCAAAGTGGGGCATGTGAACCACTCGGCCACAGGGCCAGCCGCAACACACTGCACCTTTTGCACACATTTCCCTTTGAGCACGGCGCCCCATCGCTGTCTTGGACCTTCCTGGTTTGGACTGGTTCTGTGGTTTGGCCATCTGGCAATGTTCTACAGTGGTTCCTATGAGGACACACAACTTACAACAAAGCATTAGACACGGAAAATATTTTAGGGACTTTCCTGGGTGACAATAAGAGTTTCTAGAGATTTGGTCATCCTCCTCCCCATCCTTATAAGTGGAAATCTCCCTTATAAATGTAAATCACTTTTATAAAAGGATAACTTCTACTTGGTTTTCAGAGCTTCTCCTGTGTCTGCTGGTTTTTTTTTTTTGGTTTTTTTTTGGTTTTTTTTTTAAAGATTTTATTTTTTCCTTTTTCTCCCCAAAGCCCCCCGGTACATAGTTGTGTATTCTTTGTTGTGGGTTCTTCTAGTTGTGGCATGTGGGATGCTGCCTCAGTGTGGTTCGACGAGCAGTGTCATGTCCGCGCCCAGGATTCGAACCAACGAAACACTGGGCCGCCTGCAGCGGAGCGCGCGAACTTAACCACTCGGCCACGGGGCCAGCCCCCTGTGTCTGCTGTTTTTTAAAAACAATCAGCTCAAGCTAATCATTACGCCAAAGAGGCATATTTTTGGGTGACATATTCCACTCCCCGTCACTGCCTCCAGAAACCTTTTCCTTTTGTCAATCACCTAGTGGTCCTTGGGTTTGTCTCCACTTAGCACATTCAACATCCCTTTAAGTACCTTCTCCCAAAATGTGCAGCGCTGACCTGAGAGGCTTCGCCATGTGATGTTCTATTTGTGTTTCCTTCGCTATTTCAGTACTATCATAGCTCAAGCATGATCAACCCCCAACTCCTTTGTACTGCTATGGGAGTCTCTTCGGCAAGCACTATCATGTAATTCATATTTTTCCTTGTTGATTTATTTTATTTTTTTATGTGCAAAACATTAACATGGTTCCAAAAGTCAAAACGAGACAAAATGGTATACTCTGAGAAATGACGGTCCCTCCTCCCTCTCGTTTACCCTGCTCTTGCCCACCTCTTGTAGCTAATTTCATTAATTTCCCTTCCTGTGTTTCTTTCCATAAAAATAAGTAAACATAGAATGCTTTCTTATTTCCCCTCCTTTCTTACCAAAAAGGTGGCCTTGCTTTTTTTCATTTTTCATATCCTGGTGTTGAAAAGGAGATAACAGGTCCAAAATGGAATCACTTGTACTGAGCCCCACGCCTGGCAAACCAAGACTTAACCCCTAACCTAACAGTGGTTCAGCCTCTCCCAGGAGTGGAATTTTAAACCAACCGGTCTTGAATTTCTGGATCAACACTTGTGAGGTAATCTGCCTGATAAGACCTCTGCCCCCCCGCCCCTAAGGGAAAGTGAGCTTGCCTGAAATAATTCTTTCTTTTGTCTCTTCTTCTGCCTATGAAATCCTTCCATTTTTTGGATCTCGTCTCTACTTGCTAAATGGGATGCTGTTCAATTCATCAGTCGTTCAATAAGGCCAATTAGATCTTCAAATTTACTCAGTTGAATTTTATTTATTTATTTATTTATTTTAAAGCTTCAGTGTGTCCTAGGTGTCGGTTTTTAGTTCTCTAGTGAGCCTCTGTCACAGGATGACGACTGACAGACCGGTGGCGTAGTTCCATGACCGGGAAATGAACCCAGGCTGAGGCAGTGAGAGTGTCAAATCTTAACCACTAGACCACTGGGGCTGACTCCAATTTTGTTCTTAACACTGGGAAATACTTCAAATTAGTTTACGGAGATCTTCCTCATTGTTTTTTTTACAGTTGCTCAGTATTTCATTGTGTAAATATGCCATGGTTTATTGAACCAATTCCCTATGTTTGGGCATTTGCAGGTAGTTTCCAATATATTTTGCAATTACAAGTAATGCTGTAATCAAATAACCTTGTGTACATGTATTTTCATATTGTTAGAGGTATATCTTCAGAGTAAATGCCTAGATATAGGTTGCAGGTCTGATGTTAAATGTATATGTAGTTTTGTTACAATATTGCCCATTTGCCTTCTTCAGAGTTATGCCTTTTTGTATTCCCACCAACAATGTATGAGTGTTTGTCTCCCCACAGCCTTGCCAATCAGTGTATTACCAAGCGAAGGGGAGCAGAATATGTCACCCCAAAATATGCCTCTGCGGCATAAGCATTATCTTGAGCTGATTATTTTTAAGAAACAACAGACACAGATAAAGCTCTGAAAACTGAGCAGAAGTTACCCTTTGCAAGAAAAATTTACATTCCTAAGAGAAATCTCCATTTGTAAGGGTGTCTCCCTCTCTGTACCAGGAAGAGGAGGATGACTAAATCTCTAGAAACCTGTTATCAATGGAGAAGGCATGTGCTTAAATCTGCATAACGACCTTACCCTGGTTTACTGTGCTTTTCCTGGTGACCTCCCATAACTGGCTCCCCCCACCCTCAACATCTTTCTTTTGTCTGTAGCTGGAGATGGTATATAAGGTGATGGCTTGGGCCATTTCCGGGAGTCATTCAGTTTTCCTGGGTGTCTCCCACCTACACAGGAAAGACACAAGTTATTAAACTTCTGTTTGTTTTTCTCCTGTTCATCTGTCTTTTATTAAAGAGAGGTCTCAGACAAGAACCTAGAAGGGTTAGGGAAAATTATTTTTCCTCCTCTACACAAGCTTTTTAATTTTCACCAGTCTGATAGGTGAGGTTAATTATTTTTAACCCCTCATTCTTAACTCGATCTCCAGGAAATCATGCTGTGACACAGCACGTCTGGAAAAAGCTCTGTGCCAGAAGGGTCTAGCGCCACCTGGTGGTAGCATATCTAGTTGCAGGAAATGTCCCCCCCCACAGCGATTTGTGCCTTGGCACTGACTTTTCCTTACCTAAGTTTCCTGCCCTTTCTTCCCTAATGAAAAAAACCTGCATTCTAACGCTTTCCTTTGGGCTGAGCACGTGCCACACTCCAAACCTTTTGAGTTAAGTACTAAAACAATCCACACTCACACAGTTTACTGTCTACACCAACGTGACTTTACTACAGTATTTGAAGGTCCGCGTTAACAAGACCTTACTATTCCAGGAAACTGCTACCCAGGAAGATGACTGCAGGTAACTAGACATCCCACCTAAGCGTCATTAGAGTAAAATGGCTCATCAAACAAGAGTAGGTAGGAAACCCTCCCCCAGTGGTTTCCCACCAACCCTAAATTACTATGCCACAAAGTCTGTCTCGTCTCAATCAGCAACTGCTGCCTCCCGCCACTTTGAAACACCTACCTTAAACCAGACTCAGAAAACTCAATACCCTGCTTTGCCCTCCTCCATTCTGAGACTCTACAAAGACTTTGTCAGTGTCATTCGCTCCCTTCCTACAGTAATCAATATGCCCAAGTTCGCCTTACTGACAGGTTCTCTTGATGGTATTTTGGGGGAGCCAGCATTCCATATAAGACAGAGAGCACTGCCTCTGTCACTACGTTCCAGATATTGGGCTGCACCCTCTTGCCAACCTTAATTCACAGTTTCACCTGGAGTTTAGTCCTTTTGCCCATTGGGACTTTTAAATATTGGAGGATGTCTTAGTTCACTTGGACTGCTATGACAAAATACTAGACTGAGTGGCTTATAAACAACAGAAGTTTATTTCTCACAGTTTCAGAGGCTGTAAGTCTGAGATCAGGGTGCAGAATGGTTGGACAAGGGCTGTCTTCTGGGTAGCAGACTTCTTGTTGTGTCCTCATATGGCCGAAGGGGCTAGGAGGTCTCTGGAGCCTCTTTTACAAAGCACTAATCCCATTACCAGGATTCCACTCTCATGACTTAAGCACCTCCCAAAGTCCCCACCTCCTAATACCATCACCTTTGAGGGTTAGGATTTCAACATATCAATTTGGGGGAAGACAAACATTCAGACCAAAGCGGAGGACAACCTATCGACCACCTGGAACTTAGACTCAATTCTGATGTTGGGGGCTAGAGGTTGTCAGCAGCTGCTTCCCCTATTAGCCAGGTTCTTTATCCTCATCCTATTTTCCCTTTATTTTTTCTTCTGCCTTTTTCTTTCTCTCTTCCACATTCCCAAGACCTAAAGATGACACACCATCAGGCCCTGTCTCAGGACTAAAAAAGTTTTCAGTAAATGGGGAAATTTCCCCTGCATCCATAAGAAATGCTTTCTGAAAACTGACCTCAGGTCTACCCCAGGATTCTGAAGGCACCAGGGGGAGCCACAGGCAGGAGCCCCAAGTTGCACTCCTCCTGACACCTCTTACATGGAATTCCATGAGAATGGCACCTCGGGCCTCAGGTGAGTTTGAGCACTGGCCTGCTATGCCTCCTAATGATACTGAGCCTCTTAATCTTAAGTTCACGTGCCTAGTGCACAGTAAACCAATCACTGAGCCATGGGTACTAGGAGATGGAGACAGGTTTTAGTCAAACTAGCCAAAACGCGAAGGTGGGAGAATGGGTTCTCCCAAATCCACCTTAACAAGAGAAGAAAGCAGGGGGCTTTATAGAGCTTAGGGGCTTGGCAGGAGGGGTTTTGGAGAAACAAAGGGGTAATCCGTGTTTCTTTCACCCCAGTCAATCTGGACAGTCTGACTTCTGGGGTCAATGGCAGCTGGGGACTGGTTGTCAGGTGATCGCACCTTCCCTGAAAGCATTGTCTTTCTTCTGCAAAACAAGCTCACAAATTGTCCCTCCCCCTGGGTCACCCCTCAGGTTAAACAAGAAAACAGCAAATTGTGAAAGGCAATCAGATTCTTATTGAACATCTACAGTAACCCTCAGGTGCCTGGCTTCACCAACAAGGGGGTCTCTTAGTTAAGAATTTAACAAAAAGCCTGCTGGAGTGTTGTACAGAGTGACAGTGCTAGGGTGGTTTAGTGAAGCTTTCCAATAGCTCTTTTCCATACGGATAATTATGTTTCTAGACCTCGGTAGAGGCAGTATAAAGAGTGGTCTTTAGAATTCTACCTCAAGCCTGTCTACCTGGGTTGGCATTCTGGCTCCAGTACTCACAGCTATACGACCTTGGTCAAGGCATTTACCCTCTTCATGTCTCAATTCCTCATCTCAAGATGGCGATAATAATAGTATTTTCCTCTTAGGTGTGAGGGTTAAATGAGTTAATGCGTTTAAAGCCTTTAGAACAGTGTGTAGCACTAATGAGTACTTCAGGTTGACTATTATTATGTAAAGCACTATGCAAAAACAGCTTCAAGCTCCCGCCTTCCAACAAGATTGTTGCTCCCTATGGAGCCACTTCCGCCATGTCAGCTCTTCTGTGGTTCCTAAATTTGTAGCTCCATGAGGGAAAACACAAGGCTGTTTTTCACCTAAATCTGCTTATCTCAAGCTCTAAAGAGTGCCCATCTTTCTAACACCTTTTTATCTGAGAAGATTTTAACTAACATTAATGCCACCCCTTCTGAGCCTGGACATCTTTAAGGATTTCAACCTGTCCTGGGTGGGATACCCCCTCCAAAAAAAGACAGTGAAGGGTAGCAGAATAAGCCATCCCAAAATATGCCACCTTGGCATATTGATTATTTTGAGCTGAAAGCAATTGAGAAGTAGATACAAGAAAAGTTCTCCGCCCTTCTCCTCTTTGCCTAAAAGTGGGACATAAATTTGTAAAGGTGTCCCTCTCCCCTCTACCAGGAAGGACAGAAGTTAATCACCAGAGACAACAACTCCAGACCCTTAAGCCAGAGATGGCACCAGAAGAATCTACGTAACAAACCTTACTGACTAGTCCTTATCTTTCAATAGTTTCCCCCAAATATTTACTTTCCCAAAATTTGCCACTCTAGAAACTCAAAGTTCTTTTCTTTTATCTCATCACTTCTCTAAAAATTTCTCATTCTTTTGTTAAGATGCTCTGTAAGCCCAAGTTCTGACCACTCCTTTGAGTTACTGATCTCTGAGTGCTCCCACGTGTAAGCGTGATGCACATGTTAATAAACTTCTATGAGTCTCTTGTTAATCTGTCTTTTGTCAGTCTCATTTACAGGGCCCCAACTGGAGAATTTAGGAGGGTAGAGGAGAAAAGATTTTTCTTACCCTACAACACACACAGACTTTAGGTGTTCTGTGTGCAAACAGAACTAGAGGTCACAAGCCTGTTAGGAACGTTGCCAAAACATTGGTGAAAAGGTGAGAGAGAAAGGCCTGGGGCCCCGGGAGTGGTCCTTGCTTCTCATTTATCCTCCTAGCTACACTGCCCTAGCCAGGCTCCTATCCAGTGGGGATAAAGGGACCTGTTCTCAGCATTTAGCCTTTTTTGTGTAGGTTGATGTCTCCCTGGGGGAAGTTTCAATGTGGTCCCTATGGGCTGTCTCAACACCTTAAACCTTGAGCTGGGCTCAGAGGTAGGAACGGCATTGAACCCAGGAGCCCAGGCCCCTGGGAAGGACTCAGCATACCAGAGACAAGTAAATGAGACCAGTTCCTTCTCTTCTTAGCCCTGCAGCCTGCTCCGCTGATGCTGCCGTCTACACACCAACAATAAAATGTTTGTGATGCCAACCATTCAAGGCCTGGGATCCTCTGTCCCCCATCTCCCTTCTGCTTATTTTCATTTGGCTTGCACACAGATAACAAGAGGTGATAATGCTGGTGACAGCCAACATGGCAGCGCCTCAGTTATCTCGCCTCAGTTATCTCGACGTATCTCATTCAGGTTTTGAAACTCGATCCTTATTCATTCACCATTTATTGATTGGCAGGATGTGCCAGACATTAGGCACATACAATGAACACAAGCTCTCCACCCCCAAGGAAGTTGGTGACTCCAGTTGAGGAGGAATAAATAATAATAGGTTTATTATTGAAAGCTATTGTATTATTATTCCACATAGTTTAAGAAACAACTAGAAACAGAAATTGGATTTAAGTGTTGTTCTGAAATGACTCCACAGGTATGGCTATCCCCACCAGTTACACTCTCCTCCCCATCACTTCTCGCTAACATGCTGGTTTTCCATTTACACCCTTCTCTCCTGCAGGCGCTGAGGATTTAGCCCTCATTCTTGTCCAGTTGCTCCCATCCACTCTGTCTTCTGAGTTCCTTTCTCCCCAGGGATGTTACAGACCTGGACCAAAGGAATCTTAAAGTCTGCATCAGAAACAAATGGGGTTAGCTGCTTCTTTTGACTTCAACTCTGACTAAAATACCAACTGCCAGCCCATCACTTGTTTTTGTGCTGCCTGGAATCTAAGAATGGTTTTTATGGGGTTTTTTTGCGAGGAAAGATTCGCCCTGAGTTAACATCTGTTGCCAATCTTCCTCTTTGTTTTTCTCCCCAAAGCCCCAGTGCGTGGTTGTATATTTTAAGTCCTCCTAGTTCTTCTACGTGAGCCCCCACAGCATGGTAACTGACAGACGGGTGGTGTGGTTCTGAGACGGGAAATGAACCCGGGCCACCAAAGCAATGAGCACCGAACTTTACCCACTAGGCCATCAGGACTGACTTGGTTTTTACATTTTTAAAGGATTTTCAAAAATCAATTATTACATGACATGTGAAACTTATGAAATTCACATTTCAGTGTCCATAAATGAAGTTTTATTGGAACACAGCCACGCTCATTCATTGTCTATGGGTGCTTTCTTGCTACAACTGCAGAGTTGTATAGAGACTGTATGGTCTGCAAAGTCGAAAAAATTTATTCTCTGGAGGCATCTTTGAGCGGGCCAGGTAGACACCATGAGCAAAGCTCACCCTCTCAAAAATATTTATAGACTAGAAGTTATCATTGGAATTAAATGGTGGCAGGCACGGCCAAGGAATATGGCGGAGGTGTGATCCCTTTATGAATCTTGTGATGGATGAATGTGTGGAGATGGCAACTAGTGGGCAACAGAACAATACTGGAATGGTGGTAATAGCATCATCACCATCAATGGTGGAATGAGGAAATAGTATCATCGTGTTCGAAGCCTTCAAAGGACTATCAACAACAGCTGTGATGACCAGCGAACTCAATTGCTTCCACAGGCTCCCTCTCCACAGCATGTTTTACTACAATGAAAGAATCAGGTGCTATACATTTTCTTATTGAAGTTTTTTGTGAGACAAACCTTTGTAACAGTTAAAAAAAAAAAAAAAAATTCCCTGGCCATCTACTGAAAGTTTGCCAACCCCTGGCCTAAAATAATCAGTTTGGAAGCGACCGTGGACAGCTGTCATTATGCGAGGTACTGTAAAGTGCTTTACAGATCTTACCTCATTTGCTTCTAAAAGTTTTATAGGGTAAGCATTATTACCACTTTTTAGATGACAAAACTGAGAAAGAAAACTTTGGCAATGTCACAGAAGAGGCTGGAATCAAACAAGGTCTGCATGATTCCAAAACTAATATTCTTTCCACTGTACAGCACGCACTCCGCAAAGCTCTGGAGGACACGTTCTGAATTATAACTAGTCTTCTTTGGACCTCCACCCGTTGGTCCTAATCTTCTCCCTTGAGGCCATCCACACGGTAATCTTCAAATATCTAAAGATATTGAGTCTTTGATTCTCTGGACTCGACATTGATTCTTTTACGAATTTCTATATGGCATGGTTTTAAGTCCCTTCACTGTCCAGATTACTTCCTATGAACATATTCCAGTTTGTCTATAATCACCTTAAAGTGTGGCCCCTAAAACAGAACCAGAGGGGCCAGCCTGGTGGCACAGTGGTTAAGTGTGTATGCTCTGCATCGGGCAGCCCAGGGTTCACCAGTTTGGATCCTGGGTGTGGACCTACACACTGATGGCCAAGCCATGCTGTGGCAGGTGTCCCACATATAAAGTAGAGGAAGGTGGGCACAGATGTTAGCACAGATGTTAGCTCAGGGCCAGCCTTCCTCAGCAAAAAAGGAGATTGGCAGCAGATGTTAGCTCAGGGATAATCTTCCTCAAAAAAAAAAAAAAAAAAAGCACAGAACTGGATACAGGGATAGACTATAGAGCCATCAGCAAAGAATGCCTCTCTAGTTCTAGATCTTCTACATCGTTCCAACTTTATCCATGAAGAGTTGACTTTTAGGACCCAAAGGCAAAGTCTTACACTTATTACTACTGAATTTCACTTTGTAAGACGAAGTTTATTATTCCTGTCCATTGAGATCTTTTTGAATTCTCATTCTGCCACCTGATGAAGTTGCTGTTCCATCTAACTCCTTTCCATCCACATACCATAGCCATGCTTGTTTTTTGTCTGGGTCACTGGCAAAAAATGCAGTGAGGTTTATCCTTCATTCCAGAAGGTGGCACTCATGGGCCCTCTGTTTTATCAAGAGCTTCCTAAGTTGTCTGACTCTGTCCTGTTGATCCCGTTGGGAGGGCAGACTCAAGCGATAGTCACAGTTCAGGAGAAACTCCAGGTGGACATCATCACTTTCAATGTCCTCTCTCCTAACACCCACGTAGCCACCTCTACAGAGAAAGCTAACTTGTTTCAGCTCCTCCTCTTCCTGCATTCTTTCCCTTTCAGGATCACTGTGAGCAGGACACAGGCCACCCAACCTCACCTCCCCAGCTGCCTTGCATCCCAGATCTACTTGTATGGGTTGTGTGAACTCGAGCAAGTTCCTTAGCATTTCTGTGCCTCTTTTCCCCCATCTGTGAAATAGGGATAGTAATAATACCTAGTAAATAAGCTAATGGATGATAGTAATCATTCAACAAGTTACTGCCCCAAAAAGTTCCATTTCCTATTAGACTTTTATAGCTAGTACTGGAGAAGGGACAATGAATTGGAGTAGTTACAAAATTAGAGATACTTTTTAATGTAAATTGTACTTTTCCTTCATTTATCCTTTATTAAGCTGTCCCTATGCCCCATACTGTCCCCTCATTCAGAAATGGACCAACTCTATTTCCCTCCACGTCCTCTGTCCTGGCCTTGATGTGTAAAGACAGGAGCAAACACATCCTTAACACTCATTCCATCCCAGTTGCCAGTCTCCAGGGAATTTCCCCATTCCCCTCCCCCAGGTCTCCCTTTAACGCAGGAAACGTCCATCTGAGGCATTCCCTTTCAAGCACAGGCCAAGTTAAATGACAAGGTAACTCTCAGGCTCTGGGGAAGGATATCCCTAATCTCTTAAGCAGTAAGACTATCAGGGAGATTCTGAAAGTCCAAGTCACGCTGGGAGTCCCAACTCTTAATGTAGAACTCCAGGATTTAAACAAACTCGATGTGAAAAATAAACCTTTATTACAAAAATTAGTTTTGACATTCTAAAATGAAAGCAGACAAGGTGTTTTCCAACTCCCAGGGACTGTTGTAAGCTGGAGGTAAATTCCAAGGCTGATAAGAACTGACTCATACCCATCTCGAGTGACCTTGGGAGGGAGGAACCATCCGCCTCAGACCTACAGGAGCAGTGAATCACCTCTGCTTCTCTGTGGCCTTTCCTCCACAACCCTCCCACCCTGTCTCCCAACCATGATACAGAACTGAAACATACTTTAAAAATCTCATTCTTACTGGACCATTTCATAATCTCTACTTTTATTGTCGAATTAGATTTTATTTCCATCTGGAAAACTTATTTTTTATTGGTGCATGACCCTTAACTGACGGTTTGATTTGGTTTTTGTTTTTCCTTTTGGATCCTTGATAGAAAAGAAACCTCAGTTCTGTTAAGGATTTCCAGATAAGGGAACAGAATATGGCAACATGGCGCTTAGTATCCTCCACGGAAAATCTACCCTAAAAGACTCCTTATTTACCCTCTTGCTAGTTCATAAATAGACCTGAGGACTGTGGTGGACGGGGAAACAGGAATTTAAGGGCGAAGAAGGGTCCCAATGGGAAGAGGAGAGCTATGACAGGCAGGCCTACCCTGATGACTCCTGTTCCCACTGAAATGCAGATCGCTTCATGACCCAGTCTCAAATTATCTCCTCTTTAAACGTCTACCCCACTAAATAAAGTAGTAGTTACTACTTTACACTACTACTAAAGGAGTTCTCCAAATGATTCGCGAACTCCTCCTTCCTCAGGCTCGGGAGTTTTTCCTTAGCTTTAGAAAAGTCTTTTAATGCATCTGTTGGCAGAGGTGGGAGGATGGGCACTCTCTCCTCTCACTTGGTGGGACAGACCAAGTAGAAGCCCAGAGCACAGCATCAGCTTGGCCCGGGGTGCCCTCCTCCCGCAGGGGAAGGCCTGCCACAAGAGGGCTCTGGAATGAGGGTCCAATGTTCAGAAGCTCCCCCTTGAGACAGGAAGGAGGAAGGGGTGCGACAGGGAGCCGGGGACCAGCCCAGCTTGCTGGGAAGCAGGGCTTTCGGCAATTTTCCTGTTCGTACAAACAAGGAGCCAAGGGACCTCATTCCGAACCCCACCCCCTCCCCAACAAGAAACTTTAAGAAACCAAGTTTTTATTTCCAGCAACATCCAGCTACACACAAACACACTCAAAGACAATCTCACCAAAGAACTAAGACGCCCTTCAGCACACACTCAGTTTTAGCATAGAGCTAAGACCACACGCACACGCGCGCGCACGCACACACACACAGGCTCAGCAAAGAGCTAAGACTGCTACACACATCCCCACAGCCTTGTAGACATGTCTTAAAAGGGTCCATCCAGTTGTTCCAGCCAAGGGAGGGGTGACGGCTCGTTCTACCAGCTCCAGCTTTTTTTCTTTAGATCAGTGATTTTAAAACTCTTCTGTTCCACGTCCCCTGAAAGCTCACTATGCTCTCCATGACAAAAGACCCCCATTTTCCTACAGACACAGTTGGTATCAGTCTGCTTGTGTTCAGGAGGAAGAGGATGCAGGAGGATTGATCCCAGGGGCGCTTCCCATGGGAAGACAGAAGGAAGTGGGCTGCAGAGGCGAAAGGGACTTGACGTCGACACCAAACAACCATTTCAGCTGCTCCGGTCTCCAGTTCCCACTCCCAAAGAGCTGGGACCAGTTCTCAGTACAGGAGGAAAGAGCAGGAACAGGATGGGCTCAAGACCCCTTCTGGAGGGCCTCCACACGCAGGAGGGTAGGGACTGCCTGCCATTCTCGCCGTCTGGTTGGAAGGGAAGTCCATAGACATCACTCGGGACTCATGCCCAATCCCACATAGGGATGGGGAGTGAAAGCTTTAAACAAGTCCCAGGCCACTCCACAGCGGTGGGAAAGGAAGGGAGGGGGGAAGGAGGATGGGGCACATAGCTGGCATTATTACAAACACATCCTAACTAAGGTAAAAGTGGGGGCCCCTGTGGGGCTAGAAGACAAATAAGGCATCCTGTGAAACTACAGACATTAGGGGCCAGAGTCTGGTAGCACCTGAGCAAGGCAAGCACAGAGGACAGGAGATGAGCCGGACCAGGTCACACCAGGAATGACGAGGTCTGTCTGAATTCCCCCTGGAAAATAAAACGTCCAAGTCAGTTCTCTATCATCTTCTTTGGCTGATAACCCCCCCAACACAAACACAGGCTAGAAACCCCTCCCTCCAGCCGGGGGGCCCTCCCCATCCCAGGGCAGGTAGACTCACTTCACTTCGAGCGGTGGGCTGGCTGTAAATCACCTTCTTATTCGAACTCGAGGTCCTGTAGACAAGCCAGAAGACGGAGATGCTCGGTGTCTTAACCTCTCCTTAACCTCTGCTTGCCAACTTCAGAGGCCAGAAGTGAGAAGTTTACAGAAGCACAGAGCTCTCAGTAAGGAGGCAACAGTGGAGGGAGAAAGGACAGGCGCGGGGGCCACGGTAAGCAGGGGTAGAGATCCAGATGTCTTCCCTACCAGGCTGGTTGCCTCCAGCTCCAACCCCTTCCCCTAGGCCCATCTCAGCTTCAAACCACATGCATCCATGTTCTCAACCTCAGAGAGCCCCTGGACAGCACCTCACTCACCCTTTCTTCACTCCTGAAAGAGAAGAAATGGGACCATGAGTGTTGGCAAGATAGAAGACAGCAAGGTGTGGGGAGATGGGGGGACTAGCATGCAGCTCTGAGATGTGGGTAATTGTGCTCCCTGGGAGGGAACCCTCGCATACACTGGCTCAGCATCAGGGTCAGTACTCAGATGGCACCCAACAACTGCGCCCTGAAATGGGGGCGATGCAAAGGAGAGTCTTTCAGGGTAAATACTTACTGTCAAAGTAGCCTCGGCTATAGGCGAACCAGATGCCAAAAATCAAGAATCCAAGGAGAATGAGTGTTACAAGGACAGCTGCCACGATGCCCCCCACATTCAACTCGGCTATGAGACACAAATGAGAGGTCAGGCACCTGATGTTCACTCACGGTACTAACCATCCCGCCAAGGCCAGGATGAAAAGCAGATCCTCTCCCCACCCTAGGTCCCAACTCCAGCCCCTGCCACACCCTCACTCACTAGCTTCCATGCGCACAGCGTCCGACCTCATGGGTGTCCCATACCCATTCTGCGCCTGACAAGTGTATTCTCCAGTATCAAAGGCCGACACCGGATCAAAGACCTGGAGAGCAGAAAAGAAATTGGCTTTCTGCTTGAAGAAGCTAAGTACCTATCTTTTACGTCTCCTGACCCTAATGCCAAGTTCACCTTGTTGCTTGTTCTTCCTCCCCACCTTCAGGGGTTCTATAACCGTGTCCCCCACTCCCCACCTTTCATTCCCAGCTGATCCATACCAGCTCCCCTGTCTTCTGATTCAGGCTATAGGAAGAGTTGCTGAAGGCACGGTTGCTCTTGGGCTCCGTAGGCATCAGCACCCCGTCCCTGTACCAGGTGTATTCAGAGGGTGGGGAACCATCTTTCTCTGAGCAGGTCAGCACTGCCCGGTTCCCGATGGTGGCAGAGGAGGGGATGTTGACTGTAGGTTTGGATGGAGGCACTGGGAAGGGAGAGAAAGCGCTGATCACAAGGGCAGGGAGGGTTGCCTGGAGGCTAAGTAGCTGACAAGGATGACACCACCATCCAGTAGCCCCCCCTCCCTTACCATGCCCTGAGTTTCCCCTTAACCAGGGGCTCATCCCCTCTCTGGCAGCACTGCGACTCTGAATCCCCTCACCTGCGAGCATTCTTACCATCAACGAGCTCCAAAGCTTAGCAGAGCCTCCTAAGGGTTTAGGGAAGCAATTGATTCTAAGCGCACACAGAAGACATGTGGCACATACCAAGCACAATGAGCTCGATGCTGACCTCCCCGTAGGTGTTGCCGCCATCATCAGAGACCATACAAGTATATGTCCCCGTGTCTTTCCGGGTCACTGAATGGAAGGTGATGCCGCTAGGCGAGAAGGTAACTCGGTCCTCATAGGAAGCTACCAGGAGAGCGGAGACAGGAGCAGAGTGAGCCAGAAAGCTAAGAGAAGCTGGTGGCACTCAAGGCACGAAGGGCCCTCTTCGTCCCCCAGGAAGGGCTCTGGGAAGGCCGCAGAGACTGGAGCCCCAGGGTGTGCCCCTACCCTGGAATCCAGGCACTGATCATCCCTCCACAAGCTGGGCAATCAGAAAGGAGGCAGAGCCACTCACCTGTGATCTTGTTGTTATAGCAAACAAGGCTGGTGGTGTCGCCTTGGGCAAACTTCCACTCCACACGGGGAGAGTTGAAGCCCGAGTAGGTGCAGGACAACTTGGCGGCTGCAGGCAGAATCCACATGAGCGGGAGGAAAGAGCAGTGGCAAATGGAGAAGATGGGGAAATGGCCCCAAACCACAGTAGGGCTGAATCGTCCCCAGGTCCCCAGGGGTCTGCACCTGCCCACCCACCCCTGCCACGCTCCACAGCCCTTCCCAACTCACGTTTATTCTCAGCGACTCTGACTACAGGTTCAGAAGTGTAGACTGTACCTTTGGTCAACGCCAGGGAGCCTGAGGAGGAGAGAGGTGGGCCCATCAGGAGTGGACGAGAAATGCAGTGAAGAGGGAGGAGCAGTCCCGGCCGATGGAGCATCAAAGACCGCGGCTCCCCAGCGGCTTCTTCAGCCTGGGATCCCAAGGTGAAGGGATTCTAGAGATTCAAGCTCCTCCCGGGGTTTCCATCCTCTCACCAATATCCTAATACCTTCTCTAAAAGCTTTTTGCTACAATTGCAGGCCAATGCTTCTTTTACCAATGGAAATAAACTATGTCCTTCAAGTACCATTTCTTCCATGTTTTTTTCCCCTCTGTGACTCCCAATAATCTAATTAGATTCCTGCTAGTCCGACAGCAGCTTCCCAAATGACATTTCATGGTTCACAGAAAGCTTCTCAACAAATAATTGCAGCCACTTGTCAGACACTCCTGGCAGGAAGCCAGCAAAGCTGGAGGCAAGAGAGGGAAGGGAGAGAAGGAGCAATAATGAGGATAATAATAACACTCGACGTTTGTGGGGCATTTTGTGCTTTTTCAAGTGTTTTCACATACCTTCTGTCATTTGATCCTTGAAACAAGCATGACAGGTCAGCAGGGCAAGTATCGTTATCCCAGTTTTACATGAGGAACCGAGATGACAGGGAAGTAAAGTGCCTCAGATCACATAGCTCGTTCTGAGACGGAGTCAGGACCAGAACTGGCCTCAGACCATCTCATTAGAATCTCCCGCCCAATGGAGAAGGGAAACAAGGTGGTGTGTGGTGGGGTGGGGAGAGGGGGAAGAGGAGAGACAAGGCTAATTAAATAACAGTGGGAGGGCAGCCACAGGTTCACAGGAGGGGCCCAACATTCCAAAAGAAGCCCGTGACGGAGGATTCTGGAATAGTACTGTTACAAACCTGCTCTTACACAATTACTCTCATTCATGTTTTCAAAGCTCAAACTCATGGCATGTGCTTTATTTATAGCTTTAAGTCAGAGCTCTGTCTTCCTTAGATAAATGCAAGTGCACTTTTCCTTTATTTAATTACTCACAACTGAATATAGGCTCTTGACCTCTGAGGCCCCCTTTTCTCATCTGAAACAGGAAGGGTTTGAACTACATGTTCTCTAAAGTCCTCGAGGTTCTTTGTGTTTGTTTGTTTGTTTGTTTTGGCATTAACATTTAGAGAGTACTTGACAGAATAACACTGTGTATAAGTCGAAATAAGTATTCTCTCCCTCATTTTAAAGATGAGAAAATTAAGTATCTAAAAGGTTAAGTGAGGGCTGGCCCAGTGGCCAAGTGGTTAAGTTCACACACCCGCTTCTGGAGCCCAGGGTTCATGGGTTCAGATCCTGGCACAGACCTACACATCACTTGTCAAGCCACACTGTGGCAGCGTCCCACATACAAAATAGAGGAAGACTGGCACAGATGTTAGCTCAGGGCCAATCTTCCTCGAGCAGAAAAAAAAAAAGGTTGAGGGGTTGGCCCACGTTTTCACAGCTAGAATACGGCAGAGCTGAGATGAGCTTACAGGTTACTCCTATACCCCCTTTTTTCCCTTAGTACACTATACTTTTATAAACCATGCTGTTTCTCAGAAAAGCCATCAGTTTAATGGAGGCAGAGTATGTAATAAAATGTCATTCTTTTAGAAGTCAGGTCCATTTTACCTACAAATTATTTCTAATATTACCTTGTATACGAATATATGGCATTACACTTTACTGTCAAATCTATAATGAATTGTAATAACAGATACAGAAATTAAATAGCCTTTACTAAATTGAAAACTGAGGACATGGAAGTCCCTTACTCAGCTCTCATCAAGAATGCTGCTAATAAAATGCTTTGATTTTTGCCCAAGTCAGCTTGTTCTGCTTTGATGGTGGGAATTTTGTTAAGATTCTCAAATTTTACAGTTAGGTACCTGCAAAGTGCACTGTGATGCTTGAAGCGGATCTCTCCTCAGGAATGAAGGACCCCTTGTCCCAGCTGCTGGGGGAGCTCCCAGGGGAAGGCCTCCAGCTATCAGCCATCTTTGAGGGTAACCAGAAAAGCCCCTTGCCCAGGGGCATGCCTCCCACAGGGAAAGGGCGAGGGGCAGGGGCAGCCAGCATCCAATGCCTGATCAATGAGAGGAGGCGGGAGTATGAAGCCCAGCTCCATGACCCCAACTCGGGACAACACTGCAGGGCTATTCCTGCTCCAAAGTTCCTTGTGGAGCAGGCTGAGGCCTTATCGGGACTACAGTGCCACTGAGCTTCTCCCTCTGCCCAATCCTGTTCCGCCCCCTCCTTTCCATAGGTGTGGATCCCGAGAGCTCTCCCTAATAAAGGTCTTGGTACAATAATTGACATCTCGGAGTCAGCTTCCCAAGAACCCAAACTATGACGCCACCCAAATAAAGAACAGCTTCTAATTACACTAAAAGCTAGCCTTTGAAATAAAGGGCAACCAAAAAAAAAAATCACAGCATATGAATTTGGTGATTATTTCTGCATCACTTCTGATGTTAGCTAAAGTTCTTTTTTGAGTCCTCTCAGATCATCGCATGTAAAACACATTCAGGAATTCCACCCCTATAGATACACAGACATATTGGGCTACAGGCGTCTTCTCCTTCTCCTCATTAATCCTGATTCCATGACCTCGTCCAGGCTTCTCTTCTCTTGTTTAAATACAGAGCCTTCACCTCAATGCCTTCCCACCTCCCTCTGATGTGGGACTGCTGATGTCTGCCAATGCTCAAAACTCTACTGGGACAGCATATCGCACCATGAGTTAGTCCAGCCTCACCACCGTGCCCTCCCTAGTCGCCACAGGATACCTCAGTCGCCCTGGTCCGCAATCCCCTTCTCATTCCTGAGGATGCCTCTGGAACCAGACAGCCTGCATTCAAATCCCAGCTCTGTTACCTCCTAGGCTGTGCGACCTGGGCAAGCCACTTAGTCACCTGGAACCTCAGTTTGCCCATTTGTAAAATGAGGATAATAACAGTTTCTACATCAAAGGGCTGTTGTTGAGAGTTAGAGAAGCTAATACAAAAAAAGTGCTTACAACAGTGTCTGACCAACAGGAAGCACCAAATAAGTATTATATCTTATTATCCTCATCAACAGCCCTTAGGCCCTTCTGTACATTCTTCTTTTCTTTTTTCTTTTTTTTTTTTTGCTGAGGAAGATTTGCCCTGAGCTAACATCTGTGCCAATCTTCCTCTATTTTGTATGCAGGTTGCCGCCACAGCATGGTTACCAATGAGTGGTGTAGATCCATGTCTGGGAATCACACAGACCACCAATGCGGAGTGAGCCAAACTTAACTACTAGGCCACAGAGCTGGCCCCCACACTTTTTTTTCTGACTTCAAAATTTTCTTCAATAAGACATATAAATAAATATAAGTACTGCCTGAAAAATGCTTACACTCCAGCCCACCAAACCATCTCTCTCTATCCTTATAACTGCCTTGGAAAGCCTAACTCATCTCTAGAAGCTTCACAGAGAGACCAGCAGAGCTGAGGGCTTTCCCTCATGACAACCTGTCTACACCAGGACACCCCCAGTTTCCCTCCCCTTCTCCTGATCCATTTTCTATTTTCCTCACCTCATCATGGCCCCCTTTTGTACTTAACCTTGGACCTATACTTGGCATATTGTACACACATACAAATGTCTTGCAATGCACACTGGTAGCCCAAAATAGAAGGAAATTTCATCCTTTCCATTATGAAGTTTAATTTATTCTAAATTCACCAAAAAAAAAAAAAAGCCACAGAGTCAAAGGCATCAATAGATTTTTGTCCCTTTTCTGTACAGAAAACCTTCACAGTCTTGCACACCTCTCTAGCTGTTATCCTCTCCTCCCTTCCTCTCCAAACTTCTTAAAGAACTGGTCTACACACACTATTTCCAGCCCAAAATACCCACTCACTGCTCAACCTACTGCACTGTCTTTGGCTCTCACCTTGGAGTTAAAATTGTTTTTTGTTTTTTTTTTGTTTTTTTTTTTAAAGATTTTATTTTTTTCCTTTTTCTCCCCAAAGCCCCCCGGTACATAGTTGTATATTCTTCGTTGTGGGTCCTTCTAGTTGTGGCATGTGGGATGCTGCCTCAGCGTGGTCTGATGAGCAGTGCCATGTCCGCGCCCAGGATTCGAACCAATGAAACACTGGGCCGCCTGCAGCGGAGCACGTGAACTTAACCACTCGGCCACGGGGCCAGCCCCGTTACAATTGTTTTTACTAAGGTCACCAATCATCATATTCCTCAACTCTAAGATGCCCTGATTATGAGACATAACATCGATTTAATAATAGCTTCTTGGGGGAAAATTATATTAAATGGATGCATAGGCTGTAAGTCACATCCCAGTTTTCAGAACATTCAAGTACTCTTAGGATTAAGGGTATCCAGCACTTGCCTTTTCAGCTGCCTTCTGTGGCTTCTGGAAGACGTCTGGCCCTGCGGATCACTCCCCTCCTCGGAGGTCACCCCACCCCCTGGTCCCTGCGTACAGCCCTTCTGGTCCTCCTCCTACCTCAGAGTTTTATCTTATTCTCCTTCTTGAACTTTTTGCTTCCTCTGTCGAGCCCTTGATATTAGTGATCCCCAGCATTCCATCCTGGGCCTTTTCTTCTCCCCATATTCTCTCTAGGAAATCTCAAACACAGCCCAAAATTCGTCCAGCCCCATGTACAGCCAGCTCCAGCCACTGCTTCTCACCCAAACTGCAGACTCCTATCGCTGTGCTTTCTGACATCTCCACTTGGACTGCACACACCCCCTCCTGCCATCTCACTCTGCTCATGATCTCTCCCAACTTCTCTCTTGCTGCTCCTCTCTCCAGCTTGATGGGATCACCACTGACTTGGTCACTTAAACCAGAAGCCTTCAAGCCGTCACTATCTCTCCTTCACTCGAGTCAAACACCAAGCATTACAGTGTCATCTCCCAAACCTCTCTCAGCTTTGGCCCCTCCTCTCCATACCCACTGCCACTTTTTAGTACCATCATCATCTGAAGAATTGCGATTGCTCTCCCTGCCTTGTTTAATCTCTACCCACTGAAATCCACCCTCCATCCCACCACTGGAGGAACAGCTAACACTTATTAAGCACTAACTATAGCCTAGGCAACGCTGTAAGCACGTTACATGGACCATCACTCAACCCCCACAACAACCTTAGGAGGTGGGTGATACTGTTATCATCATTTTCTACATGGGGAAACTGAGGCCCAGAGCAGTTAAGGGATGGTGCAGATTGAAATCAAGGCAGTTCCAGAGGCTGTGCTGCACCTAACTATACAACCTTCCTAAAAATGCAAATCTGACACTCACTTCAAACTTTCAATGACTCCTCATTGCCTATAAGACAAAATCCAAATTCTCCAGCAAGGCAAAAAAGCTCCAGCACTATCTATCTGACTTTGTGATAAGTTTATCACCTTCATCACCCGCTCTGCTCTTGCAATTTACCCTTTAACAATACAAAACTACTCACAGTTCCCAGCAAAGACAGGCCGTTTCACAAGCTCTGCCTTTGCTTATGCTATTCCTGCTATGTGAAACACCCGTTCCCCTCTTTCTTCATCTGGCCAGCAGCTGCTCATCCACACTATTTTCTGAGAAATGACCTACCCCACCCTTAAGCCTCACCAGAGCCAGGTTAAGGCCTCTTTCCTAGGCTCCCCTTACCCCATGCAAAACACCATCAAAGAGATTCCCAAGTTATAATGACATCATCTTCGTACACGTATGGCTCCCCTACCAGACAGTAAATCCCCAGGGAGAAGGGACAGTGTTATTTATTATCCTGAGTACTCAGCACTTAGCATAACGCCTGGTACCAGCTGACATTGAACAACACAGAGCCTTAACGAATTAGGTCATAGCAGACCATACGCCATAACAACTACTTGTTAAGGTTTATCTACAAAGATAAGACATACTTTTCAAACTGGTGGATGGGGGCATGCCCAAATGGAGAAAAAACAAACTTAAAGCTCAACCTTTTTAAAATTTTAATACCAGCAAAGGTTTTTTTTAAGTATGCTTTTTGGTGAGGAAGATTGGCCTTGAGCTAACACCTGTTGCCAATCTCCCTCTTTTTTTTTTTCTCCCCAAAGCCTCAGTACATAGTTGTATATCCTAGTTGAAGGTCATTCTAGTTCTTCTATATGGGACACCATCTCAGCATGGCTTGATGGGTGGTGCATAGGTCTGTGCCCAGGGTCCGAACTGGTGAACCTCGGGCCGCCAATGTGGAGCACACGAACTTAACCAGTTGGCCATGGGGCTGAGACAGATCTGCACCTGGGCTGCAGTACGGCTGGTTTCCTGCATCCAGGGAAAGTGTGCAGAGCCAAAAGTGGAAGAAGTACCAGGAAGTCTTCTCATGCAAGGTCTAAAATAGCAGTAGGAAGTAGGGGAAAGGTGTGAATCCATTTAAAACATCCCCATTTTCTTCATGATCACAAAAGCAACCAAGAAACTCCAAGGAGGCCCAAGTCAGCTGAGGAGGAGACCCTTGGCCACAGTATTGCTTTTTGTAGAACAAAATCTTCAAAATGGTTTATGGTTGTTAGGGACTGAATTGTGGTCTCTCAAAATTCACATATTGAAGCCCTAACCCCCAGTACCTCAAAATGTGACTGTACTTGGAGACACGGCCTTTAATAAAGAGGGGATTAAGTTAAAATGAGGCCCTTAGGACGTGCCTTAATCCAATCCTGACCAGTGCCCTTATACAAAGAGATACCAGGGAGCTCGTCCCAGAGGGGACAACCACGTGAAGAGGCAGCAAGAGGGCGGGCATCTGCAAGCCGAGGAGAGAGGCCGCAGAGGAAAACAACTCTACTAGCCTGGTGATTTTGGACTTCCAGCCTCCAGAACTGTGAGAAAATAAATTACTATTATTTAAGCCCCCCGGTCTGTGGTATTTTGTTATGGCAACCCCCCGAACAGACCAATACAAAGGTTTAAGCTGGGTATCAGCAGTGGGCATTCTGGTTGAATCCCCAGAGACCTCAGCCTTGACTTAAGTAAGCGTGATGACGTTTACGCACAATGAAAGAACCAACAGAACTCCTGAAGACCTTTACAAGGCTTGTCCTATACTTTTAACTAATCATATCTGAATTCTAGACACATATTACTGAGCATGACCAAATGAAAAAAATAATAGCATGAATAAAATAATAATAGCAGTTAACATTTCTTGAATATCTACTATGTGCCAGGTATTGTTCTGAGCCCTTTACAGGATTAATTCATGTAATCCTTGCAATAATGCTATGAGACAAATAGTATTGTTGCTCTCATCTTACATATGAGTTAACTGGGACACAGAAATTAAGTAATTTGCTCAAGGTCACAAAGCTAGTAGGTGGCAAAGCTAGGATTCTTTGTACACTTTTTCTATTTTTTTCGTGAGGAAGACTGGCCCTGAGCTAACATCTGTTGCCAATCTTCCCTTTGTTTTTCTCCCCAAAGTCCCAGTACGTAGTTGTAGCTCATAGTTGGAGGTCATCCTAGTTCTTCTATGTGGGATGCCACCACAGCATGGTTTGATGAGCAGTTTGAAGGTCCGTGCCCAGGATCCGAACCAGTGAACTCCAGGCTGCTGAAGGAGAGTGCACAAACTTAACCACTCAGCCGCAGGGCCAGCCCCTAGGATTCTAACCCAAGTAATCTGGCTCCAGTACAGGAGACATCACACAACTATGTAAAATAGATATTGCCATCCCAAAAGTCAAGCTAAATCAGTTTGTACTGACATAGAAATACATCCAAAACACATAAACAATATGTAGAATATGATCCTATTTTTATAAATTATAAAAATAACCTGAGTATATGCATAAAAAGGTCTCTAAGAATAAACTCCAAACACTTGACAGTACATATTATCTGAGAGATGAGACCACAGGGAGCTTTTCTTCTCTATGTTCTGCATTTCTGTAAAAAGCAAGTAAGTATGTATTAAGTGTTTTAATTTAGAGAAAAGGGAGTAGGAAAGGGGAATAAAAAAGAAAAAAAAATCAGACAGATCACAAGAAAAATAAAACTAAGCCAGAAAGGAAGGGCAAAACAAAGTCAAAAAAAAAGGAAAGATGATAAAGAATAACAGGAAATACTCAAATAGTGGCACACCAGGAAGCCCAGAATGATTAAACAAAACTTTAAAGGTAAAACGAAGTACAGATGAGTCAAACATATGAAATAGGAGATTATGACGCCATCAAGACCCTAGACAGCATATGTGAGTCCGATAAATGTTGAGGAGAGGAAAGGGGCAGGAGGAAAGAGAGCAGAGGCAATGTGGAAATGCTGCGGTGGATGGAGAAGAGGAAAGGAGGCAGGTGGAAAGGCACAGGGGTAGGAAGTGGAAGAGAAGGTGAGTGAGGCAGAGAAGGGGAGGCAGTGATTCAGGCATTAATACCTAAATCAATTCCCACACATTTTCATACACATCAGAAGAGTTGGTGGTATATAAATCTGTAAGACTGATGATATAATTCCCGAAGATCACTACATATCTGAATAATAAACCAACTGTGGCAAAGTGTAGTTTCCAAAAGGGACACACTTATCTGTATATTTATCTCATCCCACATGCTTTTCCTACAGTGAGACTGAAGTAGAGCCTCAGTTCCCTCCTCTTGAGTCCGGGCGAGGTCCTGTGACTGCCCTGATCAATGGAGTCACAGCAAAAGGGATACATTGAGCCCTCACATTCGGGTTAGTGCCTTAGATGGATTTTCTCATTAAATTCTCCCAAAAACCCTATGAAACAAGTACTATTGTTATTATCCTTTTTTACAGATGAGAACACTGAAGCTTAGAAGAGTTGCCCCAAATCACACAGCTACATATAGCAAGGTGGGAATCTTAACCCAAGCCTGCCTATTTCTGAGCTTCCAAAACTATTATGCTACACAGCATCTACATCGGACAAGCAAGGAAATCCCACCCATCCTTCAAGGTCCTGTTCAAATGTCCCTTGATCCATTATGCCCTTCTCCAATCAAAATTAATCTCCCCAACTTCTAGAAATTTAGCCTAGGAAAATAACCAATGGTAAGCTTAAAGATTTGTGTACAAGGACAATTTAATGTTATTTAGTACAGCAAAGAAAAAGAAAACCAACTAAATGCTCAACAAAAGGAGAACAGTTAGGTAAACTGTGGTATAGCCATAGAGCAGAATACTACAGGATGGATTTTGCTTAAAAACACACACACACATACATACACACACACACACACATTCATACAGGAACAACTAGAATGAAACACTAGCAATGTGTTTATCTCTATATAGCAGGATTACGTGTGATTTTATTTTCTCTATATTCCTGTTTTCCCATTTTTCTACGCTGAGCATGTATCATTTCTTAATTAAAAAAATTTATCTTTTTAAAAAGTAACTCTCTTCTCTTCTATGCTCCCAAAACATTTTGTACTTTGATGACAGCCCCTGGCACACTCTGCTCCACATTCTACTTAGTCAGTATATGTCTAGGTCCTTGGGAACAGAGACCAAGTTATGTTCGTATCCTCCCCACTCCTAGCACTGGGCTTTGCCTAGAGAAGGTGCTCGATGAGCCGCACAGAAGCAATGCTGCGATGGGAAGGTGGTCACAGAGGGTGACCAACAACCAGCCCTTGTCCCGGCAGGTCAAACCCACAACAGAAAAGCTACCTCCTACAACTGCATCATTAAGAGAACGTTGTTTTCTCTGTATGTTCTGTTAATTATTAGAATCTCACTCAAGCCGCTTTCGTGCCACGAGTTTGTTTGAATTCATTTTTTTAAAAAAGGAAAGAAAATGAAGGAAGCCAGCCAGCCAGCCAGCGTCTCTGGTTTTCTCTAAGGTTTCAACCAAACTTCCCCTTTAGGCATCTGACCCTCATAGGACCCTCCAGCTACACGAGAGCTAGAGCTGCTGAACAGGCAGGATGAGCCAGAGGCTCCGAAAGCCACCAGCTACAGCGCACTCAGTTTACCTAATGGAGGCTAACCGTTACCAATACCCTTGGCTCCCTCAGAGCTTTTCGATAGCAGGTGCTATTCATTTTTTTATCCCTAATCTCCAGCACAGTGCTCAGAACATAGTAAACACCAATGTTTGTTAGATTAACAAATACATTTCGGGCTGGCCCGGCGCAGCAGTTAACTGCGCATGTTCCGCTTCTCAGCGGCCTCAGATCCACTGGTTCAGATCCCGGGTGCGGACATGGCACCACTTGGCAAAAGCCATGCTGTGGTAGGTGCCCCACATATAGAGTAGAAGAAGATGGGCATGGATGTTAGCTCAAGGCCAGTCTTCCTCAGCAAAAAGAGGAGGATTGGCAGTAGTTACCTCAGGGCTAATCTTCCTCAAAAACAAAACAAATGAATTTGATGTTGCAATACAATTAGAATCTGGACCTAGGGCTTCCACCCCTAGGGTGTCCTTTCCTGCCCACCAATCACCCTGTAGAGACTGAACTCCCTCCTGGAGCTTGCGTGGGACAGATAAGGAATGCTTGGGCAAGAGGAAGGCTTTGTGAGCCCAAGAGGTCAGGCTAGGCCCCAACAGCCACCCTTGGCCGCACTTTCAGTGACGTGGGTCAGCTGGCACAGCCCTCTGAGGATGGCAGAAAGTGGCAGCGGCAGTGTAGGGCAGGAGTTTTCACTACACTGCTCCCTGCTGCCTTCTCTCAGCAGAATTTCCAGTTCTACCTGCTCAGCTCCTCCCCTCCCCCACCCATCTCCCCATTACAAGGGAAGGTGGCGCACACCCGCCTGCCCAGGGCTCACTCCAGGGGCCTGGCATCCAACTTCCTGCCAACCAGCTGCTTCCTCCTGTCCAACCCACACACTGTGAAACAAACGACATGAGCTGGACTTTAGACAGAAACCCTGCTTATCAGGGAGTCCCAGGCAGATGAACTCTGAGTCTTCAGCGCCTGGAAAACCCCAGGATGCATCCACTCACACTGCCTTCCACAACCCCCTCACAACGCGGAAACCTCTTCCATAACTACATTTGACGAGTGGTGATCCAGGTATTTCATGAACCTCTGAAAAAAAGGAAGCAGGTCTGAGTTTAGAGATCCCCAAGGTCTCTCCCCGATGCTAACAGATGTGAAAAACCAGCTCCATTATTTCCTGATCTATCACATAAAATGTGTGTAGCTTTTAAATCTCTTTGAGCAGAGGTGTCAGCCATTTCTGTGTCCATAGAATAGGTGCCCCTGGGGCCAGTTGACTTGTGAGGGGGGGTGGGGAGGAGGGCGATCCTAATGGCCAAGCCCACAACACCTGTAATACCAATATGAAAAGATCTCCAGGGTATATTAAGTTAAATAAACAAGATGCAGGTCGCAGTAGAACGTACATAGTGTGCGTCTTTTTGTGTAAGAAACAGAAGAAGAAACAAATTTGTATTTATATACACTAGTATCTGCTTAACAAAACACTGGAAAGGTACATAAGAAACTACAGAGAGATAGGGAGGGAACAGGAACAGGCTGGGAGCAAGATAACTCCTTTAATATCATCTGGATTCTCAAACCACGTCAATGTATTAACCTATTCTAAATAAAGGAACTTTTTCTTTTTAATTACAGCAGCTCCACCTCAAGCCAAAATTAGGCTGGAGACCCCAGACAAGCCCAGATCACAAAGAAACTGAAGAGAAACAGCAGGAGGTGAAAGTGTCCTGGAGCTAGGAAAAGACAAAGGTTCTGGAATTCCACTACCACAAATTTCCTAGTTCCGGCTACTGCCAGTCACCGGTTTCTAGCCTGGTTTCGAGGGAACAGCTCTTTCCTGGGAGTAAATTCAGCTGGGAGAGGGAGGGGAGGAGGAGTGACTCACCAATCTACAGTTTCGAGGTATGTCTAACCCTGAATGGCAAAGCTAGAAGGGCTCGAGTTGGAAACATCAGCAGGAAACACCACGACTCAGGCTCACAGGCCGCAGTTCCTCCCTCCTGGAATGCCTCAGTGGGGACACTACAGGGGTGGGGGGCAAACACCAGGGTTCCAACCTAGGTTCCCCTCTCTCCCCTGTGGTTACCCCAAACGTCATCCTGACCACACGGCACCCCACTGAGCGGAAATGCCTTTCCCTACCTGGGAGGTAGCTGGGAACTTTTCTAAGTACAGGCTCTCTAGAGAGAGGGAGACTGGTACTCTTTTAGACACGAGTTTTGCTTTTCCCAAGCCCAGTGCTCCCAGTGCTTCACCTCCCATCCCCGCCCGAGCAGCCTCAGGCCTTCCTCTCCGCTAGCTTCCCCAGCCTGCAGTAGGGCCTCTGCTTGACTTGATCATGTCTTGCCCTTTCCTCTTCCTCCCTGATGGCAGAGCCCACAATGAGCAGCAGCCCTGGAGGGAGGGAGAACACATGGGAATCTTGTATTTGCTTCTGACGTCCCAGGGGCAAAGGACAGATTAGATGCCCAAGAAAGAACCCCTGCCATTTGGGTCTATCAGGGTCTCTCTGCTTTCTTTGACCTACTCTACGAGGGGCAGCATTCTTTCATCCTCATAAAATCCAAAGGGGATATCAGCTGCCCAATAACAAATAATCCCTTCACATATATGTAATGTAGCCATTAGCCCAGTTGATCCTCAGGACAGGCTTGGGACAAGTATTATTACTCCTTTTTACAGATGAAAACACTGAGCTACTTAGCCTAAGATCACAAAGAAGGCAGAAAGCCAAGCTAGAACCCTGGGAGGATGACCTTGCCTCTAGTCCCATCTTCATTGTACTAATCAAATCACTCCCCCCAGCTCTAGCCTGATTTAAATGTGACAAAGTCAGTTCCTCACACCCCCACCCTGCCCCCCTCCAACACCTTACTACCCAGGACCCACTGTCCTGTCAAGCTTACATAATATCATCTCAGGCTCCCTCTGAACCGCTGTTTCTTGATTCCCTGAACATCCCCAAGGTCAGAATGGTGCCATCACAACCCTGTCAGAGCCAGTATATCACTGTGTGATTATCACAATATAGAAAATTAGAGGGAGAGAAAAGAAGAGGGAAGGGGAGCAGCGCACAGTTCCAGGAAGCTTACAAGCCTGACAAATACTGTCACAAATAAAGTCACTGACTCAGAAACTTCTAGGTTTGGGGGGAAAAGTACTATCACAGTACAAGGGTTGGGAAAGTCTTTAGTACTGAGTCACACAGAACCAAAAAATGACCATGAGTGTTAGCAGTTCTAAGATAAATGCAGAAGTAAATAGGTGAGGGTAGGAAAAGAATGAAAATTGAAAAAAAAAAAAAAAGGAAGGGGAGAATGGAAGAATAGAATGAAAGGGAGAAGTGGGAGAATAAAGAATCTGGTGGGAAAGAAAAACGGAAAAAAGAAGTAAGATAGTGGACAGTATCCCAAACTGATGTCTGTGATAATGGTTCCTGTGCCACAGGCTGCCTGAGATGCAGGATTCAGGAGTGGAAAAGGAGAAGGGAATCAGGGGACTTTGGATCCATTCCCAGGAACTTGTGTCAATCTGGAAAAGTCATTTCCTGTCTTTGGACCTGTTTCCTTATGTGTACAATAGAGAGAGGATTAGACTTGCCTCTGGTCCACTCCACCCACAGGGTTTATGTTTTTGTGATAAGGGACAAAGGACTAGTCAATCCATCTGTCTCAGGGCAGGGAATCTATTTCCATCCTTCAAAACTGAGCAAAATGAAATACCTCATAACCACGGATACTGAGTGTAAATGTTCATTTCTTTTACACTTCCTAAAACATGGACCTTGAGAGAAAAACAGAGATTCATGCAGAACACATACTGACACAACTATCCACATAAGCACACGCACACTCAAGAATCAGACAGATACATATACAGGTGCTGACACAGGTTGACTGACGAAGGCACAAACCTTTCACTCAGCCCGGTACAAACACATCTATAGACAGAGGCATGCCCCAGCAAGCCAGCCTCATTGTTCCACAGCAAAGGGAGTTTACAAAGGAAACAAACCCTCTCATACACGGCCAGGGGGAGGGCAGAGTTCTGGCTTAGAGAAGGATCCAGCCAACCAACAGACTGGACCTCCCCCTGGGAATAGTCACTCAGTCAACAACATTTGTTAAGGACTTTTCGGGTAGCCTAGAGAAAAACTCTGAATTCTGTGCTCTGAGAAATTTCAGATTCCAGTCTTATTTCGTCTTGAGAGTTTGCGCCCGCTTTTCCCAGAGCAACCACCGCAACCCAAAGATCCAGGGCAGCTAAAGAGACCCCTTCAGCAACAGCCAGGGAAACATACCACCTCACCCCACCTCCTTTAGATTTTCTCTGAGAACCTTCAAGAGCAGAGCATCCACGGGCCAAGGGAGTCAGGGGGTGAGAGGCTCATGGCTTCTCTTGGGTTGCTCGCGGGTGTCGGATGCGTACTGGAGGGGAGGAATGCCCTTCCCAGGTGCGTGTGGAGGAGGAGGGCTGGGTAGACGTTTGTGGGCAGGGTCCTCGCGCCTATCGACCCTCACCAGTATGTGAGGATGGGGAAAAGGGGAGCCAACCCCTCCCCGTTATTTTTGGTGTATATGCGGAAGAGGCAGCTCCCTCCCGGTGGGTGTAAGGGAAAAGGTCACAACTCACTGGTATGGGGGAGGGGAGCCAGCCACTCACCAGGGGAGGGGAAGGAGAAAGAAGAGAACTGAGCCAGAGGTGGAAAACAGGACCAGGAGAGAGAGGCAGGCAGGTTTCTGAACTCCTCCCCACGCGGGCAAAGGGCGTGGGGAGCGCCTCCCTCCAACCTCTGACCCGACCCACCGATTTCTCCCGAAACTCCGGGAACTTACACAGGATCACCGATATGAAGAGAAGCAACTGTTTTCTCCCGTCTTTCGCCTTTGTCCCCATCATGATGAGGATCCCGAAACGACAGGGGCCCCCGAAGCCCTGGGAACAGACACAGCTTCACCCACAGCAGAGCGGGGACTAAACTCCAGCCGCCAGGTTGAGCCCCGCCCGGCTCTTCCCTCCACGCCCGATTGGTCGGCGCCCCGCCCCTGCACATTCCGATTGGTGGAGGCAGCCGCCGCTCCGTTGAGTGACTCACCGTCGCCAGGTGCAACTCCGCCCACTACTCCCCACCCGGGCGGATTGGCGCCTCTCCAAGCCCGAGCCGCCCTTATTGGCCGGTGAGACTGTGGCGTAAGGAGCCAATTCCTCACCTTCTGCAGGTGAGGACATCCTGATTGGGCGGCGTTCTTGAAGTAGCGATTTTCTGACTGGCTGGGTTCTGAGTTTGAGCTGGAGGACTAGAGGAATCGCTGAAAGGAGGAGGCAGGGAAGGTAGTCGTACTGCGGGGTTCGCGGGGATGGGCTTGATTTTGTTTTTTGTCGTTTGTTGGTATGTAAATTGCTGGGTGTTGCAGAAACCTTGGTCCCTTTGGCAAGTGAAAATCACATATTCATATGCGAGAGTTGGGGGAGAGGACCAGGAGAGAAGTGGAATGATACCTTAACACAACCCCCAACTGTGTTCCTCTGTCGACCTGGTTCGCAGCGTTCACAGGCTTTGAGAGTTGGGCTGCGCAGAGAGGAGGAAAAAAGAAAAGAGGGGAAGGGAGTGCTCAACTCAAAAGTGGGAAAAGCAGAATTAGAGTATCTCAGAAAGAACTTTAATACACATGTGCGCCACACACACCCAGATAATACAAACTGACCTACAGATGCTCTATAAACATCATTGTGAGTGATCGCGGGTATGTCCTTTACGCGTTAGATCTGCCAGCAGAGCCCTACATTTTAGAATTATTTTATCTTCTCACTGTGACTAATAGTTGGGTGATGACTAAGACCCTCTTTCTATAGACTGTTGATACTCAAGCTTTCTGTTAATATTTACATTGTTACATCTTTTTAAATTGAAACTCATGCTCAACACCTTTCCTATTTCTAGTTTCTTTTTAAAAAATTTTTATTTTGTTAATTGTAGTAACATTGGATTACAACAATATAGAGCTTTCAGATGTACATTGTAATATATTTTGAATTCTGTGTAGATTACATCATGTTCACTGCCCAAAAACTAATTATAGTCCATCCCCTCACATGTGAGCCTAATCACCCCTTTTGCCCTCCCCCACCCTTCCCCTATGGCAACCACCAATCCAATCTCTATTGCCATGTGTTTGTTTGTTTTTATCTTCCACTTATGAGTGAGATCATATGGTATTTGACTTTCTCCCTCTGACTTATTTCACTCAGCATAATACCCTCAAGGTCCATCCATGTTGTCACAAATGGCCGGATTTCATCATTTCTTATGGCTGAGTAGTATTCCATTGTGTATAAATACCACATCTTCTTTATCCATTCGTCCCTTGATGGGCACCTATGTTGCTTCCAAGTCTTGGCTGTTGTGTATAATGCTGCAGTGAACATAGGGGTGCATGTATCTTTATGACTTTGTGTTTTCAAGTTCTTTGGATAAATACCCAGCAGTAGGATAGCTGGATCATATGGTAGATCTATTCTTAATTTTCTGAGGATACTCCATACTGCTTTCCATAGTGGCTACACCAGTTTGCACTCCCACCAGCAGTGTACGAGGGTTCCCTTCTCTCCATATCCTCTCCAACACTTGTTGTTTCCTGTCTTGTTAATTATAGCCATTCTGACCAGAGTGAGGCGATACCTCATTGTGGTTTTGATTTGCATTTCCCTGATAGCTAATGATGTTGAACATCTTTTCATCTGCCTGTTGGCCATCTGTATATCTTCTTTGGAGAAATCTCTGTTCAGATCTTTTGCCCATTTTTTAATTGGGTTGTTGGTTTTCTTGTTGTTGAGCTGTATCAGTTCTTTGTATATTTTGGATATTAACCCCTTATCTGATATGTGGTTTGCAAAGGTCTTCTCCCAATTGTTAGGTTGCCTTTTCGTTTTGTTGATGGTTTCCTTTGCCGTGCAGAAGCTTTTTAGCTTGATGTAGTCCCGTTTGTTCATTTTTTCTTTTGTTTCCCTTGCCCAGTCAGACATGGGACTTGAAAACATGCTGCTAAGCCTGATATCAGAGAGCGTACTGCCTATGTTTTCTTCTAGAAGTTTCATGGTGTCGGGTCTTACATTGAAGTCTTTAATCCACTTTGAGTTGATTTTTGTGCATGGTGTAAGGGAACGGTCTACTTTCATTCTTTTGCATGTGGCTGCCCAATTCTCCCAACACCATTTATTGAAAAGACTATCCTTCCTCCATCGTATGCTCTTGGTTCCTTTGTTGAATATTAATTGTCTGTAAGTGTGTGGGTTTGTTTCTGGTCTCTCGATTCTGTTCCATTGGTCTGTGTGTCTGTTTTTATGCCAGTACCATGCTGTTTTGGTTATTATGGCTTTGTAGTATATTTGGAAATCACAGAGTGTGATATCTCCAGCTTTGTTCTTTTTTCTCAGGAATCCTTTGGCTATTCGTGGTCTTCTGTTGTTCCATATAAATTTTGGGATTCTTTGTTCTATTTCTGTGAAAAATGTTGTTGGAACTTTGATAGGGATCACACCGAACACTATAAAACATTGTTGAAAGAAATCGAAGAAGACGCAAAGAAATGGAAAGATAGGGGCTGGCCCATGGCCGAGTGGTTAAGTTCATGCGCTCTGCTTCAGCAGCCCAAGGTTTCGCCCGTTCAAATCCTGGGCGCGGACATGGCACTGCTGGTCAAGCGATGCTGAGGCGGCATCCAAAATACCACAACTAGAAGGACCCACAACTAGAAATACAGAACTATGTACCAGGGGACTTTAGGAGGAAAAGGAAAAATAAAATCTTTAAAAGAAGAAAGAAATGGAAAGAATTCCATGCTCTTGGATTGGAAAAATTAACATCGTTAAAATGTCCATAACTTCCTAAAGCAATCTATAGATTCAATGCAATCCCAATCAAAGTTCTAGTTTCTAATTTACAATGATTAATTTTAACTGAACTTAGTGTATCCAGGTTACCTGTGGGAAGACTTTCAGGACATTATCTCATTGCAAGTAAAATCCACATTTATCCAAAACAGTGGTGTTCTTTGACCTTTTGCTTCAAGCATTTCACCTTTGGTCTCATTCCTTTGTCCACATCTCTTGGGCCAAAGGTCCACTTCCGGTTCCACCAGAAGCAAAGTTTATCAAGCAATATTTATCAAGCACCTACTGGGTGCTGAAGGAAAATACAAGCAAATATAAACCACAATCCCTGCCTTCAGATGATTTGCAATCTACTTCCTAGACTAATGCAGGAAACAAGACAATATGTAACCAAAAGAGAAACTTCGTATTACTAAATCGAAACAAATACTTGGGTGGCAGCCATGTGTAAAGCTCTGTTCTTTTCCTTCAAAGGAATTAGTCTTGGAGAGAGAGACATATACAGGATGTTAAAGTATGAGAGTAAAGAGGATCAAGGGAAGAGCTTAGAGCAGGGACCAATCACTGTGGACTGTGATTGTCAGAGAAAACTTTAAGATGGGAGCACTTGAGCAGGGGTTTAAAGGAACTCTAAGACTGATCTAGTCTTTAGGTAGAAGGGTCATCTTAGAGGTCATTTAGCTCATCCTCGCACCCTTCACAGGAAGGCCCATACAACCACCCAGAAATTAGACATCCTCTGCTTAAACTCTTCTTAAAATTCTTAAGGCAGACCATTCTGCTTTTTGTACAATTCTTAATTATTAAAATATCCTTTCAACAAATTGAAATCTGCCTCCTGGTAACTTCCAGCCACTGTTCTCTGGCATTACACAAAATGTCTCATTATTCTTTGCCAATGACAGCCAGCCCTTCCTTCAAGTATTTTAAGATACTTATTATAAGCCTTCTGAGTCTTTCCTTCTCCAAGCTAAACATCCGTATATCCTTCAGATAGTCTTCATATGGCATGATTTCGCAAGCCTTCCACCCCCATAATGAGTCTCCCTCCTTTAGATAGTTCCTTGTTTGTTCATAAACTAGGCATTGAAGAAGCCATCTCTCTATGGGATGGACACATCTCAGTTCAGACCCAGGTCCCCAATATCTAGCTATGTGTCTTCAGCCAGTTCACATCTCTCTGAAATTTTCTGCATCCAGAAGGTAGTTATGATGATGGTAATATCATTTACCTTATGGCAAAACAGGATTAAATAATATAATAGACATCATATGCTTAGTACAGGGCAAGGTACATTTTAAGAAATGAAATGGTATCTACTTGCATCACCCTTATTTACAGCCTAAGAACACATTTGCAAATATAATAGCCATATTACACTATTGAGTTATAGTCAATTTGTAGCAAACTAAAACCCATAAGCCTTTTATTTTCACTCGGACAACTATCTTTTTTTTTTTTTTTTTTTTTTTAGGAAGGTTAGCCCTGAGCTAACTACTGCCAGTCCTCCTCTTTTTGCTGAGGAAGACTGGTCCTGAGCTAACATCCATGCCCATCTTCCTCTACTTTATATGTGGGATGCCTACCACAGCAGGGTTTGCCAAGCGGTGCCATGTCAGCACCAGCGAACCTCAGGCTGCTGAGATGAGGAAGATTCAAACTTGACCGCTGCGCCATCAGGCCAGCCCCTCTGGACAACTATCAAATCAGGTCTCTTACATCCTATACTTGTGCAGTTGTTTCTTAACCAAAGTACATTTTGCATGTATACCTATTCCATTTTATATCTTTTTGTTTTGAAAATGAAATATTAATATGTAGAAAAGTATACATGAAATGTTAATAATTAATATTAAATGAAAAAGTAATTACAAATAGTATGTATCCCAGTTATTTTTAGGTAAAACATTTGTGCATACATTTACAAAGCATGAAAGTAATTTTAGAGTATGCAAATAATTTTATATTCACCAAGTTCCTTTTCCCATATAGTTGCTTAAATGAATAATAAACTTTTAAATTGTATTGTCATTGACATTTGTTTCCTGTAGACTTTCAAAAGAAGAGCAGAGTTTGTAAACTTCAGGCTGGTGAGTTTGTCTGCAAAATAGAAAGTTCTGGAAGGGCTTATTAAACATAAATCTGGGGCCAGCCCTGTGGCCGAGTCGTTAAGTTTGTGCGCTCCGCTGCAGCAACCCAGGGTTTCACCGGTTCGGATCCTAGGTGCAGACATGGCACCACTCGTCAAGCCATGCTGAGGCAGCATCCCATGTGCCACAACTAGAAGGACCCACAAGTAAAAAAAATATACAACTATGTACCGGGGGGCTTCGGGGAGAAAAAGGAAAAATGAAATCTTAAAAAATATATATATATATCTTGATTCTGTCATCCAATATATTAGCAGTCACACTGGAATTTGTATTATATGCATGTTTCATAAACACGCTATTACCTAATCCAGTAGGTTAATAAAAATATTGAACAAGCATGGACTTGAAAACAAAATCCCCCAGGGCTGGCCTGGTGGCACAGTGGTTAAGTTCGCACATTCCGCTTCGGCAGCCCAGGGTTTGCCAGTTCAGATCCCAGGTGCGGACATGGCACCGCTTGGCAAGCCATGCTGTGGTAGGTGTCCCACATAGAAAGTAGAGGAAGATGGGCACGGATTTTAGTTCAGGGCCAGTCTTCCCCAGCAAAAAGAGGAGGATTGGCAGCAGATGTTAGCTCAGGGCTAATCTTCCTCAAAAAAAACCAAAAAACAAAAAAATCCTGAAGTGACCTCTTTCCAAGCTGGCATAGTACACTAACAGCACCCTAGGTATTGATATTTTCAGATGTTTCTGTTGAGAGATGCTGTGCTTCTCTCATATATTTGTCTGATGGATACCTTGAATTTTATATTAGATTCTATTGGTCATTTCGCTTTGATCTCTAGGAAGACCAAATCCAAATCTGCAATCCAAGTCCAAAAATTGACATGCATCCCTAACTTCATTTGTCTGTGTCCTGACTTCACCTGACTATGTTATTCAATTTTCCCTTAGCCCTGACGTATTTTTTAAAATTCTTTTATCCTTTTTGGCTGTAGGGTTTTGTGCACATACAAACATACTGAGTGGGTGCTGCGATGTGCTACCCAGACTCCCCTTCAGGAATGATCGACTTATTCCCCTAGCTGTTGGCCTTTTTGGGAATGGCATCCACTGCAGAGAGGCACCTAGGCCTAGGACGCAATCCCTTCCCAGGGTGACCTACATCTAGTGACTAATCAGTGTGTGTCATTCAAGGGTCACCTTGAAAGAAGTTTCATTGGAGTAGTAGGGTAGGCAATAAAACCTGTATGGTATGTCAATAATACCTCAATTAAAAAAAAAAAAACTGCACGGAGTAGATGAGGAGAGAGTGTAAATTGAGGAAATAAAAACTGTGACTATAGCCAGCCTGGTGGCACAGCGGTTAAGTGCGCACGTTCCACTTCGGTGGCCCGGGGTTGGCCGGTTTGGATCCCAGGTGCAGACATGGCACTGCTTGGCAAGCCATGCTGTGGCTGGCGTCCCACATATAAAGTGGAGGAAGATGGGCACGGATGTTAGCTCAGGGCCAGCCTTCCTCAAAAAAAAACAAAAAACAAAAAAACTGTGACTATAGACACTTCAATAGAGATGTTACTGAGAAGGGCAGCAGGAAAAGGAGCGGCAGCTGGAGGGGTGTTGGATGAAGGCAGAGTAGGTATTTTGTTTACGTGGAAATGCTTGTATGCTAATGGCAATGATCCAGTAGAAAGGAAAAAATTAATGGTGTATGAAAAAGAGGGGATAGTTGCAGTACAAATTCTTGAGGAGAGAGGAGACAGGATCCAGAGCTCAAGTTGAGGGTCAAAGGGAGCAGAGACAACCATCCACTGTAACAAGAGGGAAGTATATGATACAGTTGGTACATTTGTTAGTGGGAAGATGATGGAAATTCAGTACGATTTCTTCTGTTCTCAGTGGAATATGAGGTAAAGTCATTAGCAGAAGAGAAAGGAAGTTTAGAAGATCTAAAGAGTGGGGAGAAGTGGAGACAGAAACTGAACACACTAGGGAAGTTTATTAGGACTGGTGAGCATGTTAAGTGCCTACTAGATATTTTGGACATAATTTAAAGAGACCCGTCAAACTGGTGTGAATTTTACTCCAGCTGTTGGACTGCAGGGAAAGAGTAAATAGTTAGGTGGGTTTGACCATAGTTGGGATTTTCCTAAGCATGTGGATAGAGAGAGCAGCAAGGATGCTAAAGAGGTCTGCAAGGGAGTTACCTTTTACTAATTCTCTCTGTGTCCTTCAAGTTTCTTTTTGCTAATAAGTATATATCCATATTACTTTTTTTTTACACAAAAGATAGCCTACTACATTTTTTTTTACCTGACAGTATATCTTAGAGCTCCTTCATGAGTACACTGAGAGCTTCCTCGTTCTTTTTTACAGCTATGTAATATTCTATTGTATGTTTATGATGTTTATTTAGCCAATTTTAACTTCTAGACACCTAGATTTCTTCCAGTCTTTTGCTAATATAAATAAGGTAATGAATAAACTCATACATGTCATTTTACATGGAAGCAGGCATATTTGTAGGATAAATCTCATCAGAAATGTGAATAGTGGGAAAACAGGCTATATGCAGTTATTATTTTGGTTGATATTGACAAATTCCCCTCCATGAGGTTGTACCAATTATATTTACATAATATATTAGCATATCTATTTTCCCCAGTCTTGCCAAAAGAGTGTTTTCTCAAACATTAGAATTTTTGCTAATCAGATAAATGTAAAGTGAAACCTCAGTTTAGTTTTAATTTGCATATCTCTTATTATGAGTGAGCTGAGCATCCCCATAGATTTAAAAGTCAGGTGTATTCTGTGAGCTGTCTCTTCATATGTTTTGCTCATTTTTTTATTGGGACAGTTGTCTTTTTCTTATCCATTTGTAAGGGCTCTTTATCTATTCCAGGAATTAGCACTTTATGTATGCTATGAGTTGAATTTTTCCCCTAGTTTGCTGTTTGTCTTTTGACTTGACTTGTGTGGTGTTTGTTTCTTAGTTTTTGCCATGCAGAAGGCTTTCAATTTCTTGTTTTGTACTTTAATTTATCAGTCTTTTCTTTTATGGCTTCTACATTCTGACTCAAAGTTAGAAATATCTTCCCCACTTTAAGATAATGAAAGAATTCGTCTTGATAGTTTCCATTTTTACTTTAAATCTTTCATCCATTTGAAATTGATCTTGGTGTATAGTATGGGATATGGAACCCATCTCTCTATCTATGCACATTGTTTTAGTTACTAGCAATTTATTACATATGTTAAAAGCTGGTAGGGCTTCCTCCCCCTCATTGATGTTCTTTTTATAGCTTTTCTGGCTATTCTTAATTTCAACTAAATTGATATATTTATGAAGTTGAGTCTTCCTCTCCAAGAATCTCCTAAGTCTTTTCTTTTGTACAAGTCTTTTTTTTAAGGTCTTTTCATCGTGTTCTTTTTTTTTTTTTTTTTTTTGAGGAAGATTAGCTCTTAGCTAACATCTGCCGCTAATCCTCCCCTTTTTGCTGAGGAAGATTGGCCCTGAGCTAATATCCATGCCCATCTTCCTCCACTTTATATGTGGAACGCCTACCACAGCATAGCTTGCCAAGCGGTGCCAGGTCCGCACCCGGGATCTGAACTGGTGAACCCCAGGCCGCCAAAGCAGAACATGCAAACTTAACTGCTGCACCACTGGGCCGGCCCCTTCACTGTATTTTAATATTTCCTTCAACTTAAACTTTCTTGGTAAGTTTATACCTAGTGATGCAAAGGAATGATGATAATGATGAGCCATGCATGGAATCTACTGGATTAGGAGGAAAACAGAGGCATAAGGAAAATAATGAATAGCAAAGTTTTGGAAAGGTCAATTAATTGGAGGACTTGATAGTTGAGGACTATGATTAGGAATGGGAATACTAGTGGAATGAATGAGCGGGAAGGATTTTGCATTGAGAAATACTATCAAGTCTAGTTTCTGAGGACTTTCTACTTTCTTGATTCATATTCTCTTTTGCATCTCTGGCCATAAGCTTAACCTATATTTTCTTTTAATTTTAAAACTCTGCTTTCCTGTAGTTCACTTCTTGTGTCTAATTTGCTTAGTGTCTTCTTCTTTGGTTAACATGAATTTGAGGAGACATGGTCTATTATTCCCATGTAAACAGTAACCAAAATGAAGCTGGTATCATTATACTGATAGCAAACAAAGATAAGAAGCATCACCAGAGATAAAGAGGAACATAATGAGAAAGAATCCATTCAGGAGGAAGCATAACAATTTTAAATTTGCACACTCTAATAACATAGTCTCCAAATATATAAAGTAAAATGCCAGAACTAAAAAGAGAAAAGACAAATCCAAATCATAGTGAGAGATTTAAACATACCTCTGTAAGTAGCTGATAGAACAAGCAGACAAAACAAATTAGTAGAAATACAGATGTGAACAACATAATTAATAAACTGGACCTAATTGACATATATTTAGAACACTGTACCCAAAAACTACAGAATATACCTCCTTTTTAAGTGTTCATGGAACACTTACAGAAATTGACCTAAACTTGCCCATAAAGCAAGTCTCAACATAGTTTAAATGATTCAAATCAAACAGTGTAGTTCTCTGACCACAGTGGTGGTAAATAAGTGTGTCCACTTTGTAAAAATTCATCAAGCTGCACACTTCTGATGTCTGACTCTTCTATTAAATGTATTTTCTTTTTAATATGACATGCTTTTCCACTGCCAGTCATAAGTTCCCTTCCATCAAGTTTCTATAATATTGATACTATTTTATTTACCTTCTTGTGTTTATTATTCACACTTGTATATACATCTCTAAATCCACATGTTCTATGTGGCAGGCACTTTACACATATTGTCGCGGTAAATTTTCACAACTATGCAAAGAGATAAGCCTTTTAACCCCCATTTATAGATAAGGAAAGTGAGAGTTGGAATAGTTAAAAAGTAACTTGCGGTGACCACTAAGTCGCACAAAGTCAGAACTGGAACTCAGAACTCTGATTCACAGGTTTTCCTCTTTATATAATAACGTGCTACCATTCATGAGTATTCTTCCCAACTTTCTCCTCTTGCATTTTTTCCCTTGGGAATTACTAAACAGCTCAATAAAAATTCAACATCCGCTGAATACCTCCTATGTGCCAGGTTGTGGTTTAATTGTGGGCCATACAAAAATGAAATAAATAGTCCCTCCCCTTAAGGAGCTCAGTTGAAAAGTGAAGAGCCATGCAAGTTATAATACAGTGTGATAAGTGCCACAACAGAGGTGTGTATCTTACCCACTGTTCTCCTGTTTCTTGTGTCCTTCATGGAATTCAGTTATATAATTTTATCTGGTTATTTTTCTCCCTTCTCCTTCAGTTTAAAAGCCCTCTGGATGAGGACAGCGAGTGTACTGCCAGATACATTCCTCTAATTCTTGTGAAATTCAGCGTGGTACAAAAGAGACTGGAAGTTTCCCAAACAGGGGAAATGGTGAGTAAAGGCCAGGGTTAGGAAGGAGTAGGGTCTACTCAGGCCACTAAAGAAACCAGCCTGATGGGAGCTGGCACTGAAAGGTAAGTTTGGAAAGGCGGGGTGCTGCTAGATCCAGACTACAGACTGCTTGAGAGGCCGGCCAAGACGTGTGCTTGAGCCACCAGGCAACAAGGACCTGCTGTAAATTATCAACTCTGACTGATAAGATAAAAATGTTATTTTAAGATTGCTCAGACGGCAATGTTTCAGAAAAGCTGATATTAGAAGACTCTGAAAGTCAGGAGGCTAGTGAGGCTCAACAAACACCTCCTGAGAATTCACATTCATTCCAGACACTGGAGGTAAGGAAATGAAAGCCAGTTCCTGCCTTTGAGGAGCTCACAATCAATTGGAAGAGATAAACAAGAAAAATGTAGTGGAGTAGATGTGATGACACAGGTATAAGGTCAACAGAAACCTGGGGTAGATAAAGTATGGTGAGAGGGAAGAGTCCAGTGTAGCATGGAAAGGAATGCAGAAGGCAAGGGAAGGACATAGAGCTGGTCTAAACTCTAGCTCTTCAGCCTCCCCTACTGAAATAGTTAGCTATGAGGAAACGGAAAGAGAACTTTCAAGGGCAAGGTAATGGGTTGGAACAGCCTATCAAGATTATGAACCAAATAGTTAATGAGGGAGAAAGAGGAATGTTCTCTTAGCAATCATCAAGCCAAAGGGCATGGTCACGTAGTGGGTCAGCTCAGCTTACTTGCAGGATCCTCCCTAACCCTCAACAGCCAAACTGGAGAAAGCAAACAGTGTAGGTTGGCAGGCCAGGAAGGACTCACTAACCGGGACACCTTAGAACTGTGCATTTTATTGTAGATAAGTTATGCTTCAATAAAAAGAAAGGAAATGCTATAATCAAATTTTAAAACTTGCAGAGGGGGAAAAAAAAAAGACTAGAACAGTTAAGACTCAAAGAGGGACATTAGACCCCAGGAAAAATTTCCCAACCAGTCTGAGAACCAAAGGGATTTGGGTATTTGGGGAAAGAGTAATTGACACTATTTGCCAGACCCTGAGCTAGAGTCTCTCATATATTTCAACTTTATCTCCAGACCCAATGTCCAGCTAAGCTCCGGCAGTAAGGTATTGTGCTTAGCCCAGGGAGAGAGGGGGATAGCTCTGTGAGAAGGTAAAGAGCCCAGATGAATGGAAGGTTTTGTAGAGTGACAGCATAGATGATGAGCTAAGAGATGGAGGAGTGGTATAGTGCGGAAGGCAGAAGGGAAGAGGAAGAGGAGGTGAGACAAGGGGAAGGAATATAGGAAAAGTCAGAAGGAATTTCTTTAGAAACTTCAGAAATCAGAAAATTGGGTCCATCTCTCACCCAAATTTCTCTTCCACAAATAAAGCAATAAAATTTTTACAAGTCAAACTTAAGTCAAAATTCTGCTGTTAAAATTTTTTAAAGTTCTGGAAGGATATGCATCAAACTATGCGCCACGCTAGAGGGAAGTTTTATACCTTCTGTGTAGTGTTGAATTTTGTCTCAGTAAGTATGTGCAGTTTTTTTTAACCAATTAAATTTTGTTAAATCCAGTGTGGGATCAGAAAGCAGTGTTGATAAAAACTGGGACCTGTTTTTGGTGGCACAAGAGGAGTCCCTGATACCTATAATCTGTGTTTGACACATCTGTAGGGATGAAGAGTGGCATCTGTTCCCTCAACCAACAGCCTGGGACTGACAGCCCTTTCATTTGCTCAACCCAGTGACAAAGTCTGAGGGAAGTGAGTTTGGGGCTGCAGACCTGAAGATCTAGAGCAAGGGTAGGCCAACTTTTTCTACAAAGGACTAGAGTAAAAATTTTAGTCTTGGAAGGACATATAGTCTCTGTTGCAACTATTCTGCCATTTTTGCACAAAAGTAGCCATAGACAATGGTCTATGAATGGTCATGGCAGCAGGGCCAAACGGGGCCATAGTTTGCTGACCTCTGCTCTAGAGCAGTGGTTCTAGCTCCTGACTGCATAATAGAATAACTCGAGGGGCTCATAAAACCACTAATGCACAGATCCCACCCTTGAGATTCCAAATCTGGGATGGGTCCCAAGCTGTTTTTGTTTTTTGTTGTTTTTTTTTTTTTAAGCTACCAGGTGATTCTAATGTGCATCCTGGGCTGAAAACAATTGTTCTAGAAAGAGAACTGTAGTCTCAGGAAACTGCTGGATTTATTTATTTATTTATTTGGTGAGTCGGGGAGTAGATGAATGGTGGAAGGAGAAGGACCCGGGGCTGAATTGAGGTCTAGATTAAGATCAGAACAGTTTTCAGTCCACCTGACAAATTTAGTGCTTCCGATACTTTGATTAAATGCTCTTTATTTGATGCTTTTGCATGCACAGCGCTACAAGGCATTGCCCAACCCAACAAGTCAGCCCCTTCATCACCCTTAGTCAAGGTGGCCATGGGCAGGCGAGAAGGGGGCAATCAGTAAACCATCTTCTACCTAACCTTCTTGCTGGAGCCATTCTCTATAGGCCCCTGTGTAATTTCGAGCCCTGTGGAGACAAAGAAGGGTGAGGGAAGGACAGGCCCGGGAAGCAGTCCCCACTCACTCCCCAGCTAGCAATTCACACCTTCCGCATACACACTATACCATACCCGGTGTATCCAAGGCCCTGGGCCAACTGGGTGGCCTGCAAGCCCCGCTTGCCCATCTGACAGAAGAAAATCAGATTCTCATCTTCCAGCTTTGGCTTCTGGGTGGAGTACAAGGCCTGGAAAGCAGCTGGCTCCATCTGCAGGGCACTTTCCAACTCAGACACTGGGAGGATTTGAGAGGACAGAATGGAAAGCCGGCAGTTTGGCAATCTCAGGTGAGGTTAGGCCTGGAAGGACTGGGTGCTGGTGGTCGAACAAATCTCCAGGGGGGGCCAAAACAACACATGGTGGGCACCACTCCCCAACCTCAAGGTCAAGATACAGCCTAGTCTCACAGGAAGTCAGTCAAACTACCTTTGAATAAGAGCCATTTCCCGAGTTGTGAGGAGGAGCAGGCCGACTCAAGTCTCGGGAGGTCAACCATAGAGAAACTGGTCTGCCCCTTCCTCACCGCCTGTTATCCCCTCAAACTGGAAGGGCCAGCTCTGCTGCCAGGATCCGCCTCCAATCAGCCCTTCTCTAGGGAAGCTTAGCAGGGTAGGGGCTTAAGCAAACGCAGAACACCCGTAACAGTGCCTCTCCCACGCCATCCTACGTGAGGTCCCCTTAGCTAAGAACCTCCTGGACTGTCTCTACTCCACCACCGGGGCATCCCCTCTCAATCCCATACCCGGGATGTTGAGCGCCCCAGGGATGGTCCCAGCGGCCGCCTCCTCCCGAGATCTCACATCGATGAGTCGGGCCCGGCCCAAGGCTAGGAGCGAACGGAGTTCAGGGAGCGAGACGGCGGGCGCTGAGGAACGGAGCACGAGAGACCTGAGGGGAGCGGGACCTCACGTGGCAGCATCCCAACCCGGTGGGGGGCGTACGGGAGAACCTCTCAGCCACGCCCCTCGGCGCCACCCTCCGCAGACACCTCCACCCAGGGGGCTCCACGCGCTCCTGGGGGCCACATGTAGGACAGGATGTGGCCCCAGGTCTCCGGGGCAGGTACCTCCAGCCATGGTGCGCGCCGCGATTGCGAGTTGCAGGAATGCGGTCCCGGCCCGCCCCCTCGGAGACTGCAGCATCTCTCCCGCCCTCCCGAAGCCGAGACCGGAACCGGAAGAAAAGGCACCGCCTCCCGCACGGCCCCCGCAGCACCTGTTAGAGGTGCAGCTAACACTGGCCAGCTAGGGAAATCTCCGCGGTTGCCGGGTGTGGGCGGGCAACCGTACATTGGTCCGGCCCAGGCTCTAGCACGTAGAGTAACGAGTATAGGAGGAGCACCCCAACCTAATCTCGGCCCAACCCTATGGTCAAAGTGCAATGTGCCCCCTCCCTTCCGCCCTGGGGCCCACAAAAGGAGGAAAAACAGGAGACAACTGTGGCTCTGAACATTTTATCTTAAAAAAAAAAAAAAAGGAAAAGAAAGAAAGAAAAGAGAAGAAACCATCCCCACAAGGGGGAAGGCCCCAAGTGGGCCCCTGCCTGTTGTTCTCCCTGGCTGGAGACTTCTGCATAGGCCTTAGCTGCTCTCTGGCCAATCTCCTCTTCCTGGGGCAGCAAACACTGCTAAGCATCCTTTCCCCCACTTCTTGCTAAAGCCTGTTCCCCAGAGTCCTCAGGTGCACATCTGAGCTCCAGGGAAAGGAAGAACCAGTGGAAGCGCCAGAGTCCCGGGGCAAGCCTTGTCAGCAGACCCTCTGCTGGCACCCTAAGCAAGCACAGGGCAAGCCCCCCAGTTTAGTGTGTCCAGCATCCAGCGTGGAGACAGCACATGCATTGTGCAAGAGGAGCACAAGGGGCCCAGGGGCTGCATGGTGGGGTTGGGCAAGGCTGTCAGTGCACGTCCACATGTGTGTTTCACACCACTGCAGGCTGCTCTATCACAGGGCCTCAGTTCAAAGACACGCCTTCTGAGCTCCCCCCAGTCCCATGCCAGAGGTGGGCAGTGAAGGAAAGGGGCACGGGGTTAGCCTGTTGCTCCTGGGCTATCTGCAGTTCTCAGAAAGGGGCTGTGGGGCCCAAAGCCCCTCAATCCCCATCATTAGTTGCTGTCATTCTTGATGACGACTTCTACTCCGTGGTGCCGTAACTGAGCTCGCAGCAGCAGATTCTTGTTTTTAAGATCTTCCACCTGACATGGGAAGGAGGCAGTAAAGGGAATGGGTAGAAAAGTGGGCCCAGCCAAGTCCCTGAACTTATTCAGACATCCACTGGTGAGAGGAAAAAGGTGAAGGCTTCTCTGTGGAAAATGAAGTAGGGAGTCCCAAAGTGGGGCAGTGGCCGTGGGGTGGAGGAGGGCCATACTGAGGATAGGAGTCTGACCTGCTGTCGAAGCACATCATTGTCCAGCTGCAGCTGGTCAAGCCCCTGCAGTTCTTCAGACAACCGGTGGTTACTCTGCCGAAGCTCCTGGATATAATCACAGGCTTTGGATAGAATTCCACCTTTACTCTGCAGGAGAAAGCCAGCAAAATGAGGACTCAGATATAAGATACCTGGCTTGCTCTCCAAAAGCACATTCACATTTTGGACTTCACTTTCCCCTAAGGGTGGTGGTATAACATCTCCCAGGGAAACAGGAGCCTCAGAGAGATGAGAAGAGACTACTGCCATGTGTGCCCACTCTCTACCATTTCTGGCAACAATACCAGGAGACAGAATTCAGGCATCCTGCCCACTACCAGGGTCTTTCCATGACCTGGCCAGACTTGGTGCTCTCCATGGAGCAGTCTGGGATGATCTTGGACAGCTGCACAATCCAGTTGTTAATCTTGTCTCGGCGGCGACGCTCCACTGTGGGGCAAAGCGGAGGACCAGGTGACTCAGTGACAACTCACCACAGGCCCCATATAAAATACCTACCTCTCCCAGCCTCACACATCACTGCTGTCCCCAGTCCCACCACACAGCTGCTGGCTTCACACTCCGATCACACCTACCTTCATTATGCTGAGCCCTGCGTTTCTCATCCCGAGTTGTCCGGGGAGCTTCTGACTTCCTAACAACAGAGCCCAAGGTGGCCAGAGTGAGGGAAGGACAGAAGATAAGACTGGAGTTTGGGATAAGGAATTACACAAGATTTGGCAGGGATCAAGACCACTCATGGTAACTGAGAAGAAACAAGGGTTACTCACGGGGAATAAGGGTGGGTCCTGGGGGCAATGGAGCGCTGGCTGCCTCCTTGCAACACTTCTTGTGGGGACATCATCACAAAGAATTGACCTGTGAAGGTGCAGGGCAGATTCTGTCAGGATATGGGACCAGGAACCTCACCAAGCTCTGAGGCCAGTGCCCTGGGACCCTCCTCTAAAAAGGTCATACTTCCTCCTGCTGGAAAGGCAGCCCCGGACTCACTGCCTGCTCGGGTCTTAGTGATCATTAAGGGGTCATGAGTAAAGGCCCACTGCCCACCAGCCATGTCCCACAGCCTGCCCTAGCCCCGCCAGCCAGCATCCTCACACAGTATCTCACCCGTGCTGGGAGTGTTCGCCTGCCCCAGTAGTGCCTCTGAGCCCTGGGTAGTAACAACAGCTGCTGTACTCCCCGATGTGGTACCCCCTGTCCCATCTCCCACTGCAGTGCTGGGGAAGTAAGTATAGTGCGTCTCAGCAGCTGTCCCCTCTGTGTCAACTGCATCATCACTGGTGAACGCACCCTGGATCACCGCCTGGGAAGGGGGCAAGAGAACAGAGTCCAGCGACAGTCAGATACTTCCCACTGAACTACTCTGCAGCTTCTATCCCTTGGGGGAGGAGGGAGAAACATCCAGAAAGGGAGAGCCTAGTGCCTTGGGACAAGGCAGCCCAGATGCCTCACCACCCCTAGCCTCACCCCCATCCTATTGGTTCCCTTCTTCATCTTACTACTCAGAGCTCTAGTCCCCTCCCCAGCCCATACTCCTGTACCTGGGTCATAGATTGAGTGGCAGGGTAGCCACTGATGGCGCCAGTCCCCTCAGTCTGGCCATCTAGCTGCCCCTCAGACACCTGGATCACTCTGTACATCACCTAGAAGCAGGGAGGAAAGGGGAGGGAAGGGAAGAGAGAATAAGAGAGTAAGTGCTGGGGATCTCAGGGCCCCTCATAAAGCTTCTCTTGAATAGAACCCCAAAACAAGAGTCCTTCAGAGACACAGATTCAGCCATTCCCCCTTCCTTCCCCATACAGAGGTTTCAGCATAGCCCCTACCCCACCCCAATCTCTACTCCAAACCTCATTCTCTAATCCCACCACCCACCCCAGGAGTCCACATCTTCACCTCATCCTCCAAGCCAGGTCTCCCCTTGACAGGTTCAATTACCTCCCTCAACCCAACCACAGGGAACACCTGCAGCCACCTGGCCCCCTCCCTTACCTGGCCCCCATTCTCAGTTCGGAAGACGTACTTGACGTTGGGGTCAGGGAAAGTGGCAGCTGACTGGATGCTGGCGATAGCCACGCTGGTTGGGTCCTCCCCAGTTGCCACTGCACCTGAATTAAAAGAACAAAGGAAAAGTCTGTGAGTTACTTCCTTTCTCCCTCTGTTCCACTTGCATGGCATTCAGAAGGAGAAGGGCTCACAAGAGACGGGCCGATGGGGGAGGGGAAGAGCCCATGATGGGTTCTTGGTCTCAGGTCTGTTTCTACCACCCACCTTCCTGAATCTGCACTGTCCCCTCTTCCGTTTCAGCTGTTTTCTGCTGCCTGTTTGTGAACGGACAAAAGAAAGAATAAGGGAAGACGTGAATGAAAAGCTCACCAGGCCAGTAACATATGGCTCCCAAACTCAGTGGCATTCCCAACAGATGTAGGTTAGGTTAGAGTAACAACAGCTAGTATTTACTGAGTGTTTACTCAGTAAACTAGCTAAGCACTAGCTAAGCACTTAACAGGCACTACCTTATTGAATACCAGGAACAGCACCAAGAGGTAGGTAGCGCTACTTGCATTCTATGGATGGGAAACCAAATCACACAGCTAGTAAGTGATGGAGCTGGGACCTGAATCTAGGTCTCCCTCACTCCAGAGCCAGTGCTCTTAGGCATTTTGCATCCTCCCAGGCCTCCCATCTCCCATCCCAGACCCTACCACTTCTTCACTCACCCCTTCATCTCTCTGTGAGGGGGTACATCCGAGGAACTGGTCCTTCTTTGGAAGTCTTCGTGTCTCCTGCCTCACAGGCCTGAGTGCTAAGTCCTGGTAGAAATCAAGGAGTCTGCAGTGAGTCTAGGAAACTGAACAGCGCCCCTGTTTCTAGAACCTAGGCTCCACAAAGACACAGCCAGGAACATAACCCAATCATCTGCAGGGTCAGCTTCCTCCATTCTGATGCTGAGGACTGGCCTACAGTGACTAAAAAAGCAACTCTACAAACCGTGCTCGTCTACCCTCCATTATCACCCCAACTCCTGGTGGAGAGGGGATAATTATACTGGAAGACCAAGAAACAACATATTTCTGCATGGATTATTATTAAAGCTATTATGATCTGCCATGACATAGGGATTAGGAAGGGCCATGTTTAGACCACCACTATCAAAAAATACAGGGCCATGGATGCTGTGAGAAGCTTCCAGCTTCTCAGCCACAAACTGTACATTAAGAAATTTCGGTTCTCAAATCCAGTAAGGGGAAACCTGAAATCCGTTGCCAGTGGAAAACCCTCCAGAACCATAAAGACCAGACGGCCCTCGGGGCCCCATTGTACTGACAGGGCTCTAGTTTTGTGGTGTCCAAATTTATGTTATTTGTTAAAGACCCTAAAGCCCAAGTGTATCATCTTCAAGCCCCTTCTATTTTATTCACCGAGGGAGGCTTCCCGTAGAACAACATAGTTGCTAAAATGTTGCCATGACAACTCCAAATCAACTGAGCTTCAGCGAGAAGGGAAAAACCTCCAGGCTCACGGTTTCGAAGAAGAGACAATGGGGGAGGATTCCATCTACAAGGTGCCTGCCTTAGGCCCCTGACACCCAGCCAGAGGACAGGAAAAACAAAGAGCCGAGCAGATACGCCCCCGGAAAGAAACAGCTACATAGTACAAAGCAATAAGCTAATCTCGACACGAAAGGGGTGAGATTGTTGTGAATTCTCTACCCACAAGATCCCCCAAACCTTTCCGATTCAAGGAAAATCGTCAGCAGATAAGCCTTGAAAAGCCCGTATCCAAGGAAAGTGTTAACCCAGAAAGGAACTGAAAGTGAAACTGTCCGGAGGAAGTAGCGCTGCAAGATCTCAGTCCCTAAGGGGAAGTAGCACTAGTGTTTCGAGACCACCTACCTCTCCACCCCCAAACCTGCGGAGGAAGTGCCCCTCCAGGTTCCATGCGCTGCCTGCAGAAGGAGGCAATGAAAGAGAGGGCAGGGCACAGGAGGCGTCTCTATCGCCCACAGCTGTCAGCCAGGAGCAGCCTCTGAGGACACCCCGCAATGGGGTCAGGCTACTTATTCAAATCTTAGTTGGACATCCGGAAGCATTTCCTGAGCATTAGGGGTATGCGACACGGAAACCGGGATAGGATGTTGTGGCGTGCACGCTCAGGCTAAGGTAGGGCCCAGGAAGAGCCCTTGCTAAGTCTGGACACAAAGAGAAAAATAATCAAGTCCCGAAAAAAGTCAGGCGCCTTAGCCCTTGCCTGAGAACGCGGCGTCTCCCTGCAGGCCCACTAACCAGCTGGCGCTTAGCAGCCGAGCGCGGCCAGGCGCGATCCCCGGAGCCCGTGCCGTGACCCGGCCAGCCCCGCCGCGCCCGCCCGCGCCCCCGCTGCTCCGCAGAGGACTCAGGAAAGCCAGCTCGGCTCGGCGGCCCCGCGGTCCCCGGCCCGCGGCTGGCAGCGCAGGAGGGCGGGGACGTGCGCGCTCGGGGGCGGGGAGTGAGTTCGGCCCACAAAGGGGGTTAGGAGGTGAAGGACCAGGCACGGCCCCCTCCCTCAAAACAAAGGCTCCCTCCCCAGGAGTGCCCGAACCTGAAAAACTGAAACGAAATCAAGGCGGCCCCGCCCCGCCCTGCCGGCCCATCCAGTCTCCAGACCCCGTCCGGTCCTGCGCTCACCCGCCAAGGCCGCCCCAGCTGCCGATTTTCCCCGACCGTGTTCTCCCTCTCCGGGCTCGGGTATCTCCATGGACAGCTGCTCATGCGCACTCCCAGCCCGCGGCCATGTTGATGAGGGGCGGAAGTGTCTCTGTCGACCTCCCTGCCTTCTCAGCCTCTGAGCCTCCCCACTTCCGTTCGCTCCATCTTGCTGAGTGAGGGCTGAAGGTGCGGACTTTGGGGGCCTCTCTGGGGCCGGGAAGAAGCTATTTACGGATTCCTGGGAGGATGGTGCTGAAGTCCTAATCGCTTTCGGCAAGAACGGGAGAAAGACGACTAAGTTGTGCTACTATCTTTCTGCTGGACAGGGCCTTTGTAGTTCACAGAAGAGGGAGTGAGAGAGGCCGGCCTAGATCAAGGGTGGGACGTCGGACGGAGGCGCCATCTTTAACAAGGGCTCTTTGGGAGGCCATCTTGGATCAGGACACCCTTTTGAAGTGTTTCCTGTTGGAGATTAGGACATATCTGGGCATACTCTTTTTGTATTAGCATCAGCAATCGCTCTCCCAGGGACCTCCCAGGCCTCCAGTTTTTCTGAGACTCACTTTCTGTGAGAGGGATCTTTATTCCCATTCTTCTCAGTCAGGACCTACTGTTAATGGATTTGGAGTAGCATGGTGGAATGGGGAGAATTCAGACTCTGGAGCCAGACAAACTCGGGTCTCAAACTATTCTCTGCCGTTTCTTACCTCTGAGATCTTGGGCCAACCTTTTGAGTTAATTAGCTTCAGTTTCCTCATCTGTAAAGTGGAGATGCCAGTACCAACCTTACAGAATTATTAGATGGACTAAATAAGGTCAAGGGCATAGGTTCTATACACGTTGAGCACCTAGGCTTTACTGGCACATAATGAGCGTTATGTAAATACCAGTTTCTCTTCCCCATTTCCTGACCACCACGAACCCAGCTCTAGTTTCTAGCCACAGTCTCCATGACAACAACTGAGGAAGAACACGCAAACAACAAAAATAAAAGACAACGTTTGGCCAAACGTAGGAAAATATGATACCTATCACCTGGGACTTTAAAAGAATAATGAGACTTCACACTATTTACATGTAAAAATACAATTTTATTCTGAGACATCACCCCTTATTAGAATGGGACCTGTGGCCCCAGACTATCTGGAGAAGCAGTCCCAGAGCCTGAGTGACACCATTTCCCTTCCCTGAAATAAGAGGAAGTTATTCCAAAGGAAAAAGGAGAGGCCAGAGAGATCTGGACAGGACCTCTCTTCCCTAAGATGACTGGAGGCAGAGGGTGGAGGAGCTAGAAAGGGGGGCAGTCCCTCCAACAAACGTTGAGGCCTTCAAAGAGCTTCCTAGACATGTTCCTCCTAAGCTGGAGCTAAAAGGGTCAGGAGGTATCCAAGAGCCCAAGAGCAGAACAGGGATGGGCAGCTCTAGAAGTGTTTGTGTGAAAGGCTTTGACCTGGCCCTGTCCTCCCCACCTCCACCCTGGGCTTCCATGAAGAGAAGTTCACAGCCTCAGAGGAGGGCAGGAACTTGGCTGGAGTTCCCCCTCTTTCTTCACTTTGAGAAACCTCTAAGTTTTCTGCCTACTCTTTGTTCCCCTTGACCAATGACCTTGCTCTCTGGGAACAGGATCTTGTTGACTTTCTTGGGAATCTCCTAAGGGATAAGTTCTTTGTGTCTGAGACAAACTCAGGTAAACCAACCAAGGCAGTGCCAGAGGGCCAAAGCCTATAGAGTTGGGCACTACAGCTGCTCAGGCTGCAGAAGAGACTGCTAGTCAGGGATCCCGGAGATTCAAGACAACTTACTGTCCCTTTTGCCCAGTGCTCTCTGGTCCTAATCACAGTCCTTCACCTTTCTCAGGGTTAGCCTGTGTTTCAAATGCATATGATCGGCGCTGGGGGGGCATAAGAGGGTCAGGGGGCTGGGGTTCTCTGGGGGGCAAACTAAGCCGACTCCGGGATCCAGACCCTTCTGTGCCTTCAGATTGGAGCTCCAAGCAGCTAAAGGGTCGGAAAGAATGAGCAGGGATCATGCTACAGGGGGAGGTTCTGGGGATGAGGCTGTAATCCACACCCCCAGTACAGGTCAGCGTCCGCCGAACACCCTGAGCCTCAGTCTTCTGGCGGTCCCGGGCCATGGCCACAGCAGCATCAAAGGAAAGACTGCCCCCATTCCTCCAAGAGGAGCGGGAGGCTCGGGACCCCCAAGCCCTTTCCCCAGGAGTCCCATCAAGCCGACCAGGCCTCGGGCATGGGTTTGCAGGTGCCACATGGATCTTGCCACACATTGCACTGGGCATCTTGGCAAACTGTGGTTTGGGGGGCACCACAGGCACAGAGCGGACCTGTTGGACCTGAACCAAGGTGGAAGCCAGGCGCATGCCCACACTGCCAGCTGAGCCAAATGGACAGGGGCACAGATTGCAGCCCTCTGGACTGGGCTGCCCCTCAGGCTCCATCTCCTCTGGCCGGGGCGGCTGTGGGACTGCCTGTTCTGTCTCAGAGGAGTGAGCATTGCCCTCTTTGGCACTGTCAACCTCCAGGGACTCTACATGTGACCCTTCAGGGAGGGAGCCCTCTTCTAAATGGTCACCTCCAGCCCCCTGGTCTCCCTCAGCCTCTCCATCCCCACTCTCTCGTTCCTTGCTCACCTCCCCTACTCTTCCTTCAGCTGCTGCTTCTGGGCTTCTGCTATCTTCACCATCTCCTTGTTCTTCTCTTGCCTCTTGGTCCCCTTCCTTGCTCTGTCCTTTGACCTCATCCTCTCTGCCTTCCTCAGCCTCTTGTTTGTGTACAACTTCCCAGCTCTCCTCAGCAACTTGGTTTTCCTGGGCCCTGTGCTCTGGGTCCCTTCCAGGTTCTACCTGGGCTTCCTCTCCTTCCTTAGCCTCTTCCTCTCTCTCAGTCTTTCTTTTCTTCTCCTTGTCTTTTCCCTGCTCTCCTCCTCCTTCCTCCATAACCTTAGCTTCTTCCATACACTCATCCTCCTGTGGACCCATGGACTCCTCTCCCTTGGCCTCTGTCTCTTCCCCACTATCTTTTCTCAAACAGACCATCATCTCTTGGTTTCCCCCAACCTCCCCTTCTTTCTCATCAGCCTCTCCAGCCTCTACCTCACTCTCTGGACTCCCCTCAGCCTCCTCCCTGATGTCCCATCTGCTTCCAGGCTCAGCTTCCTTGTCCTCTCCAATTTCCCAGCATGCCTGCTCTCCCTCAGTCTGTCCTGGAGCCTCCTGATTTCCACACCTTGCTGCCTCTTCTTCCAGACTGCCTGGACCCTCCCAGCTTGGGGATTTGGGCCCCAGAATGGGACTTAGGTCATCGTAGGCACTCAGGAAGACTTCCTCCCCACTTTCGTCCTCTGCTTCAGGCCTGGGGTCAGCAGAGTCCAGGGAACAGCAGCTGGGAGCTAGGACAAACTGCGCCTCATCCAGAGACAGGTCATCCAGGGGTGGCTCCACAGAGAACTCCTCCACCTGTAGGCACAGCATTATGGCTCAGGACTAGGTGGCCCTGTCCACCCTCTGGATTCCTTACCACCCCCAAACCCAGCACAGCCACTCCTTACCTGATGCCCATCTCCCAGGAGCTCCTCCATGTAGCCCATCCCAGGGTCGTCCTCCCCAGGGGAGAAGGCTGCTCCTGCTGCTCCTGCCTTGGCCACCTCCCCATCCTCCGCCCCCACCCACTCAGGTTCTGAGCTGCTTGAGTCCTCTAGGAAGGAGAAGGAATCCTGCACCTCCTGGGACAGGCAGTCCTCCAGGGCAGGGGCCACATCCGCTGGGCCTGAGTCAGTCAGGGGACCTGGGGCTGGACTTGCCTCCAACTTCTCATCTGTTGGGAGAGAGGTAGTCCCAGGAATACAAAGGTCAAGACCAGCCCTGACTCTTCCCAGTCTGGGTCTTCCTAGCATTGCTGCAGTATGGACACAACAATCCCAGAAAAGATATTCCATGTGGCTGATCCTCTCAGACCAATATCCCTAACTATTGGCTTATAGCTGCCTTGATCGAGCTCCCACCAGGTGCCAAGCACAGTGCTATATATTTTACAGTGCAATATCTTACTTTTCCCACAAAACAACCCTATAATATAGGGTGTTTATCCCCATGTTACGTTTGAGAAAACTGAGACTCAGAGAGATTTGTCTAAGGTCACAAAAAGTAAGCAGCACAGCCAAAATTTCAACCCAAGTCTACTTAACCCTGTAGCCCATGTCCTTACCACTAGCCTGTGCTGCCTCAGTACTTCTTGTCAGCGACACTTCAGGAACTGGAGTCAGAGAAAAGATCAGATCCCAACTCTATCACCTCCTACCTAAATTAATAGCAAATTGCTTAACCTACGTCTCAGTTTCCACTGCTGTAACATAAGGATGACAACCATACCTGTGTCATGAGATTACGAGAAAATGAAATAAGCTAACGTCTGCAAAGTCCCTAACACAACACTTGGCTCATACTTAGCCCTCGATAATTGTTAGCTATTAGTATTAATGTTACTATTATTGTTACCATCATCTATTATATATTCCCACCTTGTACTTAGTAATCCCTGCTATATATATCTGACACAGGCCCCCATTCTTGGTTATATCAGTGATCTGAAGGCTGCCAGAAATCTTCTTTCCATGAATCTCACACAATCTGATAATATTACTGGATTCCCCCAACCTCGAATCCAGGGAGGCTGTTGAAGGTAACCACCCAAAGCCCAAGGGCTGAGGCTCACCTGGGGGACCGGGGCCAAGGCCAGGGCCAGGGCCAGGGCCAAAGGCAGGGCTTGTCCGAGGCTGTAGGGCCGGGCACTCAAGGCCACGAGTGAGTCTGGCCAAGGCGACGTTAGAGATGATGTTTGGGGGCACGTTGAGGATAGAGGTGATGTGTAGTGGGAGGTTGACATTGTAGGGATCTGAGATGTGGACGCCAGCACAGCGCTCTGCACGGCTGCTGGCCCCAACACGGATCGCTGACCGCCCAGCTCGTGGTGTGCCTGGCTCAGAGTTTGTGCCACCCAGTGCCTCTCCCTCAGGCTCCTGTTCACCCTCTGCCACCTCCACAGAATAATTCTCCAAGCTCTCTTGCAGCAGTGGGTTTGGCCGAGGACTACTGGGTCCTACCAGCCCCTCTGGCTCTGTGGAGGAACGAGAGGTAGGCAATAGCCTCAGCTGCAAGGGGCCTGGATACTTCAGGAAGGCTTTGGAGAGTGACCCCTGCTTCCTCAAGCATGAGAGGCAGGACGGCTTGGAAGGCACCAGGCCCAGCTTCCCTTGGCCACTGCTGCACACTCTCCATAGCCAATAAGTCAAAGACCATTGCACCTGCACGTACCTAGAAACCCCCTTCCCTCCCTGCAGACACAGTCACTGGCCATCACTGCCACCACACACACACCACCTTTTCCCTCTATGTACACTCATGAACACACCCATAGATTAAACAATAAGCTCACCACTGTAAACCCAGCATCCTGCACTGTGGCTGGTGTATAATAGGCACTCATTACATATTTTTGAAATTAGTGAGCACACTTGGCCACATGTACAGACACACACACAGAAATGCACACACAGTGGTCTCCTCTATAATACTGTTGGTTCCTCACAGACCCATTCACAAACATGTTTCCACACAGGTGCTCACAGGTCCATGCTGTTTGTCATGCAGCATGCGCGTGCGCGCGCACCCACACCCCCCCCCCCCACACACACACACACAGGAGTGCACACCTATACTCACCATCACAGGCCCCAGCTGCAGCACTCAGGGAGTCCATGCTCTTGGCTGGCCGCAGAGTCCCCTTATCAGATTTGTCCTCTGCAAGAGAGGGATGTGCATAGAGCCAGGGCCTGACACGCCCTTGGCAGAGCTCCCCCCCATCCATCTCCCCAGACTTACCCCTATCTTCAGCCCCCCGCAGAACTTTACGCTTAGTCTCATGGCCAGAGCGACCCAGGTTGAAGATAGATCTCCACTTCCTGACCTTCAAAGACCCCTTCCTCCTGGAGGAAATGGAGAAATCACTGGGGTTGGGGCCGGGGGGTCAGCGCAGGGGAAGAGGGCCCAGGAAGGAGGCCTTACTTGTGCTCTCCAATCTCAATGATAGTGTGGTAGGGCCGTATCTGTGGGGGGCCATCTCCAGCCTGCAGGCTGCTAGGCAGGTTGTAGGGCAGGGACCTGGGCATAAGGTCATCGGGGCTGCCTGATGCCCGGGCCCCTGGAATTGATCGCCATACACTCTCCACCTCACCACCTAGGAAAAGAAGAAGAATTGACCAGCCAGGAACAGAGATGACAGAGGGCCCTCAGGTACCCGGCTCCTCATTGTACCCTCCCACTCACCAACTACCCTGTTAGGGATATACTCCCAGACCCCTGGAGATCCATGTCTAGCTCCTCAGAGGAGAGTCCTCAAGGACAAAGATGGCCGGGAGCTCCCAGGACATTAGCCTGGTGGGCTGGGGGTGGGAATGATCAGTCGCTAGCCTTGAGAGCCAGGACGGTGATTCAGAGGTCAAGCTATGCCCTGGACTGAGAGCAGAAGAGGCCCGCTCAAGTTCTGACTGCGACATTGTCTCTCCAGGGTCTTCTCCATACGACCAGAAGCAACATCTCTCTATGAGACTCAGTTTTCTCATTTACAAAATGGGAAGACTGAACTAGATGATCTTTGAGGCCCCCTATAACTCTGATATGACTCCCCAGAGAGTGGTGATGTGGTGGGTGGGAAGGATACTGACCAGAGAGGGCAGCACCCCCAAAGAGCTGCTCCACATGTGTGAGGATGAACTCGACAACGATGGACTGCACACGCACCTCCATGAAGGCTGCTGTCCCATTGAAGCCTGAGGCCTCTATGTCCTTAGACCTGTGGAGATGTGGAGTTATTCTACCCCCAGACCCACCATACTTCCCCATCTGAATTCTCCCTAAAAATACCTTATACCCTTTCCCCTGCATGCCCTTAACTCCACCTCCACCTCTTAAACCATATGCATGATTCAAGTCTCAAATGCCACTTCCTCCAGGAAGCCTCCAGGACTTAACCCTCCTCAGGATTAAGCTCTACTTCCATTGCACACCAGGGTGCCTTGTTTATAATGAATATCAGGACTTCTCATAGTCTACCTTGCACCACAGGAAGTAATATGCAGGCCAGTTCTCCAATAGACTGCAAGACATTTGCTCAAGAAACATTTGACAAGGACCTGTCCTGTTCCAGTCCCTGAGCTCATATACAATGTAAGAAAACACAAAGGCCCTGCCCTTAGGGTCTTTACTCAAACTCAGAGAAGGCGCTCAAGTGAGTGAGCCCCATCCCAGCCAATGTGACCATAACCCTTCCTCTTTCTCACTGGGCTCCGTGAGACCCCATGCCCCTCTCCATTGCACTCACACAGCCATACCCCATCCTGGGGTAGCCTCCCAGTGGCTAGTCTCTGATAGAATCCCCACACTGCTCACGCACACACCTACCTCAGCAGGTTGGGGGCCCACACGATGGCCAGGTTGCGGGCGTGCATGTTGGTCTGGGCACTGAATGAGGCCATGTGCACCAAGTGCCTCATGAGGAACTCCAGGGTCCTGCAGAAAGGAGGTGTCATGGGGCAGGGGTCACAAAGGGAACACCCAGGGCAGGAGTAGGGCTAGGGCCTGGGAGCTGGAATAGAGGGGACAAGTCAAGGCCCCAGGTAGAGAGAGAGCCTGGGCTGTGTGAGGAGTCAGGGCTCTGGGTGGGAAGGAACCCCACACACCTGTAGTTTGGGACAGGGAGTTCTCGAAGCACCTCTAAGATCTTGACCAAGCGCTCTGGCTCCAATTGCACTGCCACAGCCTCCTGATTAGGGGGAAGAGTTCAAGAAGCAGGAGTCAGTGACCCAGCACTGCCCCTGCTTGCTCCCCAGAGCTCTGAGCCAAACTCTCAGGAACAATCTGTGCGGTACCCCACACCTCCACAACCCCAGGTCTTCCAAAGCACGCTGACAGAGAGGGCTCAGAACTTGGGGCCCACAAGACCTACAGCTGAATCTTGGCTATACCAGTTGATAGTTTTGTGACCTTGAGCAACACTCTGCCTTAGCATCCTCATTGGTAACCCTCTGGTACTGGAATACATCAGTGGCCCTACCCTATGGATGCCCCAGGGGCCGTGGAGTTATTCCAAAGGTTCAGGAAGGCCTACACCCATCCAATGTAGCTTATGTGGGCTGAATGGCATGCCGCTGCTGCTCAGGATCTCTAAATGCTGTTGTGCTCAATAAAATGTAGCTTATTTAAAAAGTGTTACTCAGGGGCCAGCCTGGTGGCACAGCGGTTAAGTGCACACGTTCCACTTCGGCGGCCCGGGGTTCACCGGTTCGGATCCCGGCTGCGGACATGGCACCGCTTGACAGGCCATGCTGTGGCAGGCGTCCCAAGTATAAAGTAGAGGAAGATGGGCATGGATGTCAGCTCAGGGCCAGTCTTCCTCAGCAAAAAGAGGAGGATTGGCAGTAGTTAGCTCAGGGCTAATCTTCCTCAAAAAAAAAAAGTGTTACTCAGTTCAGGATAGTATTTTTGTCATGTGTTTTCTTACTCAAAAGATGTTCAATGTACAATCACAGCTCATGGAGGGGCATGCTTGGAGAAGTTTTGATTTCTGAAAAGGGTTTTAATTCTCTTAACTATAGAGAAGCTCTGGTCTAGGTGACTTCCAACGGCCTTCCAGCTCTGACCACCTGGCCTCTACTCTCCCTGTCTCACCCCATGCTGTGTGTGATCCACAGACCTTAGGGAAAGGAGGGAGAATGAAGAAGAGGGACAGGGGAGGGGAGAGGTAGGAGATTTGGGGAGGGGGGGTCTTTTCATTTCCATGTGGTCTCTGTCATTCAGGATCTCGAGGACTCTGTCTGGCATTAGACACACTCGGGATGTCCCAACCACAGCAGCCACCCCCTCAGCCTTCTTTTCCACACCACTGCCTCTCAACTCACAGCAAACTTGTCATAGAGCCGGTAAGTGAGCAGGGGATCTGGCAGTTCTCGGAAATAGGCCTTGCACAAGGAAGAGACGCAGTGAATGTCCTGGAGGTAAACATCTCGCCGCAGGTCTGGCTTCCGCTCTGCCTCAAACTCCTGCCTGGGGAGGTGCAGAGTGGTCAGGAGTGGTGGGGGTCAGAGGAAATGTGGGGAGAGGTGGGAGCTGTAGAGATGGGCTCCAGGCAGGGTCTAAGGTCAGTGTGTGTGGGACTTTGAAGGAGAACGTTGGGGCATGTATATATACAAGGCAGCAAGTCTAAGACGTTGTATATGTCGGTGTGTAGAGTGGATGTGAGGATGGGTAAGTGGACCTGTGCATGAACAGGGATACATATCAGAGATGTAGCTGCAGATGTGAGAAGCAATGTAGGGGTCAGTAGAAGTGGGGGAGATGAGCCTAAATGTGCGTTTGTTTCTGGGTATGTGTAAAGATGGATGAGTGTAATTCTTAGAAGGAAACGTAAGTGTAAATCTTCATGATCTTGGATTAGACAACAGTTTCTTAGATATGACATCAAAAGCACAAGCAAACAAAGAAAACGTAGACAAACTGAACAGCAACATTAAAAACTTGTGTGTGTCAAAGGATACTATCAAGAAAATGAAGACAACCCACAGAATGGGAGAAAATAGTTGCAAATCATAGATCTAATATGGGTCTAATATGCAGAATATACGAAGAACTCATAACGCAAAAAAGACAACCCAATTAAAAAATAGGCAAAGATGGGGCCGGCTCCGTGGCCAAGTGGTTAAGTTCGCGTGCTCCGCTGCGGCGGCCCAGGGTTCGGATCCTGGGCGCGGACATGGCACCGCTCGTCAGGTCACCTTGAGGCGGCGTCCCACATCCCACAACTAGAAGGACCTGCCACTAAGATATACAACTGTGTACAGGGGCGGGTTGGGGAGATAAAGCAGAAAAAAAAAAATGATTGGCAACAGTTGTTAGCCCAGGTGCCAATCTTAAAAAAAAAAAAAAAAAAAGACAAAGAATTTGAACAGCATTTCTCCAAAGAAGATATACAAATGGCCGATAAGCACACCAAAAGATGTTCAATGTTATTAGTTGTCAGGGAAATGCAGATATAGAGGAGATATCACTTCATACCTACTAGGATGACTATAATTAAAAAAACACACACTTACAAGTGTTGGCAGGGATGTGAAGAAATTGAAACGCTCATACATTGCTGATGAGAATGTAAAATGATACAACTGCTGTGGAAAACAGTTGGGCAGTTCCTTAAAAGGTTCAACACAGAGTTACCATATGACCCAGCAATTCCACTCCTAGGTATAGACTCAAGAGAATTGAAACCATGTGTCCACACAAATACTTGTATATGAATGTTTACAGCAACATTATTCATAGTAGCCAAAAGGTGGAAACAACTCAAATAGCCATCAACTGATGAATGGATAAAAAAAACGTGGTATAGACACAATGAAATATTATTCAGCCATAAAAAGAAATGAAGTACTGGTACATACAACAACCGATACATACAACAACTGTGCAGCAACCTTGAAAAAAACACTAAGTGAAAAAAGCCAGGCACAAAAGGTTACAATTAGATGAGTCCATTTGTGTGAAATGTTCAGAATAGACACAGAGAATTAGATAATAGTGATGGTTGCACCACCTCGTGAATACAGTAAAAACCACTGAATTGTACATTTTTAAATGGTGAATTGTATGGTATGAGAATTATATCTAAATTTTTTAAAAGCTGAGTGGGTATATGTGAGAGTGGTGTACGTAGGAATAGAGGGGTGTGTGTGTGTGTGTGTGTGTCTGTGTGTCTGTGTGTGTGTCAGTGCGCATGCCCTAGCCTGGGGGAGTGGGGTGCATGGTCGCAGTCTTGCCTGAGGAGACTCTAGAGCTCCTCCCTTAGTACTTAGCATCTATGTTTCCTTCTCCCCATGTCCCCTCACCCCCCTGGCTCCCTGGCCACCTGGCCGTAGAGCCTTCCCCGCACTGCCTGACTCACCGAAGCTTCTGGATGTTGGAGGAGACCCCTGAGAGGCGGTAGATCCCGTCCACCACTCCATATTCCTCCACAAACTCTGCGCAGCTCCTTAGCACCTGGGGCACTGGGGACACAGATGGGGCAGAGAAAGAGAAATCATAAGGTCTAGGAGGTCAGAGACTGCAGGGGGTCTGAGAAATGGAAGCATCAGGGAAGGAGGTTTGGGGAGATTGAGGACAAAGCTCATAGAATAAAAACTTGTCAGAAAGATCCTTACAGGACGTCAGCTCCAGCCTGCCAACCCCTCTACAATATCTCTGCCCATTAGATCTGGAGCCTCTGCATAAACGCTCCCAGGGAGGAGGAGCTCACTGCCTCCCCAGACTGTCCACTCCTGTTAGAAAGTTCTGCTTTTGTTGAACCGAGATTTGCTCTCTGTAATTATTAGTTGCTACTCCAGATTTTTTTTTTCCGTAGGAAGGATTCACCCTGAGCTAACATCTGTTGCCAATCTTCCTCTCTCTCTTTTTTTCCTCCATCCCCAAAGCCCCAGTACATAGTTGTATATTTCAGTTGTGAGTCCTTCTAGTTCTTCTATGTGAGCCGCCACCATAGAAGGGCCAACAAAGCAGAGCACACTGAACTTTAACCTCTAGGACATCAGGAGAGGCTCCAGGATTTTTAAAGGGGCAGCAGTCTGGTTAGAAGGGGGCTCAGGGGAAAGGACTGGTCTTAAAAGTGAGTTTACATACTACTTCATGTAAGATAAAGGAACATTAGTTGTCCCAACCAAAATGGAACCGGGCTACTAAGCAAGTGTATGGATATTAGATCTGTCATAGGAAGGTACACAAAATTGTGGCAGACCTTCAAACAGGTCACTTCAGGAGAGAAACACCTATGTGCCAAGCACTGTGCATTAGGTATTCTAGTCCCCATTTTACAGGCAAGAAGACTGAGGATCAAAGAAGTAACAAGTGCCTAGTATCACCCAGCTAGGTCCAGGATTCAAATCCAAGAGTGCAAAAAGCTGTACTACGTCTCCCAACCCCAGACCCCGCCCCTTATGACTCGCCTGTAAGCTCCTTAAGGACAAGATCAAAGTGTGACCCATTTTGATATTCCTCATATTATCTGACATGATGTCTCAGATGTGGGAAACTCTCAAAAACCATGTGTGGAAACCCAACTCCACAAGGCCACATAGTTATTTCTAAGCACTTCCCTGCTTTCAATCCTTTATTGCATATACACCCAGTCCACTCCGATCTTCATTTCTTACCTTACAGATACAGAATATAATCTCTTCAGTGTGGTATATAAGACCCTTCACAAATCTAGTCCACCTGCCATTCCAGCCTCAGCTCCAGCCAATCCCCTGACAAATCCTGTGATCCAGCACTGTGCTACAAGAACAAGCCTTGATACCATCACTCATGTTATTCCCTTGCCTGGAAATGCCCCTCCCTCTGTCTCTGCTTGGTAAACTCCTATGCATTCCTCAAAACACACCTCAAATATCACCTCCAATTCTGAACTCTTTGCTTATATCTGTCTTATGGTTCCCACAGTCCTTTGTTTATATCTGTTATAGTACTTATTACATTTTGTTATGATTAATTTCTTTTGTACCTATACCTTCTGACATAGTAACATCCTCCCCAGCATCTAGCACAGTGTTGAAACAGAGCAGGTGCCCAATAAATGTTTATTAAATGACTCAATGAATTAACCAATCAATTATGAGGATTGGTGACATCCCTTGGAGATTTAATAGACAATATTGCCTAAGACAAAACATTGAATCCTATTAACTGGGACTCACCAGAGAAATCCCCATCACGTGTCAGTGTCAGAAAAAGCTACGTTTCTCCTAGGCCATCTTTTCTTTTCCCTCTGGGCTTTATAAGTCTTCTGCCTAATTGTGTTTACTTCTTTACTTTAATCGGTAGGAAGCTCAGAGCCCACATCTAGGAACCACAGAGAACCCCCTGATATGCATTTCCGGGTACTGATTGCTTTCCCTTCACCACAATTCCTTCAGTCATTTATTCTATCTTTTTGTAGAGTTTTGGGTTTTGGAAGTCATCCATCCCAAGCTCTTTGTGGAATTAAGTAAGATAGAAATATAGAATGAAGGAAGTAATCAATAAATCTACCAACCACTATTTAAAACCCTCCTCATATGACCTGGTGTCCACATCCTTTGCCCTCCTGCACCCCAGAGACAGGACTGGGGTGAGACAAGGACGGCATCAAGGGTGCAAAATTTAAGGAAGCACTCACTCTTAGGGTTGCACAAGTGGCAACTGTGCACATGCACAACCTTGAGAGTGAATGTCTCCTTGAGAAAGAGGCACCTAGGCAATTGCCCAGCCCTGACAACGACAGCTTCCTTAAATTTGCACCCCAGTCAACTCCTCTTGCCTCACCTTAGTCCTGGCCCTTAGTCATCTTTGTTCTCCATCCATCCCTTCAGGACCTGTGCCCATTTGCCAAGGTCCCCTGACCTCAGGTTCCCAACACTGAATGCAGAGACGGGGCAGGTCCTCCTTGCTGCTCTACTCTTAGGTGTCTAATGCTATACCAACTCTCTTGGCCACCACATTAGTCAGTTGACTCATAAATAGTCAGCTGTCACCTAAACCCCAGTTCCTTTTCACGTGAACTGCAACCAAGACAGATCTTCCCCATCTTGTCCTTCTCTGTTGATTTTGAACCTCCAGAAAGTGTCCTTAAAGAAGGGATTGAGAGCCTAAGGAGTCAGAGCCATAGAGGAAATAAGTCAAGGAGATGAGGGAAGAGACAACAGGGTCAGAGAGATAGGGGAGTCTAGGAGATAAAGATCAGAGAGATGGGCTCAGAGGGAAAAGAGACAGGATTGGAGTGGTGGAGTCAAAGGGATGGAGTCATCAAGGAAATGGGAGTGGGTCAGGGAAGAGGGCTCAAAGCTTGGGGACCTGGAGAATCAGAAGCCTGAACAAAATGTCAAAGAGATAAAGATTAGGAAAAGGAAGAACTCAATACAAACAGGACTTGGGGAAGGAGGAGACCTGCCTAGGGCAAAGAGCTGGGAGAGGGCACTGAGATGGAGCAAGGGTGACAGGATGGGGGAAACCAAGATAATCAGGGAGGATAAATTGACCAGAAAGACAGAGCTCCCCTGGCCTGGGCTTTCATTTTTGCTGGATCTTGGATTAAAGAGAGAAACCATCACCAGCCTCTCTTTGTCCTTCCACTCTCCACCTGTCTGTGCCAGGAGGAGCTGGGGGATGGGGAGACAGCAGCCATTGCTGCTCTGGTGCCCCAGATTACACCACCCTTGGGCTCCCATGAGGATCTGATGAGGGCCAGGAGATGCTTCTCTCCCACTCTGGGATTCACCAGGATCAGGACCCAGCAACCAGCTGTCTATCCCTTCCAGAGAACATGCCTGGGAATGCAGACAGGAGCCATGAAGGGTTACAGGAGTGGTGTCTGGGCTGGCTATGGGTTCAATGTTTCAACATGGGGTGGGCAGGGGGCCACAGGGAAGGGCAGGGCCAGGATGAGGAGGCTCAACTGAGGGTTTGCAGAGAACTGGGAGAAGTAGATCGGCCCCAGTTAAATCAAATGGGTCTTGGCCAAGAGTCATCATTCTCAAGAGGAATTCCTTGTAAAGGAGTGAGCCCTGCCCTGGCAGCTGGGCTCTGCTCAGAGAGAAGAGAAAGGCACAGAGAAGCCACTTCAGATGTTTAACACTCTTCCTTGGGACCTGGGCTTTCCCTTAACAGAGGCCACTGGGGATGGGGGCCTCTGGGGGAGGAGAAAAGGGGAAGGAGGTGTCTGGGGACCTGGGGGCGGGGCTAAGAGCAGGAAATGAGCTGGGAACCACCATCACCCTCCCTCTATGGCAGGCGCCACAACCCAGAGCAAAGGAGAGGACAAAGAGGAAATGACAGATTGGGGTGGGGAGGGTTGGGGTGGGGGTAGAATCGTGCCTTCTCTGGGAGGAGCTTGAAGTGCCAAAACCAAGCTGTGTTGGGCAGCCGGGATACCTGCATTCAATGTCAAATCAAATCAAGAAATTTGTTGAGTGGCTACTCTATGCAAGGCTGAGCCCAATCTTGTCCCTGGTCCTGCTGGTTTCCAAGCCTCCTCCAAGGTAACTCAGGAAGGAGCTGGGTGAGCCCCACAGACAGCCCCCACACCCACTCTCATATGCACCCTCCACCCTCGTCTTCAGACCAAGCCTGAAGCCATCTCTCGTAATTTTTGGGTGTTCCCCATTTCAGCAGCTTCTCCCCTGGCCCTCCGCTTTCAACTTGTTTCTCCTTTGCACAGGGAGAACAGGAGAATCACAGAGACTGGGAAAGGGGGCTATCCCCACCCACATCCTCACCTGTGGCCCAGCAAGGCTGCAGAGGTGCCAGAGCCCCGGTAACCCTGTCCCTGCCTCTCCATCAACCAGGAAATCCCTGTCCCCCAAGTGCCATCCTCAGACTCTCCGGAGCCCTTGTCCTGTCCCCTTTCACTCAGACCCAAGGACTGTCCATGCCCCTCTTGCCACTCATCTCCTGACCCTGTCCCCCCAGCCTCCCTCTCCTGTCCCCAGTAGTCACCCTTCACCTCTATTTCTTCTACCTTTCCTGGGTCTCCAGTCTCTCCATCCTCTCTCCTCAGTGCTCCATCGCTGCCCCCATTCTCATGCCCTCAGCCTCCCCATCCACAGGCAGTTACACAGGGAGCTACCCTGCCTTCTTCACCAAGCCACATGTCCTGCCTTGCCTGTTCATCAGCCTCCCGGGTGGTGACCCCAAGCCACTGCCCCTTTCCCAGGAGCACCCAGAAGCTGATTCTGCCCCTCGGACTAGACCAGGCAGGAAAAGCTCCCTGTTCCCCACCCCCAGCAGCAGCTCTGAGGGGCCTCCTTACCCTCCTGGCCTGAGTGCTGCAGGTGCTCCTGCAGGTCGCACCCAAACACCCGCTCCTTCGAGCTGCCCTTCTTCTTTCCTTTCTGCCGAGACTTCATGGCCGGAGCCCCAGGGGTCTGGCCCAGCCACCTCTGTCCCCCAAGACCTTTGCCCTACCAGTCCCCCATGGGATCCCAAGCCAGCCTATGGGCTTGGCCTGGCCCCAGGGGGGCAGGGCTCCGAACTGGGGGTGGAGGGTGGCCTGGGCAACAGGCAGCAGCTCCTGCCTCTGGGGCCCCGGCCACACGGAAGTGGCTGTGGAAGAGGAAGCTGCCAGGACCCTGGCAAGAAGCTGTGTCTCGTGGCACTCGCCCTTCTCGCCCCACTCAGCCCTGGGGGGGGGCAGGAAGCTGTGCAGCTCCTCAAACCCGCTTCCTGTTAGAGCATCTTTGCAACCACAGGACCTGGGGTGGGGGAGGTAGCTGACATTCACATCCTCACTCATGGCTGGGACTTCACTCATTGGTCAAGGGGAGATGATGTCAGAGCCTTGGGGTGGGGTGGTGGCGCCTGGGGCGTGAGCAGGTGACTGACACCCTTAGAGACCAGAATTCAGGGGTTTGAGGTGGATACCTGAAGCTGGCTTGGGACCATGGTGGCACATGGCTGTGCCAAGTACACCCAGGAGGAGGAATGCCCAGACTCTGCCCCTGATGGGCCTCAGTCAAGTTACGTGGCTTTGCTAAGCCTCAGTTTCCACACATGTGAAAATAAAGGGAGTGGATTAGATGATCTTTAAATCCTTCCAACCCTAACATTCTGTGGAACTCACTCAAGTTTCAGTTTGTCTGTAAAATGTGTGCACTGCTGTCTACCTCCCAGGCCTGTCGGGGGAGACTCCAATGCAGTGCGGGATTTAGAACACAGCACACAAAGGCACTGCCTATCCTGGAAGGGGCTCTTAGCTCCAGTGTCCTACCCAGAGACTCTCAGAGATGGCTGAAGGTCTTGTGGAGGCCATTTCTTCCCCATCGCTCTCCCAGCTGCAGGCATCCTAACTCCTCCCCTACCTGGGACCACAGGGAGGAAGATGCTGAGACAGAGAGTATAGGAGCTTGGGGCTTACACAGTTCAGGAGGCAAGACAGGAACCAGACAGAACAGGTTTTATCTGTTTATTTAAAAACAGAATATTTTATGTACAAATATGCACATATTTACACAAAATGTACATACTGGGATCCCAGATCTTCGGGTACCACATCCAAAGTCCTGGGCTGGCTGGGGAGTGGGAGATGGGAGTCTCTCCTTTGGTCCAGAAATCCAGCAGATTTCAGGCCACACAGGGTTTGGGGGCTAAATCTAGATATTCAGGCTGAGTGCATTTGGGTGGCCTGGCAAAAATGGACCTTATCCAACCCCAGTCCCCACCCAGAGAAACTGCCAGAAGAGCCCGAGTTAGTGACCCCGAGCCCCCTGGGGGAAAGGAGACATTCTTGCCCCCCACAGCTCTTTCACCTTGCCCCAACTCCCACCCTCCCTTGATCTATAATCACCACCCTCTCTCCCCTCCCCAACAACTGAACCAGGAGCCCTTGTCACCAAGTCCCAGCAACCCCCCAAGGGACCACAAACAACTGTGGATACAAGTAAGAAAAGAGATGAGGCTAGGGGAAGAGCTAAAGAGCCATGAGGGCCAAGGACCCGACCCTGTCCTCCAGTAGCCACTAACCCAGGGCTCGGGCCTCTAATTCAGACTCCACCAGCCTCAGGATCCCTCCCAAGAGGCTGCCTAGATTAAGATGCCTTCGAAGGAGCACCTTTCAGAAACACAAGAATTCACTCCCTGGAGTGGGGTGGAGCAAGATCTAGCTTTGCTGAATTCCTGTATAGTCTAGTCTCATTTTAAGCAATCCTGGTAACAACAGACATCCAGATAAACCAAAAGTTTGTTAAAAAGTCTTTTCTCTTATTAAAGAGTTTGGAGCAGTATTCCTTAAAGAAGCTCCCCTGGGAAGGTTTATTTACAGAAAATATATACATGCAGCAGGCCCAGAGGCCACCAGAGGGCAGAGGGCTTCTTCTGTAACAGTTCAAGCCTCTAGCCGACCCCTAAGGGGCCTGCTTCATGCTTGCCCCAACAGCTCCCAAGTGGTAGGAGCCCAGCTCCCCCACTCAGGAGGCCAGACTCCAGCTCCAGCTATGCCCGCACACCTGGATCTGGCCCCCAGTCTCTACCTCTCGCCTCCAACCTCTGCATCATTAATACTGCTCTGGGGTCTGAGGAAAACACCTGCGTTTACAGGTAAAGGTCACGCAGCCACACAACACACAAACCAAACCCCACAGCGTTTCCCACGCAGCCTCTGGAATCCTGTGGCTCACACACCAAGGTTTACTTGGACTCTTACACGACAACATGATGCACACCACGGGCACAGTCAGCCCTCCACGCACACACTTTTCAGTGAACACTCACAAATGTACACACAGTGACCTGGACACACGGTGGGAGGGACTCAACCAGTGGAGCCCTCCCGTCATCGAACAGAAGGGTTGGAGGAAAAGGTTGAGCAGTCGGTGGGGTAGGGAGCATCTTCCCCAAGAAATGGGGTGTTTAGGGAGGCCCCCAAGGTGAGCTGAAATCCCCCATATCAGCAGAAGGAGTCAGGCTCAGGGGAAGGAGGCAGGCCTGGGTCAGACCAGGTGCCCCCGCCCGTTGATGTAGATGCCATTGCCCGTGGGCTTGGCCCGCAGGGTCCCATTCTCCTGAACAAAATGGTTCATGGCCTGTTTGATGCCTTCATCCCGATCTTCCTCCTCCTCTGCCCGCCCAGAGCCTGGAGACAGCAGTTCAGTCTGTGTTTCAATCTCCCTCACTGTGGTCAGCGTGGAGTAACTGCGGCCCTCTGGCTCTTCACTCTGGAAACCAAGGACAGAGGGCAAGTCAGAAACAAAGGCAGGGCAGCCAGACATGGGGGGTGGGGCCGCTGGTTGGGGGATGGTGGGGTCAGAGGTCAGGCACAGCAGGGGTTAGGGTTGTCTCAGAGGCATAGGGGCTCAGAGATGGCGGGAAGGAAGGAGTGTTAGGCCTGGGGAAGGGGAGATGGGGACAAAGGCATAGCAGAGGCGCGGGGCTGGGCAGTCAGTGTGAGCCAGGGCTGAGGCGAGAGGGACTGGTGAAGGGGCTGCTGACGCACCACATCTGGGATCAGGAGAGGGGCCTGAGGAGAGTGGTGGGGACACCGGTGGGGCCGGGGGCCTCACCATCACAGAGCAGCTACTGTTGTCCTTGAGACTATCAGGGTGGCCCTCGGCTCTCAGCCCTACACTCTCCTCCGGCTGCAGGGCCCGGACATGGGGGAGGAGTCAGAACAGGGCTCCGCCTCCTCCCCTCAGCCTCTTCACCCCTGTCCTCCACCAGCCTCCTCCCTAATCACCTTTCCCCCAACCCGACAGGTCCACTCTTTCCTTGATATAAACATGTTCATTCCCCCACTCCCACCCCACCCTGAAATCAGTGCTGATAGGGGCTTCCCAGAGCAGCCCCCAGGCCAGTGCTGAAAGGGGCCTACCAGAGGAGTCCAGTAGACCCAAAGCATCTATGCCCCCCCAACTCTGCCCCCAGCCCAGCCCTAGCTATGAGTCAGCGGCCAGACTGGTGGAGTGTGTGCTCCTGCTCTGCAGAGGGGCCCTGGCCCCCTGAATGCACCCAACCTTGGCACACACCTGATTCCTGGGGTCCGCGTGATGAGAATGCAGCCTCCTGATGGAGTTCTCCCTGGTCAAGGTCAGCTCCTCCTCGCTGGGAAAGACACCCCCTTGTCAGGAGCTGAGGGTAGTAGTGGCCTCCCAAGGTGAACCCAGCCTGGCCCAGTCTATGTGAGATGGGACTGGAGGGTGTGGGTGCTGTCCCTGCAGTGCGAGTGAGTGGCTGCAGGTGGCGGTGTGGCTCCAGAGTGTGTGTGTGCCGAGTATGTGTACTTGGTGATACCCGGGCACGTGGATCTGACCTTCACTCAAGCAGTATGGTCCCCCTCCTTCAGCTGCGGTTCAAGCCCCAAGCTCCTTCTCACCTCCCGAAAGACTCTGCCCACCTCTGATCCATAAGCTCCCAGATGTCCGGCCACCCAGTGTTTTCTTGCTCCTGGGTCCTGGCCCACCTCCTCTGTTCCCAGCTTAGCTCTACCTGCCCAGGAGCGGCCAGTACTCACTATTTCTGGGTCATCTGCTGGGCCTTGCGCCGATGGTATCGGGACATGAGCACCACCACCACTACCAGAAGGCAGAACAGGAGCGCAGCAATCACTCCCACCACCACCACGGAGGCTGACACCAGGTCCACCTGCTTCCCTGGGGCATCCTGAGGGTCTGCTGAGACAGGCCAATGTCTGAGGTGGATGCCCAGATCCCTGACCCACCCCTAGACCCCACAGCCCCCCACAGTGTCCTCACAGACACATCCAAAACCATCCCCTCACCCTGACCCTCTGCAAAATACACGCAGTACCCACCCCCATAAACACTCTCCCAATTCGCTCTCTCTGTCTTGCTTCCTGTTGCTCCCACCAGGTCCCTGCCCCTGCCCCGGTGCTTACCAAGAACATTCACAGTGACCTGAGAATCCCTTGAAGAGAGCTCATTGCTGACGTGGCAGACGTAGACGCCACTGTGCTCAGGCGTCAGTGGGGGAAAGCCCAGAGTGTCCCCTTCCACTCGTACCCCACTGGGCAGAGGCCCGTCCAGCCTGGAGGACAGGGAAGCTGATGGGTGCCGGCTGGGGCGGACTGAGGCTGCCACCACCCAACGTGCCCAGGCAGCTCTCCACCGCCTTCCCCATGACGTCACCCGGAGCCACTGACTGTTCCCACGGTGCCCCTCCCTCCACTAGGCAGGTCTAGGCAGGGGCCCCTTCTCCCTACCGCCCAGCTTGACCCGGACACCCCCCACACACACCCAAGGAAGATCCACACGTGTGCCATCCCACATGCTCCCACAGGCATCACGTCATCCGGCACTGGGTACCAGGTACACGTGGTATAAAGTCCACACAACAGGACACTCCATTCCTATCTGGCTCAGATGTACTTGGAAAACGTGACTGCCTGCCCTGACAACTCTGATGTTGCGGCAGGGCACACGCACAGAGCCCCAGGCACAGGCCACATGCGTGGCTCATCTGCTCACATGTGAAAACATGCCTGTCATGGGCTCACACACATGTGCACCTTACCCCTCCCTGATTCCCTGGACATCTCAGACCCTGGAAAAAGGCCAAGGACTCCTTGAGGGAACTGGTGGAGGCGGGTGGGTGCTTCTGAGGTGCTGGCAACACTGCGGTGTTTATAAGGAGTGTTGGTTTAACAGCAGTTATAGTCAGCTGTAACCTTTTGTCTTGTGCACTTTAGGCACTTGCACAAATATATAAAATATTATTTAAATACTGTATGATATTTCATAATTTAAAAATTAGAGGAAAAAAAGCCACGGACTTATTAGCTTATTCCCTACCAATGACTATGTGTCCTAGACTCTGGTACAAGCCAAGAATAATATGTGGTGACCAGGCATATTCTTGTATTGGTCTGAACAGGTGCCCCAATTTATGTGGGGTTCAGAATATATTGTCCCAGCCCATAATGAGTCCATGCTGGCCCAAGGGGGGAGGACGCTGCTCCCAAGGTAGGCCCTCCCCCAGGCCCGGGCCCTTACCGTGTCCAGTTGTATGAGGGTGGAGGCTGCCCTTCACTCAGGCACTTGAGCATAGCTCCTTCCCTGCCAACCTGCCACAGCTTTTGGTCCTCAAGGCCCCTCACAGAGGCCTCAGCCAGGACTGGAATGGAAGGTGGGAGGAGAAAGAATGGAAATGATGCCTTTGATCATGCTGTTCCTCAAAGGGCCCCCGCCCCATGCCCCACCCTGCCTGGAGTAACCTCCCCCTGCCCATCTCCATCCTACTCATCCGCTGCCAAACTTGGCCCGGCCCCACCTGGCTGATGGTTCCCTCCCCTCTCTAAACTCAGAGAGTCCTTAATGGTTCACCTGTGCAATGAGCCTATCAGTCCCTCGGCATAGCGATGTGTGACACTTTTTCTGAATCCCTTGTGTTCCTAGCTTAGTGCTAGTCACAGAGCAGGTGCACAGTAAATGCTCCCAGATTCTTCAAAAGCTTAAGAGTCCTACTATTTCATTCGCTTCTTTATGATTTGTTGAGGACCTACTTTGCGCCAAATGCTGGGTTAGCATGAGTAGAAAACAGTCCTATTTCCCCAGAGGTTCAAAAGTCTAACGCTAGGAAAACAGTATCTACTGTTTACTGAGCACCTTCTATGCACTAAGCACTGTGCAAGATGCTTTGCATTCATGGTTTCTAATTCCCATCAGAACCCTGGAAAGTTGGTATAATTATCCTCATTCTGCTGATGAAGAAAATGAAGCCTAATGAGTTGAATAACAGCTGGTAAATAGCAGTAGGTCTTGTCTCAAGTTTATCTGTCTCCAAATCCTAAACCGTATATTTTACAAAGCGCTTTGAATTCCATGTTTATATTTGATTCTCCCAACAACCCTGTGAAGCAGGACAATCTCCACTGTAAAGAGGAGGACACTGAAGGTCAGAGAGGTCTAAGTGATTTGCCAAGGTCATCTGGGATGAGCTCCCAGTCTTCTACCTTTGGACTAGTGCTCTTTCAGCCACACAAGGTGGCCTCCAGCACCCAGGCTGGCCAGCTGGTGTAGCTCAGGGTCTCTTGGCATCTCACCAATCCTCTCAGAGCCCATGCGGGCTCCCTACCCAAGATCCAAGTACTCACAGGCCACTTGGAGGATGTGGGTGATCCTTTGGTCCTGGAGCAGGCCAGGGTGAGACACCACGCAGGTAAGTGGCTGCCCATTCATGCTGCGGCTTGGTACCAGATGGAACTCTGAAGTGACAGCAGCTGAGCGGGAATGTGTAAAGGAGCGGCTGGATGTTGTGCCCTTGACCTCTGTGTCCCAGGTCACGTTGGGGGCCGGGCTGCCTTCTGCTGTGCAGGAGGCTGCCAGTGTCAGGCCCTGGCCCTCTTCTAGTGCTGGACCAGGATTCAGTGAGGGCAGGGGAGGCACTGCAGATCGGGGGAGGCAGGGGTCACAGTCTGCACAACCCCTGTCAGGAGGCCCCACCCTGTCCCAGTTCAGTCTTGCACAAGTGCAAAATTTCAGGCCCCTTTTTCTTCTCTTATTTCACCAACAAAGATACCAGATGAGTGGGAGAATAGAATTTCAGCTGACTTTATACCTTTCTCCATTGTTCTAATTCTTTTTTTTTTTTTTTTGAGGAAAATTGGCCGTGAGCTAACATCTGCCACCAATCCTCCTCTTTTTTGCTGAGGAAGACTGGCCCTGAGCTAACATCCGTGCCCATCTTCCTCTACTTTATGTGTGGGACACCTACCACAGCATGGCTTGCCAAGCAGTGCCATGTCCACACCCGGGATCCAAACTGGCGAACCCCAGGCTGCTGAAGCAGAACGTGTGCACTTAATCGCTGTGCCACCAGGCTGGCCCCCATTGTTTGAATTATTTACAATGAGCATGGGTCATTTTTTAAAAACAACTTGTCTCCTTTATTAATACATGAATTCCTTATTTTATTTATTTTATTTTGTGTATGTGTGTGACGAAGATTGGCCCTGAGCTAACATCTGTTGCCAGTCCTCCTCTTTTTGCTTGAGGAAGATTGTTGCTGAGCTAACATCTCTGCCAGTCTTCCTCTATTTTATGTGGGATGCCACCACAGTGTGGCTTGATGTGTCTGTGCCCAGGATCCAAACCTGCGAACTCTCGGCCGCTAAAGTGGAACGCACAAACTTAACCACTACGCCACCAGTCTGGCCCCAGCATGGGTCATTTTTTAATAAATATAATGAATTTTTTTAATTAAAAAACTAACCAGATATCTATATAAGCTGTATATATATATTTTTTTACTATATATTTATTATATAGTATATGTAATTACTATACAATGGTAATTAAAAAAACAGATATGTATATAATGATAATAGCCACCATTTATTAAGCACTTACTATGTGCCAAGTATTATGCTAAGCACTTTAAAACGTTATCTCATTTAATCCTGTCAACAAACCAGTGAGGTGCATATTATTATCCCTGTTCTACAGCTAGGGAAACTGAAGCTCAGGGAGGTTAGACGATTCGTCTTGGGTCATCAGCGACTAGATTCACACTCAGGTTTTTCTACTCCAAGGCTGGTGTTACTGACTTCCATGTGGATAAAGGGAAACTACAAAGGTCTTTATTATTATCTTTATAGCATTAACAGCCCCAGTACAGAATGGAAAAGACTTAACTTGACCATAGATTGAGGGCAGCCATTGACCACGGGTGCCCACAATGCAAAGTGGTGGTTTAAAAAATGACTGTGGTCTCTAACCACATTCACTGAAGGTGCGGATCAAAGAAGGCATTAGCCCCACTGGTCAGGCACAGCTACACTGAGCATGGCTGGACCTGCGTGTCCACATCAAGGCCCCGCATTTTAAGACCATGGAGCCTGGGATGGCGAGGGAGGCTCCGAATGAGCGTCTTTGGCAGATCTGCTGCAGAAAACCAGTAGTTCCGCTCAGAGAAGAGATTTGGGTGGGGCCTGACAAAGGTCCTCAGCTCTTTGAAAGACTGTTGTGGGACAGTCACTGTAGACTGGAGTCATGTAGGAGGGCCTTATGCACGAGTTGGGTAGGATCAGGAGAGGAAAAGATCCAGAAAGGCATTCCAGGTGAGGACCAAGGTGGGCACAGGCCAGGGTGGAAGTGGAGAGGCTGGCTGGCTCAGGAAGCATATGGAGCAATAGGGCACAGGCTCATTCTCTCTTGGCTGTTCCCTATTGCTCCAGAGGGCAAAAGTAAGCAAGAGGGAGATTTCAGGTCAACGGAAGGAAGAACTTCCTAATAAATGGATTCTTCCCAAGGCTGACCAAGTTGTATCAGCTGTTGGGGTCACTTGGAGAGAATTTCTGGATAGGGTGGGAGGATGGGCTGATGAGGCTCCCTCATCCCTACAGGACCACACCTCCTGTTCCGGTTCTGCCTCTGCCCCACCCATCTCTGCAGTCCCCGTGTCCGCATGCTCCTGCCTCCAGCTTCTGCCCTCTGACATCCAGGGCCTGAGGTCCTGGTGCCTCCGCACACACGCAGTACCCTGTCCCCCGCACCGTGCGCAGCCGACCCCACTTACCCAGCACGCGGAGCCGCAGCCGAGCCTGGAAGCTGCCAGCAGGGAAGGTGCTGACGCGGCACTCGTACTCGCCCTCATCGGCCTGCACAGCGTTGCGAAGGAGCACGGAGCCGTCCAGGGGGTTCCGTGGGGGTGGCGGCTGTTCCACGCGGCCCTCGTAGGCCGAGCTCACGTGCAGCCCGTACTTGGAGTGCAGTAGCGCCAGCTCCCGGGCGCCCTCGCCCGCATCCACCCGAGCCCACGCCACCTGCCCCACCTGCTCGTCGGGGTCCCCTCGGTAGAAGCAGGGCAGCTTTGCGTCCTGGCCCAGCACCACGGTCACCAGGTCCGAGGTCTCCAGCTCGCCCGCCAGGCACCTCCCTGCAGGGGGCAGACAGAAGCAGCCAGGATTAGGGCCAGAGCCAGGGGAACATTTATTCATAATGATAATGATAGCAAAGGCAGGCGGAACTCCTGGACATTTTATGCTTGCAAAGCGCGTTCAGCCCATTACCTCATTAGATCCACAAAGCATTCCCAAGAGGTGGACGTTATCATCGCCATTTAACAGATGAGGAAACTGAGACCCAAAGAGAGGAAGTCACTTTCCTAAGGCCACACAGAAGATACATGGAAGAGTCACACCCTCTCCCAGCCCAGGATTGTATCCTGAGCAATTGCAAGATGGGCAGCTATAACAGGAGGAGAGGCCCAGCCTCTGCCCTCAGGGAGCTCACAGTCTTCTCAGGAAAGTGGATTTTATGCGCACAGACAGGAAAAGGCACCGACAAACTTTCACAGAAGGCTCAACCTACCAAGAGGGTAAAAGTGAATGCTTTCAGGAAGTGTGGCCAGGAGCCAAGGCAAGGGTCGAGAACAGTTGGTGTCTAGGATGTGGCACGTAGTGTGGGAAAGGTCCATCCCAGTAGGCCCTTCAAAACATTCTTTTCATGGCTTGAAGATGAGAGACCTGGATTCCCAGAGAGAAGAAGGTATTCTATGTGGGAGGAATGGCACGAATCAAGGCTCAGAGGCAGGAATGAGCAAGTCACTAAAGACAGAAAGGCCCCAGGTCAGAGGCCCAGAGAGATGAGGTCAGGGCAGACCCACAGCAACAGGGTCAGGACAGTGAGCCAGAATCAGAGGACCAGAGATGGGGACCAGCGACAAAAGGCTAGCGTTTTTTTCTGCATTGACGAGGAACAGTATGAAGCACTCAGGGGTATCTATCATGTAACTTTATCTGCAAAGAAGGATCCATTTCCTGCCCTCATGGAACCTGAGATCTGTTCAGGAAGAAGAGATACACATGGAGACAGATATGGAAACGTGTGTGATGGTTTCTGATTTAGGGCTCAGTGGTGTGCTGCAGGCCAGATGTGGGATGGGACAGTCACTGTGGACCCGAGTCATATGGGAGGGCCTCATGCACGAATTGGGTAGGATCAGGAGGAGGAGAGACCTGGAAAGGGATGCCAGGTGAGGGACCAACGTGGGCAAATCCCAAGAGGATGGAGAGGCTGGCTGGCTTAGGAAGCAGAGAGGAGAGGACACAACTAAGGCAGGGAGTATGTGTTGAGCAGGAGTGGACAGGGTTGGGACTAAATCACCCAGGACCTTCCTCACTAGGCAAAGGAAATCAGAGTTGGTCCAGGGGAAATGGCGAGTCAGTAAAGTGTGAGGCCAGTGGTGATGTGCCCTCCGACTAGAAAGTAGGAAGACTGAAGACAGGAGACTCACCAGGGACCTGCAGCTGCTGCCCTGTGTGGTGCCACCAGGGCGCGAAGGAGGGGACACTTCCTGGGAGAAACTTGTTAGGATTTGACCACAGACCAGAAAGAGAGATAAGGAGAGGAAAGACTCAAAGACAGCTCATAATGAGGGAGGCAGAGCCTGGGGAAACTCATGGTTGGGAAGAAATAAATTTGGAGTTGTGGAATAAACCATGTGAACTGTAGGGCTAGGGGCTGGGGACTAGGGGTAGGCTCTCTGGGATACAAGAGCTCCTTGCCTTGGAATGTGTATCCAGCAACTCCCAAAAGTTCACAGCCCCTGCCTCTGGACAGCACTTCGCACACCTGCTGTCCCTCACCTTGCTCACACTGTGCCCTTGCCTGGAACGCCCTCCGCCCTGTGTCTGGGAGCTCCTACTCATCACTGTCTGGATAACTCCTACTCATCCTTTAAGATTCCGCTTAGACATCACTTCCTCCTGGAGTCCTCCCTCCTCCCTGCCCCACCTCAGGCAGGGTTATGTGCCCTTCCTCTGTTTCCCCCAGCACCCTGCTTTTACCCCATCATAGTACTTGCTCCCAAAGATTATATTCGCTGTTTTCTTGTCTGCCTCTCCCACCAGCCCGAGCTCTTCAAGAGTAGAAACTGGGTCTCATATGGCATGTGGAAACATGGTTTCTGATTTAGTGCTCAGTGGCATGTGGTCTGCATTCCTGGCACACCACTGGTGCTCAATTAATATTTATTGACTGACTTACTGAATGAATGAGAGATGGGCAGAAGAAGGAAAGGGTGGAACGAGGAAGAATGAGAAGTCTCTGGTTGGGCTGGGCAGGAATGGGTCGGCATGGCAACCTTGGGGTGGAGGCAGGATATGCTGGCTAGCTGAGTTCACTGCCAAAGGGTGCACCTCCAGACTGGACATAGGGAGAAAGAAGGGGATGGAGCAGGGCAGGCATGGAGGGAGAAAGTGAAGCCCTGCTAGAGTGGACCAGAGGGTTCCAGCGAGGCAGGGCATGAGGCAGAGGAAGAGGGTCCTGTGGCCCTGCTAGCAGGGGCAGAGGGACGGAGGATGCTGTTGGGAGCTGGGAGGGCCTGATCAGGACGGGACAGACTTGCAGGGCCAGATACCAGGGCCCTGACCTGCCGAGGCTGGTGTTGGTCCCACCCAGCCCAGCCTGGGAGTCCAGCTAACCACCTCACCCCTCCCAGGCACCTCCTCCCAGCCCCAGAGGGAGCAGGGTTGCCAAGAAGGGCTGGAGGTGGGCTTGAGATAGAGGTTTCCCAGCACATCCTCTGCTTCCAATGCCGGTGTCTGTGCAGGCCACAGAGATCCTAAGCCCTGCTCCACTGGGACACTCAAACCTTTCTAAAGACTATTTCTGGGACAATGTCAGATGGCATATTTTCCATCCCCATCCCTACACTTGCCAACCATCTGCCCTGTCCCTACCACTAATTGCCCATATTTCCCCAAAAAAATACCTTCTTAGGGCACAATAGGCATTGACCACCGAGCGCATGCCTGAGTCCCAATCCTTCATGGCCCTACCTGTGAGTCCCAGATCCCCACAACCAAGCAACAAGCCCAAGCTTTGCAGGATGAGGAACCCAGTAAAACAGGAAAGTCCCTTCTGGAGCTCCCGCACAGCCCCTAGTGTCCTAAATCCACTATTTAATCATGGGAGCATCTCAGCTTGGGGCAACACCCTTCTCCAGTTCGAACACACACACACACACACACACAGAGGCTGCAAGACAAGGAAAAGTGAAAGAGAACTCAGGCTCTAGAATCCCTGTCTTCAGGTAAATGGACCCAGAAGCCCAGACCAGGGCAGGCCAGGACTGCCTCCTCCTTCTCTCCCCCACCCAGTGCCCGCCTGGCGTCAGCATGGTGATGTCACCAAAGCAAAGGAGACACACTGCCTTGCCTGGTGAGGTCACCCTGCGGGCATGTAGTGGCCAGGCCAGGCCAAGCCCACAGACCCTCCTGCTGCAAATTGTTTGCTGAGGCTGGTGGACTCTGCTGGCTGGGCACTCCTGCCTCTGACCCTCCCCACCCTCCTCCCGGGAGCACCAGGACGCTGGTCAGGAGCCTTGGTGATTCAGCAGCTGCTGCACAGCGGCAGGCCTAGCCACAGCCGCCACCAGCCACCACCTTGCGCAAGGGAGAGAACAGGCCCAACTGGCCGGACGGGATCCCTGCCCTCGGCCTCCCCCACCCCTGGCCAGGCCCCCACGGGCCTCTTTGGGGCCCTGCCTTCTGTGTACCCCGCCCGCTCCCAGACAGGCCCTCCATTCCTGGCTTGGGCTGCTCCCCACATTGTGCCTGGGTCTCAGCTTTCCTATCTATGGGACGCCTGGCCTCTGATCAGGAGGGGAAACTGAGGCTGGCAGCTGCAGATAACGCATGTCTGGGGAAGGAGGCTTTTCTTTATCAGGGGCCTTTTTCTGTCAGCATCCCCTGCTGGTGCATATAGGAGTACATTAAGGGGTCCTAGAGCTGGGTCTGTGAGGAAAAGGAAAGGAGCAGATGTGATTCTTTTGTTTCTGAATGTGTATCTTTGGGCTACGGCCTGACTCAGTGCTGGTTCACGTGCATGTGAGGCTGTCTTCTTGCATGAACTTGGGGATGTTTGGCACATATCTGTGTTTATGCCTTTTCTTCAGGAGAGTATGTGTCCTTGTCTGTGTCCGGAGAGAAGAGCTGTGGAATGGTGTGTGTGAACATGTGTGCACACCCCATTCCATGTGCATCTCACACATCTGTACACATGGCATGCATTCCTGTCCTGCGGAACTCTGCACACATAGTAAATATTTTGATGTCGGTTTCTCTTGGCTTCCGCATGTCTGTCTGTCCCAGGCACCCTTGGTCAGTGGTGTGTGGCTCTGCGCCTTTGCTTCTGCGCCTGGAGTATCGCCCAGGCACCCCTCCCCACCTCACCCTGAGACTTGAGGGCAGATTCATCTCAGGTGGAGGGACCCAAAGATGAGGTCACTGTTCCTCCAGGTGATGGGAAATTGCCATCAAGGGCTCCCCAACAGAACAAAACAAAAACTCTCTCTACCCTTGCTCCTCAGGTTCCTACTAGAAGGACTCCCACCCTTCTCACTCCCTCAGCCACTCCCCTGGGCCCCCCAGCACCTCTGGCCCCCCAAGGAGGCCTTTCCCTGGGAATCTCTGTCAGCCACCACCAGAAAAACCAGCTCTAGCTCCAGGCCTGGGGTAAGGGTTGTCTGGTGTGGGTTTGGTGGGAAGGGGGGGGATCCTGCCTGGGGCTAGGGGGAGGGGTCCTGTCTAGGGTCTCATTCTCCTTTGTTAACTCTTACCTCCCCTCACCCCACAGCAGCAGCCTCTGCCAGAGAGAGCTGGAATATGTGGGTGAGTCTGGGACAAGAAAGGACCTGGGAGGGGAGCCCTGAAGCCCCCCATTCAAGACAAGTGACATAAACAACCCAGCAAGCCCTTTTCCTTCTACCCTTCCCCCCATAACCTTGGCCTTGGACTGCCAAGGAACTTTGAAAACTAGGAGATTCTCCCTCTGCCTTCATCCACCTCCCTCACTTATCCCCCATTGTCCTAAGCCCCCCAGCTTAGTGAGAGCTTCCCAACCCGGGCAAAGCGCCCACCCACAGATTAGCGTCTGGGGTGGGGGGGCCACACCAATCACAAAGAGAGATGAGAACAATGGGGGAGGACAGGCCTTAAGGCAGCCCCGGCTCTGGCCCAGACACAGCTCCCAGCACAGATAAGTCCCCTAAACCCCCCCGGAGCCAGAGTCTGAGCCCTGCTAAGTCACCACAACAGCCACACAGTGGGTGGGAGACCCAGAATTCTGCTTCTCCCAAACTCCTGAGATCCTAGCCTCCACCCCCACCCCAAATCCTACCAGCTAACCCCCGTCAAGTGTGGCCAGATCAGCCCCACCCCAAATCACAGCCTCAACCCAGCTCTCAGGACACACAAGTTTTAAAGGCAAGAGCGGAGGAGGGTAGCCAGAAAAGTATGGGAAAAGCTCCTGAGGCCAGGGGCTCTCAGTCCCAGTGGAGTGATCCCAACCACCTCCTTCACTGCCCTCTTTCTGGAGGCTTGGTGGCTGGCCCCCAGCTCTGAACTTGACCTTTGCATTGTAGATTCTGTTCCAGATCCAGCCCCTAGGCTTCTCTACTCCCTTCCCTCCTGACTCAGCTCCCCACCCCACTCCCATTGCTTCTCTCTGCCTAGACTTCCGTCAGCACAAGGGCAAGTTTTGGAGGCCAGAAAGCCCAGGCATTCCTTCCTCACCAGGCTCGCTCGGCCTGGTGGCTGGCCCCCTTCACTCTGCCTGGAGGACCCCAGGATCCTGAGACTGTGGTCTAGAGGCCGGGGCCGTGGACCCTGCTGTGAGCTCCTCAATGCAGTGGCTGTGGCTGGGGTCCCCTTAGCCCAGCCCCTTGAAACACTGGGGTGGGACCAGGGTCACTAGGGCCACAGGGCTTCCCTGGGATTCCCTAGGTCTCCCCACCTTGGAGGGGGAAGTAGCCTCACTTTCTGGCTTCCCTGGGTTTGGGTAGGTCCTACAGGAAAGAGCCTGTCCCCCTCTGTAAATAGAAGTAGAAAAGCAGGGATGGGGCCCCTCCCTTTCTAGGAAACTAACCTTGCAGGAAAGCTGATCCTAACCCTCAGAGGACAGACCTCAGAATTCAGAGAACCCCTCACCCTACTCTCCTGCAGGGCCCAGCTGGGCCCAGACAAAGAGCTAGGAACTAGGATTCTATTGGAGGGGTATCTGTAGATTTGGGCCCATCAGCCCCAGGGCAGGAGATGGGGGAGGCAGAAGGGAGGGGACCTCACCCGGAAACTCATCCCATTAAAGACAGACAAAGAGCTGTGGTGTCAAGGCGCCTCCCAAGCCTGGGCTCCTCTCCCTGTCAGGGGTGGGGCAGGGCCCTCGGGCTCAGAGCTCTAATGGCCCAGGAGTAGGGGGGTTGGGGGGGGCACTAATTTGCAGTAGGGCAGGGACAGAAGGAAAGCTAACCCACTTAGAGATGGGGCCAGGACCTTTCCCCCTTCTATCACCACACCCAGACTACTTCTTCCAGCACCTAGCACCCCCCTTCAGTCAAGGGATGGACAGTCACACAGCCATAGAATCTCAGAGCAGGAAGGCTCAAAGACATCACCTGGCCCTACTTCTTGGTCTACTGAAGTCTAGTCTCTTAGTTGTCCAAGGTCACCTAGCAAATTAATAGCAGAAATGTGGCCAGAACTCTAGACTCCTGACTTTCCAGTCCAAGATATTTTCAGAGACAAGAAACACTCCAGCTTCCTGGGGGCCATTGAGGAGATGTCTACACACAGAGGAACCAGAATGGGGGTGGCAGTGGAGGTGGGCCCATCTTATCCTCGGGCTGAGAACCTGGGGCTGACTTCCAGCCCTCAGAACACCCTCCAGAACTGTGCAGGTTATAGCAGCAGTGGCAGCAGCAAGGTGGCTCACTGGGCACAAGTTCCCAGGGCAAACCTGAAGCCAGGCTGCCTCCCTTGCCACAACACCTGTCCATTGGGCATTGGGCAATTTCGGGGTACGCCCTAATTGGAAGGGGTCTCCTCTCTCCTTCCCTGGGCTTCCCTTAGAAAGAATAGCTTTGTGTTATGGAAAAAGAAGGCAGGGACCATGTCCTGTTCATCACTGCGTCTCCAGCATCTAGTGCCTTGGCTGTACCCAGTGTACACTCAGATGTACTATCCTTTAACGAACTAGGAGTTGGAAAATCAAGACACTAACCCGGTTGTGTTTCTAACACTGAGTAATCTTGAGATCTCACTATCTATTTCTCTCAGTTTTCCCATCTGTAAAATGAGGGAGTTGGAGCGGTGATCTCTTTGATCCCTTCCAAGTCCTGAGACATCATGGCTCCATTCTTTAGGTGTGGGTAGATCCTACAGGAAAGTGACTGCAGAGTTCCCTGGCCCAGCAACCAGGCTCCACCCTCTTGGCCTGAGCAAGCAAGAAGGGTTGTCTGGAAGATGGGAACTAAGATGAGGGTGGGGAGGACAGGGGGATGGCAAGGGTTAGAGCTTACTGTCCTGTGATTGGAGGCTGGGCCAACGACCCTTCCATTATAAGATCAGAGCGAGAGCAGCCCCCACTCATGCACACACCTGGGCCTTGCTCTCCTCCTGACAGCTTCAGCTGGGGATGAGGTTGGGGGAAGTCACTTCTGGGCCCCGCTGGACAACTGAGGCTCCCTTGCTATTGCTCCTGGGACTGGAATCAAACTGTCCTGTCCAGATAGGGCTCTGTCTTTCCAAGGAGAAAGATTTCCCACCTATTACTCTGGAAACAGCCTATGGAATCCCACTGTGGTCTCATTGTGCGCACACACCCTTATACACACACAGACACACACATACATATTCTCTCCCCAACTGTGCAGATGATAAATTCCTATTATTTATATCTGCTATTTATACATTAGATAGGCGTAATATAAGGCATTTAGTTGAGAAAATGGAAGGACAGGTGGTAAACAAAAGGGAACCACACCCTACCTAGAAGGTACCCTACCCTAGACTCCCGCTCACCTAAGTAACTACCTCATTCCCACTCTTGCATCTAATAGTGTGCCCAGCAAAGAGAGGGGCCAGAGTGAGAGGGGCTTCCAGCTCCCTGATGGTCCCTCAACAGGTGCTCCAGTCCTGGTACTCCAAGGCGTCATGGAGGGAGGAGAAGGAGACAGAAATTCTGTGTCCACTCTCTGGGCACCAAGATTCCTACACCTTGATGACTGCTGAAACCAGCTCAGCCCCTGAGTCAGCCTCAGCTGCAGTCAGCAGTTCTGGAGCCCAGGGAGTAGGTGAAGGAGCCTCCAGGTATGAAAGGGTCCCCACCAGTTCCACCTCCCTGCCCACCTGCACTGGGTCACCATCTCTCGTCCCCCAGAGGCAGCTCCAGCCAGGGCAAGGCTCTGGCAGAGGTAGTCATGGACCCCAGACATAGTGACCTGGCCTGGGGCTGGAAGGGGACATGAAGGGGAAGAGCTATGCTGGCTCTTCTGGGGCACTGCTGGCAGCTGGGAGTGGGAGAGAGAGATTGGTTCTTCAGTCCAGACTCAAAGGAAAGAGAATGTGTATGCGTGCGCGTGCGCGTGTGCGTGTGTATGTGTCTGTGTGTGTGTTTGTGCCGGCTTGGGCTCAGAAGTAAGGGGCCTGATTGTTCAGGCCAGTCCTACCTGTAAATGATGCCAGGAGCAGCAGCAGCAGCCAGGCCTCAGGCCCCCACATCTCGGCTCCCAGGGACAGGGGCATTGGTCGAAAGGCAGAGCTGCCCAGTGTTTCTGAAGTTCCACCGAGTTCTCCCTGGGAGCCGGCTCTAGAGCTGGATAGGGCACCGACCCAGAAGGCAGGAAGTCACAGAGTCCTCAGGCACCGACGCACCTGTCTATCCCACTGGGGTCTCCACTAGGGGACCCGGCCCCGTTCTGCCCACTCAGCTGTAGCTACCCCCAAGAAACTGTGATTGGGAGCTCCGAGCTCCCCCAGAGCTGCTTCCCACGCCGTGGCCAACAACGACGGCAGAAACCTGGGAACCTGCTCAGCAGGTCAGAACAGGTGCGTCTCCGGGGGCTGGGCCTGGCACAGAGACTCAGCAGCCGCCGCCCCCACGGCCTGGGCTAGCTAATGGGCGCCAGGGAGGGAGGGAAGGAGGGAAGGACCTGGGGGGGGCGGGGTGGGATCTCATCGTCAGCTCCAGGCTTTACCTGGCAGTGTGAGGAAGGGGCTGTGAAGGGAGAGGCAAGGTGGGAGGGGTGGGGGTGCAGGGTAAGAGAAGGCCCGGGGTGGTTCAAAGAGGGAGGCACCAGGCCAGGAGGAACAGGGGCAAGGCCTTTGTGGGTGGAAAAGAACCCAAGCATCCCACATCCCAGCCAGCCTTGTTGCCCCTCCAAGGCCTTGTTCCCCAATCTCCTGGACGGCTCAGCTTTGGAACCATAGAGTCAGAGAAGACCAGAAGTGAGAACAGTGCTGGCTCATATACCTCATCCTTCGGATGAGAAAACAGGCTCAGCGAGGGGAAGGGGCTTACTGGAGGACACACAACTTAGGTAGTATCACGGTTTGCTCAGACACCTCTATCCTTGAGGAACTAGCCTTGAGGCTAGTTCAAAGACCCCTGAGAAAGAGCTTAAGTGACCCCCTGGACCCCAGCCATACATAGGAAGCCAAGGGATTGACCAAGGAATTAGCCCTATAGATTCCTGGCCTCCCTGGCAGGGCCCTCTCTCAGCGTCAGCACCTTCTCGTTACCTGACCAGGAGTCCCGAACGTGCATCAGCACTACTTGAGTGGAAAGGGGTTCCTTTCCACCACCTCCACAGTCATTTTACTGATTTATCCATGGTCCTGGAGCAAGACCATATGTCTGGACTTTGCAGGAACAATCTTGATTTCAAATACTCTGTCCCTGTATTCCTGTAAGCAGACTTAGACTTGCAAGATCATGTGTTTCTATTTTGGATGCATAATATGTAACCACCAAGTTACACAAAACCTTTCTGGCCTCTCTGGGACAGCCAGAGGAAGGGGCCTGACTCTGAACTCCCTGAAAACTGAGCGAAGGGGAGAGGCAAGACAACCGACAGGCTGGGGCTTAAAAGAATGGTAAATATAGAGATAGACATAAGAGAAGAAAAAAAATATAGGTTAAAATCTTGCAGCAGGACCCTTTTGTCTGGCAAGAGGCAGGAAGGAGGAATCAAGAGCAGTAAGGGCAATCATTTCATGTAGAATATTCTCCACACACACACACACACAACTCTACCTGTCAAAACCTTATTCATCTTTAAAAGCTGACCTCAAAGGCCACATCTTCCAAGAAGCCTTCTCAGCACCTCCCACCCAAAATTAATCTTTCTCCCTTCTGTTCTTCCTCAGCCTCTCCTAGTCCCTTTATTATAGCTTCTGTACTCATAATTTGTGCACATCTTATCTCCTTAACTAAATTGTAAGCTTCGATTTAAGAAACATTGATTGAAGTCTGACGTGTGCCAGGGATTCGGAAAATGTGTTAAATTGAGGGACAGGACGAGAGCTGTAGTCTGTGAACTTCCTGAAAGTTGGGCTTGTTTTATGATCTCGTCTCAGTCATCCATGCTAGGACAATCCATGGAACCTAACGGGGACTGACTACATTTTTGTTGAAGACAGGAATTTGTGAATGAATGGATGTCAGTATGGAAAAGGTGGACAGGGAGGGTCAGTGAAGCAGAAATCCTGACTCTCCTGAACCTGGTTTGTGATCCAGACTTTAACTCTGCCTCTGGACCATGACTCCAGCTCTGGCTCTAGATCCCAACCCCCAGCCATTACCATGGTTGTGACCTCTTCTTTGCAGGCTATTTCCCATAGGTCAGGGTTGTGGCCTCAAGGGCCAGGCTGGATGCCAAAACTCCCCAATTTCTCTCAGTCTCCATCATGGCAAACCCCTTCTCCTCTTCAGGACTCAGGTCCCCACCTGTGCCAGGGGAGCAGCCCCACCCCGATGCTTCTTTGAGATCCACTGTGGCAGGGGTGGGGTAGGGCCAGGGGGAATGGGGAGGGAGCATCCTGTATTATAATTATAATTATCACACCTTGGATCCTATCGCATGGCTTCAGAGGAGCTCTTTTCCTTCCCACGGATTCACCCCTCCCCGTCCAGGAGACCACAGGAGAAACTGAGGCATGGGGGTGGGAAAGCAGTTAGTCCCTAAGTCTTCTTTGGCCATCCCATTCACAATATACCCCTACCTCTCCACAGCACTACCAGTCAGGAAGTCTGTGAGCCCCTAGTTGGGACACTCACTCACTCACCCCCAGCTCCAGGCATATGGAGCACTGAGGGAGGCAGGACTTTCCAGGGGATGCTAAAGTCAGGACTTTTTTATGATTTACCCAACATTTTTTCATGGGTATGTTCAGGTGCTCATAAACACCAGAGGTGGCCTTGATGGCCACGCGCACCATTGGACCTGAGAGGGAGCACCTGAGCCAGGCAGCCCACTTCAGGCCTTTGCTTGAAGTAGGAATCTTTCTCCTTCTCATCTAACAATATCTATCTCCAAGTCCCTCTGTCCCATCGTGCCCTCAGTCTTATATGTCTCACAAGGGCTGTGCTCTTGGGGAATATGCCCTTGTACTTAGGCCTTTCCCCCCTGCTTTTAGGATGAGTCCTGTGGAAGGCAGATTCCAGGGCTGGGGCTGGAAGAAAGTACTTGGTTGGGGAAGACTTTCTTCTTCATTGAACCCCCATTCCCCTCATTCCTCACTACCTACCCTCTTCCCATCCAAATTCTGGGCCCTAAGAATGGGAACAATTTGAGCCAAGGTGGCATCTTTAGTATGTATATTTGAGCAACATCACTGTGTGCATGCCTGCATGCCTTAGTTCATTCAACAGACATTTAGTGAGCACCATTTTGTACCAGCTTCCAGGGAGGGGACAGAAATGCATGGTCCCTGCCCTCAAGGAGCCCTCAATTAGGAGAGACAAACATAAACAATTATAACAGTCTGTATGCCACCATCACACACTCCCTATGTGTCTCTGTATGTATACACATGCCATGCCCATACTCAGGACTGTCTCTGTGCATAACTGCAGATGTTCATTACCTCCATGTGTCCAAGCATCTGTGTGTAGCCCGTGTCTGTCCCCATGGCAGGCTGCACACCTAAGCCAAACCGGTTGGAGTGGGTTGTGCTGAAATTTTTGTTTGTGTCAATGGGACTTGGAGGTGAGTCAGGGAGGGACAAGGATGGGTGGGGTGGTGTGGAGGAGAAGAAGAGTGAGAGTGAGGGTCAGACTGAGTGAGGGGGGAAGGGGGGAGTGGTGTGAAGGGCTGGAGGTGGTGTGTCAGGAGGATGGGATCGGGGAAGGAGTAGATGAGAGAGCTCTTTAGTGAGTAACATCCTGTTTGTTTGCAGTGAGATCTCAGGTCAGAGAGGAGTCAGAGGGTGGGGGGAGACCCTCAGGCTTTGGGAGAGATGAGAGTGGATAATAAATCAGAGTGGAACTAGTTGGAAGCAAGGGTGTGGACAAAATGCCTGAAATTCATTTCTACACAGCTTTGTTTCTCTGTGTGATATTAAGCTATTCCTGATCTGCTCGTTGCCTTGGTTTCTGTAGTTTGTAAAGAAAAGGTGTTGGGAGGCTGGTTGATGTGGTGGTGGAAGATTACTGATATGGGACTTGATTCCATCCCTAGGACCAAGGCTATTTCAAGTAGAAGCTTCAAGGTCACTCCTGCTCCTCTCTAGCATGATCCTCACCCATGGAGAGGTGGGGAGGGAGCCCCATAAAGAAAACAGGGGCTCCAGCAGGGTTTGCTGCACTGAAAAACACCTTGCTCCCCTCCAGCTGGAGCTTCACTGTGCCCAGTATTAGGATGGAGGCATCCTGTTTTCCAAGAGATGCCGTCTAAACTTTCCTCTGCTGTGCTGTTCCTATCTGCCTATCCAGAGGCCCACTGATCCCCAGTACCCAGCCCCATCCTTTAATGACAACCACACCTCCTGGTTGCCTAATAACATCCCTTGGAGTCCCCCGAGCTTGTTCCTAAAGAGTCCAAGCTGGAGTGAACCACCCCGGGGAGGAAGCAGCTGAACATAAGGCACATTTGGGCCCTGATTCTCAGTAGGCCATTGGGTGCAGAGCTCCCTACCTCTTATTCTCACCCCATGAACTCACCAAGCTTCTGTAAATACACAGCCATGAAATCAGGGACTAGGGCATGCGTTAAGAGGCAGATGCCTTTATCCTTTGACCCAGTGTCCTGGATAGGCTAGCAGTTTTAGGAGGGTCTAGAAATAGGTCCTGGCTGGTCTAGGACAAGAGTAAAAGCCATCATGGAAATCAGTCTTCCAGGTGGTGACAACAGCAGCAGAAGATGCAGCAGCAAAGAGGAGGTAGGAGCAAAGGTTAGGTGGAGTCCTGAGAATTTGGTAAGAGAATGGATTCTAGTAAGGACCCCAAGCTGTGCTCCCCTGCATTCTCCCATCTCCATCCTGACCACAGAAAGGACCAGGTTTCTCCCAGGGAACCCACCTGTTGGGGAACATCGAGGCAGCCCCCAGGGCTGGGGGCACCCTGCACCACCAGGGGCATCCTCAGGTAACACCTGGCCTCTTTAGCTTCTCAGCTGGGATGCTGAGGGTGTGGTTCCTCTCTGAACCAAAGACTACTCCTTCCTGGCCATCAGCCTGAGCTCTTGCTACCACCCAACTCCGCTTCCCCAGGGGAAAGCCTCCTGGGGCCCTACAACCTAGTATCACCCTTGGACTTGGCACTGGGGGTGGCAGGACAGTGGCAGAGCAGAAAATGGGGCTGCAGATCAAAGAAAATACCATGAGACACAGGGGCTGTGAGAAGCCTAGAAGAGGTGGGAGCATAGGGAAGAGAGTAGGGAAGACCCTGAGAGGAGAGGGCAAGTGTTGAACGGTCCCTGAGGGAAGACATTCGAGGAGAGGGCACGTGCTGAGAGGACACAAGGGGGAGGTGGGAATTAGGAGAACTGGTAGGAACTGGGGATTCCTAAATTTTTTTATTTTTATTTTTTTGAGGAAGATTAGCTCTGAGCTAACATCTGCTGCCAAGCCTCCTCTTTTTGCTGAGGAAGATTGGCCCTGAGCTAACATCCGTGCCCATCTTCCTCCACTGTATATGAGGGACGCTACCACAGCATGGCTTGACAAGCAGTGCCATGTCCGCACCCGGGATCCAAACCAGCAAACCCCGGGCTGCCGAAGAGGAACATGTGAACTTAACCATTGCACCACTGGGCTAGCCCCATGGGGATTCCTAATTTGAGGGCAGATTTTCTTTTGAAGTTTGTTAGTATAATCCTCCTTCTGTATGGCCCGAAGTATTCACTTCTGTAAACCCTTTTGTAAACCCTAATTCCCTCCTTTCTCTCCCCACCGGGACCCAAAGTCACATCAGACCTGCAGCTCCACCTGTCTCCATCGTCAGTGCTCAGCACCCGTCAGCGCTCAGGTGTGGTTGCCCTGGTCAGAGGCCAGGATGTGGTGCAGCTGCAGAGGAGCCCTTGTCTCAGGTGCCCCAGGCTCTATCTCTGCCTGGTCTTGGAAAGGAGGGGCTAGGTCTTCCAATTTTAAGACACCCCAGAGGCCCCACGGCAGCAGGACTAGTTCTTGGCCTTGCTTTCACTACACCTGGAAACTTGGACCCTGTTCTGCATCAGTTTTCAGTCCCAGAGACAGTGAGGTTGGGAGCCTTTGAGATGAGGATGGAGGAGGGAAGCCCCAGACTGTGGGAGAGGCAGGGTGGAAGCCACATAGAGCATCCCCCTGACTCCCTTCTGAGCATCTTCTACCACACCCCCCAAGATGTACGTCATACCTTCCTTGCAGAAACCCCTCGTAACCTTCCTCCAGCCTCACCTTGAAATCTTTTTGAACTTCAATTTCTCTTTCAATTCTAGAAGTGGCGTAAAAGAAGAGCTAGGGATCAAGAAACAGAGCAAGAGTCCCTTGCCTGTGATAATTAGCAAGATTAGGAAGCACTGGTCCATGAGCTATAAGGAAAGGGTAGTGGAACAAAGACTGCAGTCTAATCTCCCCTTGCCAGCCTGCTTCCCTCCCTGAGCCCAGGCCTCCATGCTCTAAGGTCTTCTGTGGGGAAATTCCACTCCCTGAAAAGGCCCCCATATGTTGACACTCACTCAGGCGCTCATCAGTAATCAATACTCTATGACTGTGCCCAGGGACCCCAAACTGGTTTTACAGTTTAGAATACAGCCAAAGGGGAGAAGCCTGGTCACTCCTGGAAATTTCCAAATCTCCTTTCAGGAAAGTCAGACAGTTGGCTCTGTTCAGCAGTACAGAAAGAGACAGAGAAAAGGGCAGACCCAGAGAGAGAAACACAAGAGCAGAAATGATGAGAGACAGATCTCAAGGCACAATGAGACAAGTGGAAACCCAGAAAAAGAAAGACACAGAGAGAGAGAGGAGGAAGGACACACACAGACACAGACACACAGTTACTGAAGAGAAGTAATTCAAAGAGACAAAATCTGAAACAGAGACAGGAAGACCTAGAGAAATTTCTGGATGCCTACTTGCCCACTGCTAGGGTCACTCAGGTACTTCCCTCTCCTGCCCTCAATTTCCACCACTCAGCAACAGCCCAATGATACTTTCCTACTGAATAGTGCCAAGTCCCTCAAAAGTTCAAGTTCTTCCCCACGCTAACGCCACCTCTCCATCATTCTCTAACTCACCTGATTCCCACTCTCCTCACCCCAAGCTCCTTCCAGCTCACATCTCAGTCACAGGAACTCAAGATATGGCCTCCTGCAGCCCTTCTCTGGTCATTCCTCTGTCCCTCTGTTTGTCCATGTCCTTATTCTGGCTGAGCTGAGAGCAAAGAGCCAGAATTGGGATCAGGAAGGCATGGGGCCAGGAAGTCAACTGGCCAGAATGAGCTGTGGGAAAAATGTAGAAGGGTCAGAGGACAATAGAGGAAGGGCAAGAGAGAGGGCCTGAAGGGTGGGAAAGCCTAGGAGATATAAGCAGAGGGAACTGATGGAGTCTTGAGAGTGTGACTAACACCCCTAGGGTCCACTTATTGGCTTTCTGTGTGTACTGACCAATGCTGAGAACCAGGGATGGTCCCAGGGTCAGAAAATGGGGTTTAGGGAAGGAGAAAATAGACTAAGAGTTTTGTGAAAGTTTGAGACAAGGAGGTAAAAATTTGGACATGAGTCTGGGAAGCTGGGCTGTAGGGATCCTTGCTTGCCAGAAATGGCCAACTGAGACCAAACTCATAGGATCATGTCAGGACTATGAGACTTTCAGGATGATCTGCCCCCAGCCCCTTCCTAGACAGAGGTTGTCCCTGGATATTATTAGCTGGTGAAAGCAGATCCAGAAAAGGAGGAGCCCTGGCTGCCCTTCTCCTTACCTCTCACAATTCTCTCTCAGGTCTACCCTTCACTTTATCTTAATGCCCTTCCAGTTTTTGTATCATTGACAGGGTCATGATAGACCACTTTAGATGCTGTCCTGGGGCATCTAAAGTATGTGTCATCCAAGTGCAGATCAGCTTGTTTTCTTTTCTCTTCCTTTTCTTCTTCTTCTTTTTTTTTTTCCTGGATTCTTTTCTGCCTTCTCCAAAATCTTGGCTTGGCATTAGAAGTTAGTGACTTTTTAGAGATTTTTTACAATGATCTGGGAAAACTGAGGATCTTCCTTGTCAGACTCAGGGAGAGCTAAAGTTGAGTTGGCAGAGACTTTCAAAATTATTATTGGATCTCAGCATTAAGTACAGGTAGGGAACAGGTCTTAGTTATCTTCCAGCCTCTCTAACTGTGCCTTCCTGCCCATACCCCCCATAATTTTTTTTTTTTAATGGGCACCTGAACTAACATGTTACCAATCTTCTTTTCTTCTTCTTCTTCCCAAATCCCCCCAGTGCATAGTTGCATATTGTAGTTGTGAGCGCCTCTGGTCGTGCTATGTGGGATGCTGCCTCAGCATTGCTTGATGAGCAGTGGCATGTCCGCACCCAGCATCCTAACCCGCAAAACCCTGGCTGCCAAAGCCAGTGCATGAACTTAATCACTCCGCCATGGGGTTGGCCCCCCCCATGCTGTTGTCTCTGAGGACCAAGAGTTAGGATTAGGAGTGAGAAAGCCCTGCTGTACTATCAGATCCCTGAATTACATGTCCATGTGCACCGTAACCCTGGCCTCTCTATATGGCCTCAATTTCTGGGTATGATGGGGATCAAGTCGATGTGTAGAAACCAAAGGCAAAAGTAGCAGTCATCACTGCCATTTACAGCCCAGCCCTGGAGGACACAAGTCTTGTTTTTGTCCCACATCAGTTGTGCTGGGAGTGGAAATCTGTCTGCATTTCCTTCTATAGCTGAAACTAGTCAACTTGGATCTGGGCCTCTTCATTCTTCACTAGGTCCTGCAGGGATAGAGTTAAGAAGAAGCTCAGGGACCAGGCTTGAATAAAAAGAAGCTATCAGGGAGGGGCAGGAGTCTGTTTTTCTCACTCCTCCCCCACTTCACCCCTATCCAGCTTCTAAGGCTGGGCAGCATCTGCCCTGGATCTTATCAGGAGAAACTCCCTGCCTTTAATCCTGAGTTCCAGGTGCCACAATTCCTCAGTTTCCTTGTTGTGTGAGCCTATAAGGCAGACGAAATAAGGAATTACTCTTCCTAGGACTCAGTAGTGGAAAGTTCTCCAAGGTTCGCCTTAGGTATTTCCCCTCACCCCCAACCCAACCACACGCACAATTACAATGTGCCCCGAGAGACTGGGTTCTACCACCCTCTAGTGGCCAGAGCGGAAAGGACCTTCCCACCCAATCAATCAGGACCTTCAAAGCCTTTCACGGAATGACCGTCTGGAAGACACCTAGGGATAAACCAACAGCACATTTTATAAATGAGAAAGCTGAGGAGGCCTAGAGAAACAGTCACTTTGAGAGTCAGGAGTATAGTTGGGAGCAAAACCCCAAGGCCAGTTCTCCGTCAACTTTCACTCTGCCTATCGTCTCTCCTTCCTAGCTCATCCCTGGGGAGGTCAGTACGAATTAGAAACGCCGCCGAAGCCAAAGGACAAGGTCCCTCACCTCCCCCAGCAGAGCAACATCTGCACCTCAAACGTCATCATTCTAAAACAGTTCCCAGCTTAGAAGGGACCCTTCTGAGGAACTGGCTGTCATCGGACTTTGCGAGGTTAACAATCTTTCAGTATTTTTGTTGACCTCGCACAGCTCCTGCCTCCGGTGACAACATTTTACGATTCTGGTAGCTATCCAGGTCTCCTGTCTCCACGGTAACCGGTGCTTTGCGACCTGCAGTTTGCAGCGGTCGCGCGGCAGCCGCTGCAGTGGTTGCCGGGCGACGGTGGAGCGAAGCGGTGGCTTGAGGTGGGGACCGGGGCAGGCTTCCGCGAGGGGCGGTTCCCAGGGCGGCCTGCGGAAGGGGCGGGGCCTGGCCCCCGTGTAGGGGCGCGCCCCGGGTTGCCCGCCCCATGGCGGTGGCGGCGTCCCCCGGTGGGGCGGGGGCCTCGGGCTGGACCTGGCGGCCGGTGGCTCGGGACGCGCTTCTTGCCCGGGCCTTCCACTCCTGCACCGAACTGCGGGGACAGTTCTATCTGGTGGGGGGTATCCTAGCCGGAGGGGCGAGAGAGCCAAGCAGTGATACGGTGGTCTTCGATCCGGCTGCGGGCCAGGCGGTGCAGGTGGGAGTCCGTGGCGGCCTGAGGCGCAGCCATCACGACTCGGTGCCCGTGGGCGGGCGCTGGCTCTGCGTGGTGGGCGGCTGGGACGGGTCGCGGCGCGTGGCCACAGTGGCTGCCCTGGACACGGACCGCGGGGTGTGGGAGGCGTGGACCGCAGCCCCTGGCAACTGCCCCCCTGCCGGCCTCAGTAGTCACACTTGTACCCGCCTCTCCGACCGAGAGCTGCGGGTGGCAGGCCGGGAGGGAGGGACCCGAACTCAGCGTCGCTATGGAAGCATCTACACGTTAAGGCTGGACCCCAGCGCCCGCACCTATTGGTATGGCATCCCCTGCCCAAAACTTTTCACCCTCCCTTCATCTACATTCTGGAAAAGCAAAGGCTAAACAATTTCGCAGGCCATTTATCCACTTCGTCACCCTAGCATCCTCTTACCCTGGGAATCTACCATGTCTAAGATAGCTGAACTCTCTACCAATATTACCCTCCATCTCATCTGACTTATCGCACTGTCCCATGCGTCCTCTCTAGCCTTGTTAGGGGAGCGAGGGAAGTAGGACAGCACTTACATTTTCCAGAAAACCCAACTCAGGCCTGAATTTCTGCATATCCACAGCTACAAGGAAGAAGGCTGCCACACAGTCTCACGCTCAGGTCATTGTGCTGCCCTGCTCCAAACTCCTGGGCCCCACGCAGGTCACCAGCTATTGCTTTTTGGGGGTTGCGACTCAGGGGAACCAGAAGTAGCTGGGCATTGGAGTCACGGGAAGATTAAGGTATGATCTACTCGCATCTTGCTTAAGGGTGGGAAGGGGGCTAAACTTGTGATGCCCAAATCCATCCAGACGATCCCTTCTTTCTCCCCCAAGGAGGAACCACCTGTTGCCCCCCGTTTGGTGGAACAGCTTGCAAGGCTTGTGAGCAGTGGGCAGGGGTCCCAGCAGGGGCCTCGGGGACTACGGCATCACTCATGTTCTGTGGTGGGGCCATTTGCTGTGCTGTTTGGTGGAGAAACTCTGACCAGAGCTAGAGACACCATCTGCAATGACCTCTACATCTATGATACCCGTGAGAGCCGGCTTAATGGTTGAGGAGGGGAAAAGGTGGGAAGATAGAAGACTACAGACAGAAAGAGAATGGAGTGATGGGGTAGAGAGGAGGAAGAATTAGTTGACAAGTGAAAGGAATATGCAGAATATTAAATTTTGATCAGGCCCACAAATCAAATGAGAAAATAAGAGCCCCACGGGTGCCGATGTGATACTACCTCAATAACTACCCTTTGCCCTTACCCAACAGGCAAGTCTCCTTCTCTGTGGTTCCACTTCCCCTGTGCAGACCATGGGCTGAAACGCGTGGGCCATCGGACCTGCCTTTGGAATGATCAGCTTTACCTGGTTGGGGGGTTTGGTGAGGATGGCAGGACAGCGAGTCCACAGGTTTGCATCCTGGACCTCTTTATCTAAAGAATGGTGCCAAGACACACTGCCAAGTCTCTATTTTCTTGCAAACTCATAAGGTATTATCACCAGAGCTATCTGCCTCATTTCAAATGCTTATTAAATTTCAGTCTGAGAGTTAACATTTGTCTTTGAATCTTTTTGGGGGAGGGCAATAAATAAGTAGACACATTTTTATTTGCAAGGGTAAGTAAAAAACCTGGGACCTCCTCTGATATTGTGAGCCATTAAACTGATGGAACCAAAACCCACAAATCATATTCTTTTCCTTGCTTCATGCAAATACCACCCCTAATATTGGGAGAAAGCTTCAGGCTAGAGCTAAGCATTCTGACCAAAACATTTAATTAACAAAAAAATATTACAATAGCAGAGAAAATAATAATAACAATAAAGAGAAATTAGAAGAAATGGGAGTCGGGGTAAAAAAAATGCAAAGGCCTTGGTCCCTAGGAGACCAACACTCCAGCTGAGCCGGCCTTAGCCCCAGCCCCTTCTGAGTTTTCCTTGGCTGCTGGCTTCTCGTCTTCCCCCATGAGACGAATGTTGTGCTTTTCCCGGAATTCATTTAGTTCTTTTCCCTTTGCCTGAAGCTGCTGTGTCAGTGTCTCAATGATCTTCTGTATCTAGAGGGCAAGCGACAGGGATTATGTAAGGATTTCAGGACTCCCTCCCCCAACCTGGTATGGACTACAGATGGGGGAAGTGAAGGACAGACGATACCTCCAACCTCACCCTTAACCAAGTATTAATAGTAGAGCCCAGACTAAAATTATTCCTTTGTCAAACACAATAGTTTATAACCTTTAGTGTACGTAAGAATCACCTGGGCTGCTTATTTTACTGCTAGTTCATGGGCCCCGTCCACAAAGGTTCTGAATCAGTGGGTCCAAGAAGCTGCATTTTAAATTAGTCCTCCAGGTGACTTGGATGCAAGTATCCAAGGACTACACCATGAGAAACACTGCTTTAAGCACCTCCCCTCCCCCAAATCAGCCAGTCACAGAGCCCATGGAAAGAGGCATACAGCCAGCAATACCTCTTGTCTAAGGAGTTAGGTTTAGCATAGCATAAAGAACATAAGCTAACAGACTATTTACGCTGTCTTCAACGTGAGTTCCTACGCAGACTTTCCTCCACCATATTCCCTAAATCCATGGCCTCCTTACCCCTTTGTTGCTCAGAGCTTCCATGCGGGGATTCTTGCTCACCTGCTCCTTGTTGTTCTCCAAGGCAGGCAGCACCTCTTTGACAGTCCGCTCCACCAGCACTCCTCCAACCATGCGGTAGCACTTGCGGGTTTCATCTACCTCCTTCAGCGTATCGATCACTAGGCTGGGGTAGCAGGACAAGGCAGGATCTGAGAGTTCAGTCCCACACTACTGCAACCCTCCCTTACAAAATGGCCCATCCAACTCTCCTGTTGTCTGCGTCTCCTGGCTTCCTCACCTGTGCTCATTCAACTCCATCTCCAGCTCAGCTGCTTTGGATGCCAGGCCCCGTTGTTCCTGCCGAAGGCGGTTGAAGCCAGCGATTACCTAAGAAAGTGAGAAAGAGATGAGGTGAGAGAGGGGACAGTGGAAATGGCAGAAAGTCAAGATATGACATAGGATGGCAGGCTTTACAAAGATGCAGTAGGTGGACACCTACAAGTTTGCAATTTCTAACTTACATCTGTCTGGAATTCCATTCACCCAACAGAGTGCCTTCTAGGTGGTGAGATACTTGCTAGGCCATCTTGCAGCTTAGTTTGGTGAGAAACAGGCATTTGTAATATAGGGATGGGTGTGGAGAGCTCCCGGAGCACCTACGGGGAGCTTAGACTTGCAGGTAAAGAGGGCTGTCAGGAAAGGTTTTGTAATAAGTAACTCTTGTTTGGGTCTGCCCAGCATCCCTCCATTGGGGAACTGCCCCTCCTTAACTCAGTAGCGTTCTTGTGGAGCGACTAATCACAGGACCCTTGCTCCTGGACCACAGGGGCGGTGACCTATTCTGTACTATAGTCTTTCTACAGGAACTGAATTTTGGGTAGAGATAAACAGGTACAGAAGGTGGTTGGAGGTAAGATGCCTAGTCGTCCTATAGAGACAATCCTCCATTCCTATCGCTGAAATCCCTAAAGCTACCCCAGTTCTTGAACTTTGTGTGGCCTAGTTATTTTTCTTTTCATTGTGTTCAATTCTGTGACCTACCGACTATCCTTCTAAAACACTCCTTTAAAAAAATAATAAGTTGCCCAGAGTCAGTTTCTATAGCCTATAAAACCTAACTGATAGAGCCTCTCTCAGAGATAATGCTTTAAATGAAGACTGAAGGATGAAAAACTGGGGGCAGGCGAGTGGTGTGCAAGAGGCACAAGAAATAACATATGTTGGGGCCGGCCCCGTGGCTGAGTGGTTAAGTTCACACGCTCTGCTTCGGTGGTCTAGGGTTTCGCCAGATCGAACCCTGGGTGCGGACATGGCACCACTCATCAAGCCATGCCGAGGCAGCATCCCACATGCCACAACTAGAAGGACCCACAACTAAAAATACACAACTATGTACCGGGGGGCTTTGGGGAGAAAAATAAAAATAAAATCTTTAAGAAATAACATATGTAAAGGCCCAGAGAAGTGATTACTACCAGCTTCTTGTTCCCCAGAAACTGAGCAGAGAACACCGTGTGAAAACCAGACTGGGTACAAATATGACCACCACCATCACTTCCAGTGTAAGGCCCTGATGACTGTATTTGGAAAGAAGTATCAGATGAAAGGTAGGAGATATAATGAGGAAAGAAAATTGGGGGGTAGGGGGTTGGGGGTAAAAAGGAAAGAAAAACATAAGGCTCAGAGACGAAAGACCAAGTTTCAAGTTTTGTCTCTGCCACATATTGGCTTTATGGCCTTGGACAGACATTTAACCGTATGGTTCTCAACCCTGGCTACATGTTAGAATCACCAAGGGAGCATTTTGAACACAAATAGTGGAGCCTCAGAACAATTACATGCTCACTGGAGTGAGGGCCAGGCCTCAGATTTTTTCTCACCTGTGAAAAGCAGATAATGATACCTACTTCATAGGGCTGTTGTATCACTTGAACTAATTAGTGTGAAACAGCTTTGTAAGGAGTGAAGTACATTAATTACTATCATGGCCTTCTCTCCAAACCCAGAAGTGCCCCTTTGGACCCTCCTGGTCAGCTGAGAGCAGTGGGCCCATCCATCCAAACCAGGCCAAATCTCTCTCTCTCATTTACATCATCTCCAGTCTCACTGCCATTGACGACTAACCACCTCATCTTTACCAGGGTCCCTTATCTCTAGCTCTCTCTCTGCAAGGTTCATATATAGCTAATATAACCCAAATGGCTGATGTGTACCACCCCGATATCCATTCTACAGCCCAATAAACCAAAGAATAAACTTGGCTAGGAACTTCTCATTCTAGCAACTTGCTTCCTTCTCCCATCCATCATCTTTTCAATGTACTTTCACCTACTCATTTCAACAAATGCCTTGGGAATCTCACCCACTCATTTCCACAAATGCCTCGGAAATCTCAGTCATCTACAGGCTGTTTTTCTTTCACGTTCATTGCCTATACCAAAGCTATTCCATTTATAGTTAGCTTTTTCTCCACTGTCAATGTTACTGATCAAAATAATTTCATCTGAGAAAATTCCATGAATAAACCAGATTCTAGATGTTCTTCTAGAGCCCAGATGACCCACTCACTCTCTGGATGTATGTTATTAAATACGTCAGTGAGATGAGTTTAACTGTCTAAAATTTCTGAGGCCTGAACTTATTTTCCTTAGTAATTAGTAGGAATCTACTTTTCAACCACCAATTTAACACAACTAAAGGCAAAAAGAGATTTTCTTTAAATTCCAACTTTTCTTCAAACATTCTTGCTAATTAACAACCCCTATTTCCTCTTAGTTTGGTTTAGGAACTTTTAATCAAATACCAAACTAAAATAAATCTAGTGAAATGTATGAACTATCCACAGTTATCATGGAAAATTTCAGCCACTCATGCACTTAAAGGAAATGAAATCTCTTAGCAGCTAACTGCAACCTAACTAAGTTAAATGCAAAATAATCTGATATTAACACCTGTCATGTCTGAAGTCTGCCAGGTAATAAAGACAAAGAGGCTGTGATCTATTCCCACATTTTTCCTCTTAAAATACAACTTTTCTAATGGTCTTCTCCCCCACAGCTAGACCCAACTTTCTTTCCCTTTCCCTTATTCCTTGTTCTCCTAAAGTTGTCTGGCGTGAGCACGGATGGCCAGACAGTGTTGATTCTCTCAGCCCCTATTAAATCATCATCTTACATGTAAACATCCCTATTGAAAAAGAATTCAACTAGATTAAAATACCAACTATTTACCCTATTCGAAAGTAACTTCAATCCGTGCAACTTATACAGAGCTCTTTACATTCTCATAAATGGCATATACAAACAATTTTATACAGGACATTTTTTTTTCCAGCTTTATTGAGATATATAATTGACATAAGACATTGTATAAGTTTAAGGTATACAATGTTACAATTTGATATATGTATAAAGTGCAAAATGATTACCACAATAAAGTTAGTTAACACATCCAGCACCTCACAGTTAACTGTTTTTTTTGTGGGGAGAACTTTTAAGATCTATTCTCTTGGCAACTTTCAAGTATACAACACAGTATTGTTAACTATACTCACCATGATGTACATTAGGTCCCCAGGGCTTATTCATCTTATAACTGCAAGATTGTACCCTTTGACCACCATCACTCATCCCCCTCACCCCTGCCCAAGCAACCACCAATCTACTCTCTGTTTCTATGAATCCAGTTTTTAGAGTCCATATATAAATGAGAGAATATAGTATTTGTCTTTCTCTCACTTATTTTCACTTAACATAATGCCCTCAAGGCTCATCCAGGTTGTCACAAGTGGCAAGATTTCCTCTTCTATGGCTGAATAATATTCCTGTGTGTGTGTGTGTGTGTGTGTGTGTGTGTGTGTGTCACATTTGCTTTATCAATTCATCTGCAAGACATGGTTTTCTTTCTTTCTTTGCTGAGGAAGATTAGCCCTGAGCTAACATCTATGCCAATCTTCCTCCACTTTCTATGTGGGTGACCACCTCAGCATGGCTGACGAGTGGTATAGGTCCACACCTGGGATCCAAACCTGTGCACCCAGGCCAATGAAGTGGAGCACGCTGAACTGAACCACTATGCCACAGGGCTGGCCCCAGTTTTCTTATTTTTAAGGCTATAATATTCATACGCTATTCATATATTTTTTAAAACTGTCTAACTATTCCTCTGTTATTGGGACATTTAGGCTGTTTCCAACTTTTCTGTAATAAATAGCACTGATTTTTAGTATCTGGAAGAACAGTACAAAAATGATAGCCATATTTCTTGAATCATATTTTCAAAAGTGAGATTAATGAGTCAAAGTTTATTATTATAGCTTCTATTGCAGGTTGCTATAAAGCTCTCCAAGATGACCAGATGAATTTACAGTGCTACCAGCAATGTCATGATTGTACCTGTTTCCCCAGAGCCCTAATGACAGCTTTTATTATTTTTGTTAATTTAATCATTTTTAGAGTTGGGAGAGATCTTAACTCCAGAAACCTTGGAATCATTCTTGACTCACTATCCACATCCAATTAATCTTTAAGTCACATCTGCTAAATACCTCAAACCACCCACTTCTATCTCACTCTCCTTTCTCCCCTTTACTATTATGTCCTCCTAGCTGAGGTCCACACTGCCTCCAGATCTGCCTCCTTCAATCCATTCCCAACACTGTGGCACAAGTGACTTAAAACTGAAATCTAACCATATTATTCCTATGCCTGAAACTTCAGTGGTTCCTACCGTTCACATAAGGATAAAATCCAAACTCAACACAGCAGAACAAAGTCCTGTAAAGACCTGGTCCCTGATGACTTCTCCCGATCAGGCCTTCCCTCCACCTCTTACTCTCAGCACTCCTGCTGTCTTAAACCACTTATAATTCCCCTAATCATCATGCATTTGCATACAATCTTCATGCCACCCAGTACATTTTTCCAAACCTCTCTCATTCCATTCTTCTCTGCCTAACTCTATTTCCTTCCTCAGGTTTCAACTCAGATTCTTCTAGAAAGCAGTTCTAGCCATCCCCTACTCCCATATGTTATCCCCTTCTATGTGCTCACATATAAATGCCTAGCAATTCCTTAAATTTTTTGATAGAAAATCTTTTCTACTTATATTGTGTTCCTTATTTTCCATCATGCAGCCTGCCTTCTAATCTTTGAAAATTTTAAATATGCAAATACAACCTCTTTTTAACTACCTGTTTCTTTCATAGTCCTACAATAATCTGCCTTTCTTCCATAGTTTGTATAGTAAAGGAACACTTTATGTGCCAGGCACTGTGTTAGACTCTATCTCATTTAATTCTAAAACAAACAAACATTATTATAAGACACGTCACTTCATTTTATACATTGGGAGACCAAGGCTGGTTGTGGGGTTGGGGAGTAAAATAACAGTGAACTGCAGCACTGGTAATGGTACCCAGGTTTGTCTAACTCTAAGAATCCACTTCTATTGATGTCTTACTCATGGCTGTCATAGATAATCTCTTATAAAAGTCAAACTGTTTCCATTTGACTTATTTTCCTGTTTTCTTCCTTTTTTGTTTAATCTATACCATATAGTTTGGATAACTTCAGGAAAAATCTACAATTATTACCTTGATCCCCAAAACGTCCTTTGGCCTTCTTACCTACATGATATTTACTCTTATTGGGTTCAATGGAAGAATAGAAGAGGTAGAGAATTATGATAGGATGCATCTGGAAAAAGACTTTCTGGGGTATTGCTCCACTTAAATATCTTCTTTTCAGCTCAGTGCCCCCTTTCTGACAAACATACTCCACTCTAAAATCTTTGACCTTACTACTCCATCCAGTATTCCATCAAACAATGGTTCTCATCCCTTTTCTTCATCAAATGTTTTTAGGACTGAGCTATACTCACTGCGTCTGCTTCCTTACCTCTCATTGACTCCCAACCCACTTTAAATTCCCTTCTAATTGTCTTCTGTCTATACCAGTTATTAAACTATTATTAGTTATTAAACTATTTCTCAAGGATCATGAATGGCCTCCTACCTAATTGCATAATCCAACGAGCTTTTCTCAATCTTTAATCTACTTCTTTTTTTTTTTTCTAAAGATTTTTTATTTTTTTCCTTTTTCTCCCCAAAGCCCCCTGGTACATAGTTGTATATTCTTAGTTGTGGTCCTTCCAGTTGTGGCATGTGGGATGCCGCCTCAGCGTGGTTTGATGAGCAGTGCCATGTCTGCACCCAGGATTCGAACTGACGAAACACTGGGCCTCCTACAGCGGAGCACGCAAACTTAACCACTCGGCCAGGGGGCCAGCCCCTAATCTACTTCTTGAAATATTCTTCCTTTAAGTAGCAACATGGTATGGGGGAAAGAGCCCAAACTTTAGAGTCTGACCTGGGTTCAAACCCTAGTTTTGCCATTTACCTGCTATATAATTGAGTTATTTAACTTCTCTTGGTTTCTTCATTTATGAAATGGAGCTAATATACCATAGAGAGGGTTTCTCGACATCAGCACCACTGATATTTTGGGCTGGATAATTCTTTGTTGTGGGGGGCTGTTCCTGTGCATCACAGGATGTTTAGCAACATCCCTGGCTTCTACCCACTAAAAGCCAGTAACAACTCCTACTTGTGACAACCAAAGTGTCTCCAGGCATTGCCAAATGTTTCCTAGGGGGCAAAACCACACCAGGCTGAGAACCACTGCCACAGGGTAACAATGAGAACTAAACTGAGATAATATGTCAAGTGCTTGATACAGTGTAGGTCCTCTACCCTCCTTTAGTTTCCAGGACCCTTCAGTTCTCTGGTTCTCTTAACCCTTTCAACTCTCCTTTCTCTTTTCTGGAAGTTCTTCCTCTCACCTCTACAGTGGAGACAGGATCTAAGATTCTGTTCATAGTATTTCTCCCTTTACTACCTACACTATTTCAATTGGTATTCTTAGCTATTTCTATGGTTTCAACAATTGCCTTTATTCTAATTGCCTGCAAACCCAAACCTCCTCAGAAATTCTAAACCCAATTTCCAAGTTAGAGGAAGGAGCTTCAGAGTCAGACAGAAATGGCTTCAAAGTCTGACCATGAGCAAGTTACTTCTTTTTTGACTCTAAGTTTCTTTACCAATAAAGTAGAGATAATATCTGTCTCATAGGATGTTGTGAGGATTAATTAATTACATCAAGGGCTTAGGATAACATCCAGCATTTAACAAGTTGTCAATAAATAAATAGTAGCTGCTATTACTACAGAACATTTCCACCTAAATGTCCTATAGATACCTTAAATTCAGGACATTCAAAGCTGAACTGATCATCTTTTACCTTGTTTTAACTGTTCCTCTTCTTGTCTCCCCTATTTCTGCTAATGACACCACTTTAGCCCCCCGGTAGGAAACCCTGGTTTCATCTTTGAACACATCCTTATCCCATCAACTACCAAACTGATTGCATCAGCAATTTTTCTTAGGCTCACTGACATCACCCTAGTTCAGGCCTTCATTACCTCTTGTCTGAGCTACTGCAATAGTCTTCTAAATTATCTCCCTATTTTTGGACTCTCCAAATCCATCCTATACACTGCTGCTAATTTAATTTTCCTAACACTTGGATGACACAGAAAAGTGTTCATGATATATTATTAGCTTTAAAAAGATTACACAACAGTACATACCGTATAATACTAATTTTATAAAATATATAAATATACAAAATACACATGTCCTCTGTTTCCATCTACACACACACACACACACACACACAAACATAAACGAGGGGGGAACCTCTCAAACGATATACTATCTCTGGATACTACTAGTACCATCATGGCTAATTTATTTCTTTTGTTTTTTACTTTTTATTTTGTACTTTTTCCTGGGTATTCCATATTGTCTACAATGAACACGTATTATTGTATGTAATGGGGAAAAAATCCATAGTATGATATATATCCTTCTGTGACTCCCTCACTGCTTACATTAAAAAGTCCTAAATTCTCTGCTATACAAAGACTCAGCTTGCTTTAAGGACCATATCTTTCTGACTTACACCTCATGATTTAGCTAAACAAATTTAACAGTCACTGCACTTCGTGTCAAGGTAAGCTTTCCCTGGCTCTCCTCTTCCTACCCTATTCCCTACATTCTATTTCCATTGCCGCCTGTTCAAATCTATCCAATCCTCAGGCTCAGCCCAAATATCTCTAATATGATCATAGTATAAGTGGAAAAAATAGGTCTGATCCTCAAGTCCCTCAATTAAAAGCCCTGCTCTTCCAGTTACTGACTTTAGGTAAATTAACTAAAGCCTCTGAAACTCAAATGTCCTTATCTATAAAGGGAGGACAACACAACCTACTTCAAATGGCAGTAATTAAATAACAGAAGATAAAACAAGTAAAGTGCCTAGCACAATGTGTTACTCACTTCCATCTTATTTATAAGGGACATATGTGGCTCAAATTTGCAGCAGTGATAAATCTTGTATTTTTATCCAGTGTTCTCTCTGGAACACAAACACAAAGGCCAGAGAATGTTAAGCAAGGAACAGCCTCAGAACTCAATTATCACATCTCCTCAGTCTCTCTGAGGGCTCTCTTCCTTTAACCCCTTAAATATTGGTTCCACCCTCGTTCTGCTTCTTTTTTCACTTTCTGTACAAATCCTAGATGATTTCCTCCACAACCAGGGTTTCATCTACCAGCCATAAACTCATAAATCTCTAATCTGTATCTCCAACTCAGATTTCTTTCTGTAACTCAAGATTTATAAATCAAACTGCCTACCAAGGTCTCTACCTGGATGTCCCACAAGAAATCCTAACTCAAAATCCTAAAATAAACTTATTTTCCCCCTAAACTTGCCCATATTCCTACATTCCCTATGACACCAGCATCTATCAAAGACAAAAACCTGCGAGATCCTAGATTCCTCTTTTATCTGTTTTTCTCCAGATTTAAGTCTTGCAGTCCATCCTAAACTTTACATCCACCTGTGGCCCAAACATGTCAGGCAGTTTCACGCCTTAGTGCTTTTAAACACATTATTCTCTCCAGCTAGAAAATCCTTCACTTCCCTCTTTGCTTGACTAACTTCTCTTATCCTTGAGAATTGAGCTGAAGGATTATTTCCTCTAGAAAACAAACTAACTAGCCTTTATTAAACACATAGTATATTCCAGTCACCGTGCAACACACTGTGCATGCATTGTCTTGTCTAATAATCAAATGCAGTGATGAGGTAGGTACCATTACGCTTTTACAGGAGGGGAAGGCCAAAACAAATAACCCACAGGAGGTCATCTGTAGATAGTAAACAGGAGAAATGTGATTCAAACACAGGTCTGTCCGACCCCAGTGAACTTATGCTCTTGGCCACCCCACTATACCACAGGTTTCTTTCCCATCTATGCCCCAAATCTCATAAGCTCGGGCTTAGTTAAGCGCTCCTCCTTTAGCTGCCATAAAAGGGCCTGTGTGTAACACTATACAGCTTATTGTTTGCTTTGTCTTTTCTCAAATGAGTCTGTGAGCCAACTTGAAAACAAAGTCTATTTCATTTATCTATTTCCCTGTACCCACCAGAGTGCCTGGCACATGGTAGACCCTCAAAAAGTATTAGGTTCCTTCTCACTTCTCTTTTTTCCCTTAAGTCAGAAACTCTCTCTTCTCCCTCCCCCAAATCCCACAGCACTTTATAACTCTCTTAGGACACTTATCTTCTGCCTCATATTAGCACTTTGTATGTCTTATTTTCCCCACCAGACTATGAGCTCTTTGATTGCATAGGTCAGTGTGAAAAATCTTTATGCAGATACCTTTGCCCGTAATAACCGTCACAACTGGTAAATGAAACTGTAACTAAAAGAGCTGTTGTTCAACTGTTTTTCTTTCTATTACGTAGATTTCTTCCCACCTCTATTAAACACTAGCCCCACTATTAGCAAACCATGGTTTCCCAAGCCACAAAGGGCTTTCTAATTAATTTATCAAACATTTCTCGATGCTAGGCACTGGGGGAAATGCAAACTCGGGTGTAAAAAATTAAAAAAGGGTGTCTGGTCTCTAAAGAAATTCAATTTAATAATGACTCCCAAATCAAAATAGTATGGAACACTAGACAGATCGAGTATGTGAGTCACGTGGCTCTGCAGAGTGCCCGCGATTGTCAACGTGGTTTCAGGGTCACGTAGCAAACTACACGACCAGCCCGCTGACTAATACTCTGAGATTCGTTACGAGCTGCCTCGCCCAGCCATTCATACCCTGTGTGAGGGTGTGGAGAGGTGGAGAAAGCGACCACCCATCTCCCCTCAGACCTGTGCATCCTCCCAGACCCTGCATCTTGGGGCTTTGCTCTCCCCGACGCTCAGCCACCACCCCAAGGGGGGCGTGGCTTTCGCCTACCAACCAGCCTACTCTCTCCCCGGGGGTTCGGCTAGCTTCTCCAAGGACCCTCCCCTCTCTGGGCGGCCACGCAAATGTGGGACTGGAGTCAAGGCCTGCACCAGCCCCGGACTCCCCGCTCTTCTTGCATCGACTCCGGACCCAGCCGGGTTGGCCTCCTTCGCGTTCTCCGCGCCTCACCTGCTCTGCAGACACCGCCCCCTTCCCGGCGCCGCTCCCGCTGCTCTTGCCGGCGCGACCGCTGCTCTCCGCCATCTTCGCCGCCTGCTGGGCTTCCGGCCTGCGCAGCTCAGCCCCCGCCTTGCGTCACGTCCGGTCTCGGAGTTACCGCCCACTCGCCCCCGGGCCTCTGCTTCCACGCCGCTTTTCGGTTCGGATCCTGCGGATGGTTTTGGCTGTTCCTTCATGTAGGACCTACTCCCTATCCCGCTGGCCGCGGTGAATTCCGCCTGTGGTGCTTTAACTTGTGCAACAGAGACGCTACCCCTGAGAGGCGGGGAAGGACGGGTTAACTAGAGAGTGGGGGAGCGGCTTGGGATTCGGGTGCCAGTGTCCCCTGCCCACCATGGGGTGGTGGGGAACGAGGGTGAACTTCCCCTCAGAGATTGTGGTCTAAGGAGGGAAATATGCTTTGAGTCAGTAAAGCTGTGCAAGTGCAGGGTCAAGAAGAGAGGCTGGGAAAACCAAGGAAGTTTCTCGGAGATGACTTTTGAACTGCAGAAACGTTTGGCAGAGGAACGGGGCTTCAGGCTAATGTAAGATCACTAGAAGTCGCGGTATTCAGGTGCCCAGCAGACCCCCTTCCTCCATCTTCCCACTTTATGATCTCTCCCTGTAGCCCACAATTATTTATAGTAAAGAGTGTTTTGAAGACTTGGGGTTTTTACTGGCAGGGCCCTGATTTAGCCTCACAGTATGAAAAGAGAAGTCAGAAAATCGGAGAGATTTTTTACTTGAAGGAGGGGTTGGTTTCCTGATTTCTCATCTTCCTCAGGCTGGGCTTCATCATCAGGCCTCCTCACCAGTTCCTGTCCCTTCTTTTGTGTCCTGGCCTCCGGATACCTCCTCTTTCAGTACTTTGTGCTCAGCCCAGGTAACGTGTTTTGTTGTGTCCTCAATGCCTGGCGCATAGTGGATGCTCAGTAAATGTTTTAAATGAATGAATGGTGGGAAACACTGGGGTACCAAACATCCACAGAACATTTGATTGGTGGGTCATTCTGCCTTGTAAGAGCAGAATCAAAGGGAAGTCCAGCCTTCCTGCCTCCCCATTTGAGCCCCTCATCATCAAACTTGGATTTCCACATGCTCGGAAATCTGAGTCCTGCTTATGCCATTCACAGACCCAGAACCATGGCTGTCTCCTCTTCCTCCTGGGAACTGCCCCTTGTGGCTGTGTGCCAGGTAACATCAACACCAGACAAACAGCAGAACTTTAAAACATGTGCTGAGCTGGTTCGAGAGGCTGCCAGACTGGGCGCTTGCCTGGCTTTTCTGCCTGAGGCATTTGACTTCATTGCACGAGACCCTGCAGAGACGCTACGCCTGTCTGAGCCACTGGATGGGAACCTTTTGGGAGAATATACCCAGCTTGCCAGGTATCAGGGAAAGTGGGAGGGAGAAGTAGTTTCTTTGTTGGGCAGTGTCCCTGGATTGCCAGATATGAGGGTGGAGCCTTGAGAAGAGTTGTCAGTGTCCCCTCCCCCCAGGGAATGTGGACTCTGGCTGTCCTTGGGTGGTTTCCATGAGCGTGGCCAAGACTGGGAGCAGACTCAGAAAATCTACAATTGTCATGTGCTTCTGAACAGCAAGGGTGAGACTTCATAACTCTTTAGCCTGCCTCTTCCCAGGCTTTTCTGCCTAAACTAAGATTCTCCAGAATTCTATTTTGTTTCTGTTTCCTTGGCCAAGGGTTTTAGGGGTGTTTGTACTTCTGTCGTAGCCTATAAACTATTTCCTCCTTGGGAGGAGAGGAACTAAGCTGGGCTTCTAGAACACCAGCACTGAGTAGTCCTTCTCCCTGTTATTTTAGGATCAGTAGTGGCCACTTACAGGAAGACACACCTGTGTGACGTCGAGATTCCAGGGCAGGAGCCTATGCGTGAAAGCAATTCTACCCTGCCTGGGCCCAGTCTCGAGTCACCTGTCAGCACACCAGCAGGCAAGGTGGGAGTTGTGAAAGGATGAAAGTGGGAGAACAACAAGAGGGAGGGGATTTAGAAATACTTTGACGTGGTAGTAGATGATAGAAAGCCCTAAGGAATAGGTAGCGGGGGTATAACTAGATGCTGTGACACACAGGATTAGGGGGCTAAGTAGGCTGATTTTCTTTCCAGGTTGGTCTCGCTATCTGCTATGACATGCGGTTCCCCGAACTCTCTCTGGCATTGGCTCAGGCTGGAGCAGAAATACTTACCTACCCTTCAGCTTTTGGATCTATAACAGGCCCAGCCCACTGGGAGGTAAGAGGACACCTCTTCAAAACATAAAGGCCTTGTCTTAACCGCATTCTCCTCCCTTGGCCCTACCAGTTGATTTTCTTCCCCTTCTCACCTAGTGAGAAAACTCATTCTCCAGATTGTTGCCTAACTCATATGTTAAAGAATAGCTCAATAAATCATTCCTAAGCACTTATCAGAATGGTCCCAATGGGTAGATTGGCCTGTAAAGTCCATTGCCTATCACTTCCCCACGACCACCTACACGTACTTAAGTGAACACATATCTCATCCCCAGGTATTGCTGCGGGCACGAGCCATTGAAACCCAGTGCTATGTAGTGGCAGCAGCACAGTATGGATGCCACCATGAGAAGAGAGCAAGTTATGGCCACAGCATGGTGGTGGATCCCTGGGGAACAGTGGTGGCCCGCTGCTCTGAGGGACCAGGCCTCTGCCTTGCCCGAATTGACCTCAGTTATCTGCGACAGTTGCGCCAACACCTGCCTGTATTCCAGCACCGCAGGCCTGATCTCTATGGCAATCTGGGTCACCCACTGTCTTAAGACTTTTGACTTCTGTGAGTTGAGACCCCCATTGTGAGCTGGCGTTGCTGTGACTTGTTGGCAGGACCCAGGCGCAGCTCCCCTCACTTGGGGAACCTCGACTCTCTTGATGGAACACAGGCTCAGCTTCTTGGGAAAGAAGAAACTTTCACCTGAGCTCAGATTTCAGTTTCAGAAAGGTGGAATTTTATGTAGTTACTGTTTATTTCATGAAAACTGAAGTTATGCTGAGGGCTGAGCAGCACTGGCATTGAAAAAATATAATAATCATAAAGTCTGTGTCTGGTCATCTCCTTTGGGAGCTGAAAGGGAGGTGGTATTGTACTATCTGGACGAGGCTCCAGTTTTAGTGTTCCTGGCTTATTCAATTTGCCTCCCTACCTAAATAAAAGTGCAACACTCAGTGCATATCCCAGCCCCATGCTCCCAAGCTTGGGAGTGGGAGTAGGGGTAGAGGATGGGGAAGGAAAAAGAAGAAAGGAGTTGATATTGAATTATTTCACTTTCACCTATGATGCCCTTTGCCCAAATCATAAGAAAGCAAAGGGGAAAGGGCTGCAGGGTACATTATTTATTTTCACTTGAACATGGAAGGAAAGTGTCACACTCCCCCTTCCCCTTTTTAGGGGGAGTGTATTTTAATTAGCAACAACTTCTCCATCCACCCTGTGTATGTGTGTACACACACACACACTACGGTTGGGAGAGAGGACTAGGCTGACCTAGTCCTCTTACCTATTACTCCTTTGAAGAGGGTTTGACAAAGGAAGAGAAGGAGCTACACCAGGCAGAGGTTTCAAGCCATGGAATGGAGGAAACAAGGCAGAGAGGAGCAGCACCAGAGGCCAGGAGAGAGTGGAAAGGGCCACAGCTTCTTTGTTTTTTAAAAATTCTATAATTTGGGAGAGGGTGGTGATTAAATTCCAAAATACATTTCAGAGTCCCACCTTCCACACAGCTCCCTTACTCACAGCCCTTTGGTTTTTCAGACAAAATTTAAGAGCCCTCATAAAGCCAGAAGTACTGATAACCCCTCAGTGCACCCAAAAGCAGTGTTCACTTCAATCCCTTACAAAGACTATGTTCTATAGACTTTGCTTCTCCCTATACATTTGTCTTACGGCTCAGTGGCAAGGTGGCTGTAGAGACACACATTAGGGGGGTAAGTGGAAAGGGGGAACAAAGGGGAAGCCCAGGCACATGGGTGCAGGGAGGGGTGGGGAACACCACTTCCATTTTCCTTTGTCTTTTCCTTTTAAAAAAAAAAAAAAAAAGGCAGGGTGTGATTGGTTGGAAGGGTAGAGAATAAACCCCAGAACAGTATGTAAGCTCCAGAGGTGGATGGTGGGAACAGTCCCCAGAGAAGTGAGAAGGGGAAAAGGTCAGGGCAATGCTTGCAGCATCAAGTTCCTCAGGAGTTTCTGTCGGCCCAGCTCATAGTCCTCCTCGTCCACATTCACCAGCAGCTTGATGGCTTCATGGCCCACAGCCTGCTTGAGGGAGTCTGTGATGAAGACACCTTTAAGTGCCTCTAGTAATGAGCCATTGATGTAGTCGCGCCAGAATGCGTCGAGGTAGGTGAGCTCAGAGAACTTGATGTCACAGATGATGGAGCCCAGGTCCCGGGACTTGAGGATGGTGTTGGCCTGGTTAAAGCGCTCAAACTGGCGCTCAAGGGGGTCCTGCTTGTTAGAGAAGACATTGCCCTGCAGAGCAGTCTCGTGCTGGCAGTATTCAGCCCGAACCCGCAGTCTGATGTCTGTGGGGAACAGAAGATATGTAGGGAGGTTGCAGTGAGGGGTGAGTTTACAATCCAAGTTTGAAAGGTTGAACAGCAGAGTAGCAAAGTCAGGAACATCACCTGACCCCTTTTCTACCTCTTCCCCAGGACTAGTTCTTTTCTATGTACCTCTGAAATCCTTGCCTGAATGCAGCAGGTTCCCTTAACTGGGCCACGCCCAGGTCAGATTATTCCCATCACTCACAAACAGCACCTTGCTTCTAGCAGTTGTTTTCTCAATTAGCAGGCACAGAAGTTCATTTTTATACTTTATCATGACTTGGTTCATCCTCCCATAAGGATGTCATAACAGCATTCTTCTGATCTAGTATTAACTAACAAAGAGTTGAAATGTACTCTGCCACAAAGATAGAGGAATTCTAGCCCCAGAGACTAAACCATTCAACCTCACTTTGCAAATAGCAATCAAAGTGAACCTTGCACTAAATAGCATAAACTGCCCAGTATCCTAGCAGTTCTTTCTATTTCCCCTCAAGTCTACTCCACCTCTGGTACCTCTGAACTTCCTCACCACATGTCTGCTTTTCCTTGGGATCTGGTGTCACTGACTTCCGGCGTTTTCGCTGGCTCCCAAGTGTGGCTCTCCCTCGAGCTGGCCGCTTGCTACACATCTGAGGGCCCGAAGTGGGGCAGCACACCACAGGATAGTGGGGAGGCACTGACCAGAGGGTACAAGGGGAGAAGATGTAGTAGGGTAAATGCAGAAATTCAAACACTGCTCTTGGAATGAGGAGGAATCATTTAGACTTAGCATTAAAAGCAACAGCAATAATGTGACCTAAAGGAAGACACAACGTGGGAACAATTACAGGATCTAGGTGAAGCATTAACACCTCACCTAATTTTTATGAGGTTAGATATGGTGGGATGGTGTCCTTTCATTTAAGCTGGCAAAGCTGGGAATATGATGGGTTCAGTGTCCTCTTTCTTGATTATGGAAATTAGGAGGAGTTAATGTCTTCTCACCTGTTTTAGGGGGTTGGGGAGGCCTCGGTTCTGGATCACTGAGGGCTCTGGGGGTCACATAGCGAATTGATGTCTCCTCCAGATACTTGTCTACAAGATCAGGGCACACTGTAGGGGAAAAGGGCGTCATTCAAGAAAAGATATACCCCTCCCTTCTTCTAGTCCAACCATCCAAGGGGCCTCATAACTTATTCTCCTAGGTACTCCCCAGAATCAAGGTCTCTTCCCGCTTGGACTCCTATGCTGCTCACTCCTGGCTTCCCACAACTCTTCCCTGATTCCTGTGTCCCCAGCCCCCAATGCACCCTCACCAGCCCGTCTCCTCTTGAGGGTGACGTAGGGCAGCAGGTCATGGCGAGTAATGATGCGCAGCAGCTGCAGCACCTGGCGGAAGTTACTCTCATCACAGCGGCCCTGGCGCTCCAGTGCCAGTAAGAAGTCACGTCCATTTCGGATGAGGCCACGCTCGTGGTCATCAATGACATCAACAAAGAGGAAGGAAAGAACGCGCACATCTCTGTGTGTCAGGTGGGTGCCCACGATGTCAAACATGCGGTGCAGGCTATATAGCCCATGCTCCTGCTCACCATGCTCTTCTGGCCACACCTGGCTTGCCCGCCGCTTTAGGCCCGCCATGCTGGGGGCTCAGGTACACACTGCTTTCCAGAATCCCTGCTCAGCAGCTGCAATCCTCACTATACTGTAAGGACAAGGCAAGAACCTTTGAGCCACTAAATGGCAAGAAGTGGTCTTGTTCATTCCTGTATTCCCAGTGCCCAACACAATGCCCGGGCAGTGTAGTGCTTAATAAGTATTTATTAAATTTTAAAAAGTGTTCATTTAAAAAAGCCTAGAGCTCTCCATACCCAGCAGATGCTGCTCTAAGTCCAGACCCTACTGCAGAAATATAGTCACTTTCCCTAAGTGAGGATGTTATAATGCAATTTTAGTGCTATATACTCAGCAGAAAGTGCTGTTAGATATTACCTCAGTTGTTCCTCCTGCCCCTGAAACACTGCTTTTGAGAACTGTGCTTTCCCCAACCAGTTCACCTCTTAAATGTAGGCAAACTTGAATAGTAGAGAATTCACTCTTCTAATATGAAAGCTGCAGAAAGTGAACTTAGAGACTGATAGTAGGGAAAGTGAAAATCTTTAGGATTAGAACTAGTTTCAATTTTGTCTGTATCATTAACAAGCTGTGTAGCTGTGTGACCATAAGTCACTTAACTTCAAAGTTTCACTGCCCTCATCAGGAATGAAACAAACTACTACTCAGACTTAAAAATCCAATGAGAAAATACATGTGAAATTACTTTGTAAACCTTATATAAATGGTGGTGAAAGATATTTCAAAGAGAGAAGCATCCTTGACCTCTGCAAGCCAGACCCATCCCTCCACAAGCCTATCCTCATTTTTCCTATAATCCAACCAAGTCCAGAAGCGTAACTACTCAGAAGGTTAATAATATTCACCGAAACTCATAGATTTAAATCAGATATTATTAAGCTCCTCCACTGAGCATGCTTGTAATCCTCCTATGTGACTTGTACACCCTTGATGTTCATACACCATTTGGATATACCACCTTCTAATCTTTCCTCATGGTTGTCATTTACCAATATTCTGTCCATGACCAATCATAGCCCTACATTCATTATATAACTTGGCACTTGATTCACAAAGTTCCTCCATCATCCTGGGTAGTATCAATGACCCAGCCACTATCCAATCCTGAAGTCCAACAACTTTCACCTCCACTCTAGTCACTTATACTAGCCAGTCCTGGTGGTTTAGTGGTTAAGATTTAGCACTCTCACTGCTGTGGCCCTGGTTCATTTCCCAGTTAGGGAACCAAACCTCCCGTCTGTCAGCTGTCATACTGTGGCGGCTGCGTGTTGCTCTGATGCTGAAAGCTATGCCACTGGTATTTCAAATACCAGCAGGATCACCCATGGTGGACAGGTTTCAGCGAAGCTTCCAGACTAAGACAGCCTAGGAGGAAGGACCTGGCCACCCACTTCCAAAACAACTGGCCATGAAAGCCCTATGAATAGCAGTGGAGATTTGTCTGACATAGCGCCAGAAGGTGAGAGGGCAGCACAAAAAGACTAGGCAGAGTTCTGCTCTGCTGTACACAGGATCGCTAGGAGTTTCAATCAACTCGACAGCACTAACAAATAGTCACTAATACTTACTGCCCTGCCAGAGAGTACCACCCAATACTGCTCTACCCTCTGACCACAATCTCCAATCACCCAATCAATTATAAATTCCTGTTGATGCTACTTCTAAATATCCCTTAAACTGCCTCACCTTTCCATCTCCACTGCCACGGTTCAGATCCCAATAATCTCTCACCTGGTCTATTACAACAGCCTCTTTAAGGGCTCTCCTTACCACCAATCTTAGCCCACCTAAAGCCATCCCCCACATTCAGCTGAATTAGCTATCTAAAATGCACAACTGATCACATCACTTTTCTGCTTAAGACCTATAAGAACACTCCAAACTCCTTACACAACACACCAAATATCCCAAGATTGGGTTCCCGCCTACCTTTCAACCTCATAACCCACTTTTTATTCTCTAACCTTATGAGTTTGTTTATCATTCACATACATCATGCAATTCATTTCTCTATACCTTTCTTCAGGCTACTTCCTTTGCCTGAATGCCCCTCTCCCTTCTCTGTTGCGCACCCCCATCACCACCCTTTTTCAGATGGCTAACTCCTACTCATCCTTTAAGAGTCAGCTCAGATGCCATCTTCAAATTCATTCTCTACACCCCCATGCTGGGATAAGTAGTCCTCTTCTGTGCGCCTATGGAACACTGTGCATATTTCCCTTTAAATCATTTATCAAAGTGTACTAAAATCATTTCTGTATTTATTATCCCATTAGATCTTAAGCAACTCATGTAGAAGGACTAAGTCATATTCATCTTTATATCTCTAGTGCCTAGCAATGGATAGAGGCTGGCACATAGTAGGAGCAACATATTGTCGAACTGAACTTAATGTCCAAGCAATACTTTAATTAACTCACATATGTGCAAGAATGAGAGGACCCCATTAAAAATAGATACCTGCAACTCAGTTACCATGCATATACAGTCATGCACCACATAATGACATTTTGGTCAATGATGTACCACACGTGCAATGGTGGTCCCATAAGATTAGTACCAGATAGCCTTGGTGGGTAGTAGGCTATACCATTAGGTTCATGTAAGTATACCCTATGATGTTCACACAATGACAAAATCGCCTAATGACCCATTTCTCAGAACATATCCTTATTGTTAAGTGACGTATGACTGTATTCTAGCAAGCTATAGCCTCCCCTACACTGTGCCGTACCACAGTACCCTACTCAACAATGAGACAGGTTGTTCTGTCCATTTTATACACCAAGAAACTGAGGCTAGCTTAAGAAAGGGAATAAAATGATAAGCTACTTCAGAAGAACAAAGCTGATGGGGTCTCAGAAAACTGAAGAGCAAGTAGGACCTGGTCCTCTCTTCCTCAGTAATCCTAAAATAGAAGCACTGAGAGATTTGTAGCCTTAAGGGGAGGTCCACCCTGGAATCACTTAGCCCCATACCATGGGTTCTGATATGTGGACAGGAAATATAGCCCATATCTAGTTAGAGAGCCCAAATGCCCCACCCAAAGCATGGAAAACAGCTGGGAAAATAGCTATTCAACTATTGACTAGTTTTCCTCGTCTCTTCCTTTCTTGTTTCACCTGCTACAGTCCCTGGGTACAAATAGAGGGGACTGAAGGAAAATACCTTCTTGCTCATACCCAGCAACACGAGAAAACTGAGCCTCCTTACAACCCCTACAACTTCTCCTTGTTTCCTATCCCACCTGTTCCCTTTGGCCAGCTGTTGATTATGAGGATCCCAGAAAAAGCAGATGGGCAGATTTCAAATTAAACCAATCAGAAGAGCAGGTTGCTCCAGAGCTCCTCAATTCAAAGTGTACTGACTATAAAGCCCAGGAAATGAAGAAATATTGTCCTCACAGACCTGACCACTAGAAAATGAGGCAGAGCACAGGAAAGCACTATGGTCCTAATTATTCATCAACAGATGCAATTCTACAATAGACCTCAATCCTCTCAGGGTTAACTCCCTACATTTGAAGGAGAAAAAAAAGGCCACTTTTAAGTCCTAGATTCCCAGGCTGGATCATTCAAGGTGCCAGGAATTATCAGAGCTTCTAGGTCAGTGGTTCTCAACGAGGGGCAACTTTGTCCCCCAGGGGACATTTACAATGTCTGGAGACATTTTAGGTTGTCATGACTAGGGGGGTAAGGGGGAGTGCTACTGGCATACAGTGAGTAGAAGCCATGGATGCTGCTCTACACATCCTATCACACACAGACAGTCCCCCACAACAAAAAATTATCCAGCCCAAAATGTCAATAATGCTAAGGATGAGAAACTCTATTCTACATGGAGCATGATGAAAGGTCAAAAGGAATAGAGACAACATTGTCACTTTCTACCCTATATCTGGAGTAGGAAGCCATTTGTTCCCTCCGACCCAAACTATCAAACAATATTCCAGAAGAAAAGAAAAGCTAGTCAGACAGAGGCTCATTTAACCTCTAAGTCCAACCAGCACTAAGGAGTTCCATCCCACTCCAACCTTGGCTTTTCTATCACCTGCTGTTGCCATTCAGGTGAACAGCAGGTGGTAGGCCTACACTCCCTTCTACCCCATCCCAGGAGGTCTAATTTGACCTACTTCAATCTGGATCTCTGTGAAGATAAGAGAAATACCATTCTCTGCAAGACAGACAAAAAGGATCCTGGACTTAACCCTCACCAGCCATCTCTAAAGTCTTGAAACTAGACTGCTAGCAGACCCTCCCTTGTTAGGCTGCTAATCAGACTTATACTACTTATTCATTGAAGAGGTTTAAGTTTCCCAAGTCCATGTCCTTGGGAGAAATGTGAGGAGGCTGGCATATAGGCTAATAAGCAGCCCTCTCCACATAATTCTCATGTAGGATGGTGAGTTTACTCACTCAGCAACCCAGATGGGGGTTCCAAGAATCTATTGAACTTCAGCATTAAAAGAACATGGCCAACTTCCTCTGAAACTAAAATATACTCAGCTTTCTGCAGCAGTGAAGCAAGGGAACTCAGCTTAAATTATACAGTGATCCTAGATGAAAGGTATCAGAGTAGTGAGAAGAATGGACCCCCTCTATACAGAAGATTAGAAAGAACTCTTGAGTCTTGGTGTCTGAAATATTGCCAGATACCAAGAGACAAACACTCCAGTAAACAAGAGTCCTGATCCCGCTAGCTGGTTTGAGTCCATTTGAGATCCTAAAACATGGGTTCCCCCCTACGTTTCCCAAGAATAATTCTTTATTCTGATGAATTGCAGCATCTCCTAGAGTTGTAGTTCGTTTGTTTTCTTTAGGGAGCTCCAAGACAAGTCAAGGGCCAATGGACAGTCCATATGTATCTACAGGATTTCCTCTTGATTGGTCGTTCTCTATTAGGTTTCTATTTCCAAGCAAAATCTAGTCTGACCCCAATCAGGGATGATATCTGTATTTTTTGAGGTATTTGACTCTTTTGGAAGCCCTGAGAGGAAAGTCCTGTGGAAGAAATAATAAAGAGTGATAACTTGAAATGAAAAGGATAGTCTAGTTTCCTCCCAACAGGGATGATATTTGTATTTTCACAGAACCAGAAGTATCTGACTCTCTCAGAAGCTCTTAGAGAGGAAAGTCAGTGGAAGAACTAAAAAGAGTGATGTCTTGAAACTTGAATTGGAAACGACGTGGAAAACTTAAACATGGCTAAGAGCACATAAAGAGCTTTCTCGCTGGTGGGAGAGGAAAATGTAACTAAATACCTGAAAAGTCAGAATTACATAGTATTTTCAAAAGGAAGATTCCAGGAACCCTGAACAACTAAAAGCAAGAATAAGCTAGAGGAAAAGCCCTCCCGTGGAAGGTGCCTCAGCAACCCTCCAAGGGCAATATTTAGTAGACACTGTACTAGAGTACAATGTTGCACATGTTTAAAAAAATGTTTCTCTCAGAGCTAACCAAGACGACTAGATAATAACAAAACAAAGCTGGGGGCCTGTCCCAAAACACCTAATTTTTGCTCTCCTTTCCCTCCCACCAATCTCTAGTTACCCAAAGAGACAGTGACTGCAAGCAACAGATCTTACGTACTCAGTTGGGTGGGTGAAACTCATTTTCCCTGGCATCTACCCCATTACTGAGCTGACCCACCATACATTTCTCATGCCATTTCCATTCCCTGCCATTGTTTGAAAACAATAAAAAGTTCCAGACTTACCTCTGCAAGAAAGTTAATTTCCCAGGTCTCTTCCTAGCACAAGGTTCAGAGCCAGCAGCAAAACAAAAACAAACAAGGGGGAAAAGAGAGTCAATTTTCAAGCTTTATTTTGAAACCTCACAGGCCCAAAGAGTTAGTCAATCTCAGTTGCAAAAATACAAACAAGCCTAAAGCCATTTCGATTGAAATAATCCACTCCAGGCTAAATGAGGTAACTCGCCCCAACAAAGCCCAAGCTTCCCTAACTCTCTACTCGGCAATTCACAAGACAATACCAACTCTGAGAATTTCCAGCCTCAATGGCTGGTACCACGAAAGGCCCCCAATTCAACAACTTGTGGGAAACCAAGTATCCTCTGACAACTTCTCACCTGACTCCTCAATTTCTCATGAGACTCACCTATTTTGTTACAATATTAACCTTGACTTTCATCTTTAGGAAGAAGTGGGAGGAAAGTGGTTACAGCCAAAGGAGACACTTTTCACTGTTTTCCTTTTCAGACCAGAACCATCCTCCAAATTCCACCTTCGCCCCTTTCCCTTACCTAGCACACAGTCAGAACAAAATATCCACGAGGGCAGCATCCACTCATATATCTACATTTCACCAGGGAATGTTTTCTGTATAAGAATACTGATCCCTCCCTCCCAGCACTTAAGCAGCAAAAGAACGGTCTGGAAACTAAAGTACTCATTTAATTAGCCTGGCTGCCTAGATGCCATCCTGTTTTCCTTTTCTCAGGCTTCCAGAGTCTCAACCTTAGTATATAGGGCTTCAACATAGCATGGCTGTTTCCTCACTCTTGCATTGCTAATTGCTAAAAACTACAAAAGTCCTTCCACACACTGGCAGCGACACCAGCTTCCCCATTTTCCCTTCCTCTCGTAACCAGGAAAAACAAGAGAGCAGTAAGCTAGAGAGCCTTTGGAAGGCAAATCCAGTTGAACTCTCATCCAACCCCAATTCTCCAAACCCACATGACCATTCCCTTCTGCCCTTCCCACCCTATTAAAAGCTAAAGGCCTGGCAATTGGAATTGGCTGCAACTGATGCTGCTTAACTCTGCTCTCTCTTCCTTTCCACAGGGGAAAAGGAAACCCCCGAACCTCTATCACCCGTGCAGCTCCACTGTCCTATCTCCCATCCCATTCCCCTTCCTCCCAAACTTTCCTCCTAGTCTCTCACTTTCTCCATTACCTCGTCACACCGACAGGCTCTCCATTCCCCAAACCTCCGTTCTCTCCTTTTTCACCCAAATATCTCCCCTAGGCCCTTCCCCCTCCCACCTCAAATTTAACACTTTCAAAACCTCCCCCCAAACGTCTTCAGTCCAATTCTCACCTCTTCCCAACACCCCTCAGAGTCCAGTCCTCCTCCCAACGACAAGCCACCAGCCCCTTCCCCTTCTCACGCTCAGCCTCTCCCTCCCGCTCCTAAGCCCCCTCAACCCGGCGGGATGGCAGCCCCACTCCCCAACTCGGCCTCTCTAATACCCCCAGCCCGGCCCAGCCTTGGCCCTTGTTTACGCCCCTCCCCACGTCCCCTCCCCCGCCTCGACCCCTGCCCTCTGCCACAGTTGCCACCTCCCCCGCACGCCCCCCTCGGCCGCTCCCCTCCCCCACCTCGCAGCGTCCCGTCACCTCCCTCTCCTGAGGTTTTCAAGCTGGACGTCGCCACCGCCTCCCCCTCCACTTTCCTTCCCCAAGCCCTTTGCGGCCCCGCCCGGCCCCGCCCCGTCCCGCTCGACTCCCCCTCCCCACTCCGGCCGCCCCGCCGCCTCACTCTCGGCTCAGGCTTGGCGCCGCCATGTTGGATCCATCCGCGCCGCGCTCCCGGGCCTGTCTCCCGGCGCCGCATCCGGGCTCCAGCCGCCGCCGCCGCCGCCGCCGCCGCCGCGGGCGTGGGGGAGGGGAGAGGCGGGCGGGGGTGGCTGCATCCTGAACAGCGCCTCCCGGAACCTGGCCGGTTCGTGGCGGCTTCGAGACCATAGTGAGGCATGAGCCGGAGGAGCCATGCTAGGTGAGGGCAGCCTGGCAGCGGCATTAAACGGGGAGTGGACAGCTTCACGTCGGGAGGAGAGGCTAGAGAATGGCAGCCATCTTGCTTTGGGGCAAGCTGGCAACGCAAGTTTTACTTGACGGTGGCTTCAGGGCCGGAGTAAGTAAGGAGAGAGGGTTGCATTCTTGAGTTTGGAAACAGTGGTGGCTCCAGGGCTGGCTGATGTCGACTTCAAGACCCACCGAAAGACTGGGACTGACAGCCATGACGCGTACGGGCGGAATATTATGGGGGGTGAAATTGCCCCGCATCCTTTGGGGAAGGTTCGTGATCTGGATTTGACCTTTGCTCTGAGCTTCCTGGTAACCCGGACGTTCCGTAAACCTGGCTCCGGAGCAGAAAGCGCTGCTGAGATGCCCTCTCGGATTTCATGCTTTGAGCATTTGTCTTTTGAGCACCCGCTTTATGAAGGAAGTGTCACCTGAGCTGAATCCTGGACTCTTGGGAATTGGGGGTCGGGGCCGGGTACTTTCTGGAGCTGCTAGTATCCTGATGTGATTTTAAGAGAGGTAATAGATGAGGCCTGTGAGATTGACAGGGGCCAGTTTACGCAAGGCCTTACAAATTTAGTTGATTTCATCCTAAGGGCAACGAATAGACTTTGAAGAGATTTAGCAGAGGTGTGACTAATTATATTTGCATTTTAGAAAGATCACTGGTTGCATTGGGGAGAATGGATTAGAAAGGACGCAGTTAGAGGCGTGGAGAACAATTGGTAAGATCTTTTCCGGGTGAGAGACACAGTGGTCTCTCCTATAGAAAGGGAAGTGCAGATGGGAAAAGATAGATGGGAAATGCGCATAAGGCAGAGGGAGGAATCCATATTTCCGTGTTCTGACTTGGGCAACTGAGGAATAATGATGCCATTTTCTTTTTTGTTTGGGGGAGAGAATGAGTTTTAGGTGCCTGTCGGATATCCATTAGACAACTGGATATTAGATAATGTGGGTTGGGAATGCAAAAGAAACGTTTGGGGTGTGTGCTCTCAAGCGCCTGTGAATATAGATGGTTGTTGAAGCTGTAGAAGTGGATAAGATGGCCTAGTGAGAGGAATATCTGCGTTTGAGGGATGAGATGAGGAAAAGAAGCTGAAAAGAGGACATTGAGCAGGGGCAAACAGAAAGGAAAGAAGGCAACCAGGAGAGAAATATCAAGGAAACTGGTTACAGTGTTAAACGTTACAAATCAGGTAAGAGGTGGACTAAAATGTGTCCATGGATTTTGCAACAAGGAAGTCATTTAGTAATTTTGGAGAAAGCTGTTTCAGAGATATATGGTGGGCTGGAAACCAGACTGAGGTAGATTGAGTGACTGGAAAGGCACAATGTATAAAGATAATTTTTTAGGGGCCGGACCCCTGATGCCAAGATCAAGTTTCAGGCTCCACTTCAGTGGCCCAGGGTTCGCCGGTTCGGATCCCCGGTGTGGACATGGCACCGCTTGGCAAGCCATGCTGTGGTAGGCATCCCACATATAAAGTAGGGGAAGATGGGCATGGATGTTAGCTCAGGGCTAGTCTTCCTCAGGAAAAAAAAAAAAAAAAAAAAAACTGTCAGCAGATGTTAGCTCAGTGCTAATCTTCCTCAAAAAAAAAAAAAGAATTTTTAAATGGTGTTGAGGTTAGCAGTAGGGTGTAGCATGAGGGAGAATTCCAAAGAAAGGGAAAGAGTTTTAGGTGCCTGTGGGGCAGCCAGATGGAGATGTCCTAATGGCAGTTGACTATACAGATCTAAAAGGTAGGAGAAAAATATATTAAATGGGAAAAAAGCTAGTGTAGAAGAATGCATATGGCACATTTACACAGGCATTAAAAAATTAACCATGAAGAGTGGGCCTGGGAGGGATGAAACTTATACGTTTTTATTTTAGCTCTATCTTTACTGTTGGTATTTGTTTTACTGTGTACATAGATTACTTTTATAGAAAAGTACTTTTTAAAAACTTCAGTGTATATAGCCAGAAATTCTGATGAGTTTGGGTGCATTCAGAGTGATACTGCCTTAGACTATAGCCAGAAATTCTGAATCATGAACATCTCAGTGGTAGTTGAAGCCATAGATTTCTAGAAGCTCCCCAGAGAACAGCAGAGGGCTAAGAAGAGTGCTGTGGAGAATTCCAACATTTAAGGCACAAGTAGAAGAGCCCTTGGAGAATCTTTGAAAAGGAACAGCCAATAAGGAAGAACAAAAACTGGGTGGTAATTGGCACAGAATCAGAGGGAAGAGAGCAGTTCAAGAGAGTGGAAGTTGTTAAAAGTGTCAGATGTCTCCAGAAAGACAGCCAACAGGAAAGGTGCTTTTAGCTCCAGACCCAGGTTTCCTGGAAGCTTGGCACAAAGGTCAGATCGAGATTTTGAACTTTCCCCCAAGTATCATGTGGAATCTGACCCCCATGCTATTCTACCCTTATGCATCATGACTGGCAGTCCTAGTCTTTCAATGGGTTTTGAAGTCAGCACCAGCCAGCTCTGGCACCACCAGTGTTTCCACACTCAAGAATGCTACCTCTCCCATTCCATACTATGGCCCTGAAGCTGCCATCAAGAAAAACCTGTGTTGCCAAAATGATGGAAGTTAAGGATTTGAAAGTAGGAGTATAAACTGGAGTTGAGAAGGTCAAGAACTAACTAAGGATTGCATGGATTTTCCTAAAACCACCCTGAAAGATAGGAAGAGTTGGCATAGAGAGGTTACTTAATAGGTGCTAAAGTCCTCAGTAAACTTGAGGGCTAAAGGGTAGTTGAACCAAATAGCAGAAGCTTTAAAGAGCGAAGAGTTTTTGCAAGAGGTTGGAAGCACCATAGTCTGAAAGTACCAGTGGATAGCAAAGAGAAGGATGATAGCCTGCCACCCTTTCCTACAGGAGTGCGAGAATGAACAGCCTCTACTTTAGAAGGTTGAAGGAAGAAGTGTCTGTTAGAAAATGCCAAAAATGTCAGCCCTACCCAACTTTCCATCTGGACCCACTGCAACTCTGTTCCTTTGTAAACAACCTCCCCTATATCCTAATTTTCTTCACAGATTGCTCCCTAGCTTTTCCTAGAGGAAGACTCATCAGGACAGAAGTAGCTGTGATGTATGGAAGGGGGATGTGCCCCACCCACGTAAATCCACACAAGAGGCAGGCACAGGCACAACTTCTTAAAATAGAATCATATTCTCTCCATATCCATATTCTGAAGCGGTTTGACACCTAGCAGTCTTGGCATCATGGTAGTAATTCCTTTCTGTGAGCCCACCTCTCCTCTCCAAACCTAACCCAACCCCGTTTAGAGGGTTAGAGAGGAGAGTCCATACTGAAGACTGCCTTTTCTAATAGTGTGATGTCCAGCTCACTCATTGCAGCCCATGGGGAAAAAACACACATTGCCCTCTCCACTCAGAATGGAAAGGTAAAGGAAGGGCTGGGATTTGTCTCCATTAAGCCTTCCAGAATAATCTCTCTTCCTCTACAGGACTCGTAGGACTCAGTCCTTTTCCCTGGAACCAAACCTTAACAACTAAATTTTACATATTCCAGACAATTGGGACAAACATTGTCTGGCCAACTGTTCCTAAGGTAATTGGTCCATTCATGGTTGCAGTTGTAGGAATGTTTTCTGTTTGGGGGGCCCTGGATGTTCACTTGAGATTTAATAGGGGCTGAAGAGATCATAATGCCAATAAAGAGAGCTGAGCAGATTTCCTGAGGTGAAATGGAATAAATGCCAGCTAACCCAAGGAGACCTGTGTGGAGATGGACACTCTCATGCCCACCACTGAGAAAAAATATTTCAAACGCTTTAAAGATTTTTCACTAGCCATAGCTAAACAGCTGTTCCCCCTTGGGTTAAACTATACATCAATAGTTATAGCAAAAACTTCATCTTTTGTCTTCTGTTCTTTTTCCATCCTCTCGTTGCTTCAACTGAAAACTTGAGAAAACTCCACTGAGAAGACTGAGAACCCTGTGTACGATTCTTTTGTTACTCAGAGTCCTCTGTCTTTCACATTCCTTCCTTTACGTCAGCTCCTGTCTCTTCCTTGGAGCCTCTGCTAAGAAAACTCCCTCTAGCTTTCAAAGACCAGCCCCTTCAGCTTGACCCTGATTCCCATTCTTTTCTGCTTCTCAACACACTGTTCCCACCATTATCTCTTCCTTCACTAGACTCTAACCTGACATCCTTCAGCTACCTTTCACATTCTCCTGTTTCTAGTGTGTCCTGTGCTATAGTTCTCAACTCACTGTAATTCTCAGTGATTAGAAAAGCCTTTTTAGGGGCCAGCATGGTGGCGTAGTAGTTAAGTTCACATACTCTGTTTCGGTGGCCCAGGGTTCGCAGTTTGGATCCCAGACACGGACCTACGTACCACTCATCAGGCCACGCTGTGGCAGCATCCCACATACCAAACAGAAGAAGATTGCCACAGATGTTAGCTCAGGGATAGTCTTCCTCAAGCAAAAAAAAAAAGAGAAAGATTGGCAACAAGTGTTAGCTCAGGGCCAATCTTCCTCACCAAAAAAAAGCAAAAGAGAAAAGCCTTTTTTCTGTACTTTAGAAAAATCTATCTCTTTGTACCTTCCATTTATTGGTCCTATTTTTTCTCTCTGGATCACCACATCATAGCTGTATGTCAACCCTTCAGATAACTACTATGTCCCTACTAAATATTTTTTTTCCAGGTCAATGGTAGTACCAATTCAAAGTATAGAAGACCTCTTATCTTGCTTGATCTGAATACTCTATTAAGGCTGCTTTTCCCAGTTCATGCTGTTCTACACCTCTGCCCAAATTAAGATCTTTTCAAACCAGACATTGCCTTAAAGAAGTCCATACCCTATTGGCAGTTATTGTCACAAGTATCCTTTTGATTCTTCCAGGCCCAGTCTGATCCCTGTGTCCCTGCCTGAGCTTTATTCTTGAACTTTATCCTACAGTGATTTATTGACCTGACAGGCCTCTCTAGTTCTTGGCTCCCCATTAACTTCAAGCTGCTCCAGTTAATCATTTTCTTTCTTTTTTTTTTGAGGAAGATTAGCTCTGAGCTAACTGCTGTCAATCCTCCTCTTTTTGCTGAGGAAGACTGGCCCTGAGCTAACATCCGTGCCCATCTTCCTCTACTTTACACGTGGGACGCCTGCCACAGCATGGCTGGATAAGCAATGCCATGTCCACACCCAGGATCCAAACTGGCGAACCCCAGGCCGCCTCAGCGGAAGGTGCAAACTTAACCGCTGCGCCACTGGGCCGGCCCCTCTTTTTTTTTTTAAGATTGGCACCTGAGCTAACAACTGTTGCCAATCTTCTTTTTTCTTCCCTGTTTTTTCTCCCCAAATCCCCCCAGTACATAGTTGTATATTTTAGTTGTGGGTCCTTCTAGTTGTGGTATGTGGGATGCCACCTCAATGTGGCCTGACGAGCTGTGCCATGTCTATGCCTAGGATCCGAACCAGCGAAACCCTGGGCTACCGAAGCAGAGCGTGAAAACTTAACCACTCGGCCATGGGGCCGGCCCCCCAGTTATTCATTTTCATCCAGGCATCATCCTGGATCCTAATTTCAATTGAGCTTCAGACCTAGCTGTAAGCCCTGAGCTGGAATTCTGATGTCTCCTGGCTCCTGAATAGAAAAATAGGGACCACAATCAGTCCCTGAATCCTAACTATCTGCTATCCAAAATTCTCCTTAACCTGTTTCCTTTTCTTCATTTGCCAGCTCTGACCCTCACTAATATGACTTTGGGCAAATTCCTTAGCTTCTCTGAGCTTGTTTTCTTATCTGTAAAAGGGGCAAATATAACATCCACATGATAGGTCATTGTTTTAATGATTATGTTGAATAATATATATGAATTGTTAACACAGGGCCTAACTCATTGTAAGTGCTGGGTAAATGTTACCTAGTATTTGTATATAACGATATATATGTTTCAGGTTTCAGAAATTCAGCAGGTCCTTTATCAATGCTCTCTGCTGCCCCCGTGGGGATGACTTTTTCCAAGTCATTGGTTATCCTGCAGGCCATGACAAAAACAGCCTTGTCTCACCAGCCACACCAGTTAATTAGAAAATTAGTCAGTTCTTCTTTGGTTGATTGTTCAATCAAATAAAAATGCTTCTATATTCTAGCCCATTGTCTATCTTTTTCAAAAAACATACCAGGAAACTGTTATGTTTTCCTGCAATCAAGATATACTGTCTCTATAATGTTCTTCTAGTTTGTTTATCTAGTAACACTGGTGAGGAAAGTCATTCAGTCGTTTACTTAGTATGTTAAGCATTTACTAATGTCAGGTATTGTGATAGACATATAGGATAGGATACACAATGGTGGACAAAACAGACATGTCTTCATGGAGCTCACTACGTGGGTAGACAGACACTAAGGAAAAAATAAATACATCATTCTAAATTGAGATAGGTGCTATGAAGGAAAAGAACAGAATGCTGTGACAGAAAAATGAATGATCCAGAAATCCTCTGTGAGGTGGTGACATGGAAGCTGAGACCCAAAGGACATGAAGGAGGCAGCCATCTTGTGGAGAATGGGGAGGAGTACCCTAGGATAAGCAGACACCTGCAAAAGGCCGGGAGGCAATGAAGATCGGACACCTTGGGAGACTGAATCACAGTGATGAACCACTGTAAGCATCTGGGGATTGCTGCTTTCTTTTGTCATCGCCCTTTAATACCTGTTCTATAGTTTTACTAAGAATTAATAACCTTAGGTTTTTGTTGTTGTTTTGAGGAATATTAGCGCTCAGCTAACATCTGCTGCCAATCCTCCTCTTTTTGCTGAGGAAGACTGGCCCTGAGCTAACATCCGTGCCCATCTTCCTCTACTTTATATGTGGGATACCTGCCACAGCATGGCTGGATAAGCAGTGCCATGTCCACACCTGGGATCTGAACCGGAGAACCCCAGGCCACCAAAGCGGAATGTGCTCACTTAACTGCTGTGCCACCTGGCCGGCCCCTAATAATCTTAGGTTTTTAGTTCCCAGAGTTCACCATCTAGAATTTTCCTCTTTGAAAATGTGGACATTTGCCATATTGTGAGTTCCTCAGATTACCTAAAGGGGACACAATTTTACTTATACTTTTTATTTCTAGAATAGCATGTGTTCAGGCCCTGAACTCATTTAAAATGCTAAGAATCCTGTTACTATTTTAATCATTAATGAACTTATAACAAAAAGGATTTTCCTAACTCCTTGCATTACCTCATTTCTTCGTGTGTTCTTCCAAGCTTTAGCTATTTATACATTTTTATGTAGCTAAAATAATAATCTAATTATCATTATTGCAGATGATAGCTTGTTTAACTAGATAACTCATGAGCATCAACTTAAAAATTATTACAAATAATAACGGAATTAGTCAAGTGGGGGGAAAGTAACATGCAGAAGTGAATATCCTTTATATATACAAACTGTAAGTTAAAGATAAAATCGAAGACCCAATAGCAACAAAACAAAATTCCTTATAATAAGCCTAACAAGAATGTGCAAGATCAGTATGAATGAAATTTTTAAATGCTACCCATATAAGAGAAAACTTGAACAAATGGAAAGTAACATCATGTTCTTGGGTAGAGAGAAAATATAATGATGTTGATTTCCAAAGTTGTCTATAGATTTATATGATCTAGATCAAAATATCAGCAGGATTTTTAAAAATAAAACAAGCTTATTTTAAGTTCACATGGAAAAATAAGGAAGAATTAAAAGGAAAATTCTGAAAAAGAAAAGTGATGAATAGAAGCTAGCCCAACCAGATAATAAGAATTTGTTATAAAGCTGCAATGATTAAATCAGTAGAGTAATGCCCTGTGAATAGACAAATTGTTGGAACAGAATGGAAGGCCCGGTGATAGACCCAAATACGTATGGAAATTTTGTATTGATAAAAGTGCCACCTTAGATCAGTGGAAAGAATATGCATTATTTAGTAAATGGTGTTGAAACATCTGAAGAGACATCCAAAGAGAAAATGTTGGATCCTGACATCATACCCTTCACCAAAATTAATTCCGTATGGATTAATAGCCAATCATAATTAATATAAAATACTGGAAGCTATCCAAAACATAAGGGTACAAAAAGGTTGAAAGTAAAAGAGTGGGAAAAGATATACTATGTAAACATAAACCAAAAGAAAATTATATAATGACAGATATAGTAGACTTGAAGGCAAAAAGCATTACTAGAAATAAAGAAGGAGGGGGCCAGCCCAGTGGTGCAGCAGTTAAGTGAGCACATTCCACTTCGGTGGCCCAGGGTTCACCAGTTCAGATCCCAGGAGCAGACATGGTACCACTCAGCAAGCCATGCTGTGGTAGGTGTCCCATATATAGAGTAGAGGAAGATGGGCATGGATGTTAGTTCAGGGCCAGTCTTCCTCAGCAAAGAGAGGAGGATTGGCAGCAGATGTTAGCTGAACACTAATATTCCTCAAAAAAAAAAAAAGAAAGAAAGAAAGAAAGAAGGGGGCCCGGTCCTGTGACCAAGTGGTTAAGATCATGTGATCTGCTTCGGCAGCCCAGCATTTTTTTTTTTTTTATTAATGTTATGATAGATTACAACCTTGTGAGATTTCAGTTGTACATTATTGTTAGTCATGTTGTGGGTACACCACTTCCCCCTTTGTGCCCTCCCCCCACCCCCCCTTTTCCCTGGTAACCACCGATCAGATCTCCTTGTCAATATATTAACTTCCACCTATGAGTGGAGTCATATAGAGTTCGTCTTTCTCTGACTGGCTTATTTCGCTTAACATAATACCCTCGAGGTCCATCCACGTTGCTGCGAGTGGGCCAATTTTGTCTTTTTTTATGGCTGAGTAGTATTCCATTGTGTATATATACCATATCTTCTTTATCCAATCATCAGTTTCTGGGCATGTAGGTTGGTTCCACGTCTTGGCTATTGTAAATAATGCTGCGATGAACATAGGGGTGCAAGGGACTCTTGGGATTTCTGATTTCAGGTTCTTAGGATAGATACCCAGTAATGGGATGGCTGGGTCATAGGGTATTTCTATTTTTAACTTTTTGAGAAATCTCCATACTGTTTTCCATAGTGGCTGTACCAGTTTGCATTCCCACCAACAGTGTATGAGTGTTCCTTTTTCTCCACAACCTCTCCAACATTTGTCATTCTTGGTTTTGGATGTTTTTGCCAATCTAACGGGTGTAAGGTGATATCTTAGTGTAGTTTTGATTTGCATTTCCCTGATGATTAGCGATGATGAACATCTTTTCATGTGTCTATTGGCCATATTCATATCTTCTTTTGAGAAATGTCTGTTCATGTCCTCTGCCCATTGTTTGATTGGGTTGTTTGTTTTTTTGTTGTTAAGCCGCAGCCCAGCATTTTGCCAGTTCAGGTGCTGGTCGTGGACCTAGCACCGCTGGTCAGGCCATGCTGAGGTGGCATCCCATATAGCACAACCAGAAGGACCAACAACTAGAATATACAACTGTGTACTTGGGGGAGCTTTGAGGAGAAGGAAAAAAAAAAGATTGGCAACAGATTTTAGCTCAGGTGCTAATCTTAAAAAAAGAAAAGGGGGGGGAACAAAGGCATTCATATTAATAACTGCAATTTACCAGGAAGTTCTACATTTGTATGCACTTAATAAAATAACCTCAAATTATATAGAGCAACAGAGCTACAAGAAAAAAATAGACAAATTCATGATCATAATAGGAGATTCAATACATCTGTCTCACTCACTGATAGAGCATGCATCTTTCAGAACTAATAGACAAAAAAATCAATGAGGATATAAAAAACTTAAATGACATTTGAGCAGCAAATTGGATTCAACAAGCATATATAGTCCACTATATGCAACAACTGCAAATTAAAAATTATTTTTAGGCACACTTGGAGCATTTTAAAAACCGACCATGTTGTGCTATAAAGCAAGTTTCAACAAATTTCAAAGGATTGAAATTATACAAAGTTTCTTGCCATATTGCAGTTAAGCTAGAAATCAGTAAGAAAAAGGTAACTAGAAAATCTCTATAAGTTATAAAATACTCTTCTAAATAACACCTCAAAAGAAATCACAACTGGAGTTAGAAAATAATTTGAACTGAATGATAATAAAAATACTACATACCAAAACTTATGGGATGTGGCTAAAGCTGTGCTTACAAGAAAATGTATATTTTTAAGTGCACATATTTGGAAAAAAGAAAAGCTGAAAATTCATGAGTTTGGCATCAATCTCAAGAACATATAACAGTAAATTAAACCCCAAAAAAGTAGAAGAAAGGAAATGTGCACATAAGACATGTCTGGAAGGATGTATACTTAAAATTATAGCAGTTTTCTCTCTTAGGGTAGGAATATGAATTAATTTTATTTTTCTGTATTTATATAAACTGTAACAAACAAAGCCATTTTCATTTTAGGGAAAAAAGTACTAGAGGAAAACATATTTTTAAAAAATCTAGACTGTTGTAGTGACAAACACCAGAAGCTATAAGCAAAAAGACTCATAAATTCAACTTCATATATGAAAATTTTCCATATGGTTAAAAATACTATAAACAAAAGCAAAGACAAATGACAAACTGGGGGAAATATTTACAACTCATCACAAACTGCTACTCTCTTTCGTTAAAAAAAAGCCCTCTGGGGTCAGCCCGGTGGTGCAGTGGTTAAACTCGCACGTTCCACTTCGGTGGCTCGGGGTTCGCCAGTTTGGATTCCGGGTGCAGACATGGCACCGCTTGGCAAGCCATGCTGTGGTAGGTGTCCCATGTATAAAGTAGAGCAAGATGGGCATGGATGTTAGCTCAGGGCAAGTCTTCCTCAGCAAAAGAGGAAGATTGGCAAGAGTTAGCTGAGGGCTAATCTTCCTCAAAAAAAAAAAAAAACCCCTCATAATAATTAGTAATTAGTAATCAGAAAAAAAAATGAATGATAAATTAAAAGGGACACAGAATATAAGAATTTACAGAAAAGGAAATACAAATGGATACCAAACCTATGAAAATTTATTCAGCCTTACTCATAATAAGAGAAATGGACATTAAAATTGTCTCGAGATTCTATTTCTATCATGGAATTGGCAAAAACAACTCTGTTGTTAATATTCTGATTTGTTTTGGGGGAAACCTTGTCATTTCATATATTGCTAATAGTAATATAAATTGGCTTAATCTTTATGGAGGGCAATTTGGAAACATTTAACAAAATTTAAAATGCACAAGCTTTTTGAGGCAACAGTTCCATATCTAAGTATTTATTGCACATGTACAAAGTGATGAAAAGACAAGGCTATTAACTGCAGCACTGTTTGTAATAGCAAGAGAGTGACTATAATCTAACTATCCATCCATGAGGGTCTGGTTGAACAAATTATGGTAGATCCATACAATGAGATGCATCTACTAAAGAAGAAGGAAGAAGGGGAGGGAGACAAGGAACAAAAGAATGAGGTAGTTCTATATGTATTAATATGGAGCAGCCTCCAAGATATATTATTCAGTGAAAAAAGCAAGGTGCATTATGCTACCATTTGTATAAAAAGTTTTAAAAAAATGTATTTGTGTAATGGTAAATGCATTGGTATGTGTATTGGTAAATGCATAGAATATATTTGGAAGGTTATACAAAAAACTAGGTGGAGGGGAGGGGCCCCTGGGGAAGGGAACTGAGCAGCCAAGGAATGGGGTAAGAAGGAGAGTTACGTTACACTCTATATCCTTTTGCACCCTTTGAGTTTTGAGCAGGTGCATGGGTTACCTATTCAAAAATAAATATTTTAAAACCACATGTACGTAAAATTTTGTGTTCTGATTTTATAATTTATTTTATAAATATTTCCATATGGCATATTGCATAGAATTAATATTGTAACATTAATGGTTTCTAGGAGCTTTTTTCCTGTTATAAATAATGATCTGGATATTTGCTATTATTAATATAATACTATATTCCCTCATGCCTTCCTGCCTTACACACGCTCTTCTGTCTGCCTAGAATGCTATACTTCCCCTGCTCTCTCCTTGCCTGCATGTTCAATGGACCCATCCTAAGAGTTCCAGTTCAAATGCTATCAGCCTTACCCAATTCTCTCAGGCATACTTACTCAGACAGTACTTTGTATACTTCCAGAATAGAGATTTCTTATTTTATATTAATTCCCTGCATATTAGTTTCTCCTCCCCAAAAACTGTGTCTTTTTGTCTTTATTAACCAAATTCTCTGGCACTCCCAACCGTTGCCCAGATCTTACTAGCTAGTAGGTAGAGGTGAAGTCACATTATCAGTTAAACTCGGAGTCCATAGTTCCACCCTATGGGTGATACCAACACCTCAGAGGGTCCTGTGCACACTTCAGCCCATTCCAGGGAGGGGGCTGGTTGTCTCATATGTGTTCCTGCAGCTCTGCTGTGCTTGGTTTAGAACCATCAGTCTCTCTTTGTGTTTTCAGAAACACAGTTTCACTACCGATTGTTGTCTGCCCTTTTAGGGCCATCCATAGGCCCCTGCCACCATCTCCAACCCCTCAGATCCCTGATGCTAGTTTCACATTGGCCTGGAAATGGTGGAAAGGCATATCAGTTGGTTAAGGATGTGATCTCTAAAGTCGGACTGTGCTTGGGATTGAATTCCAGTTCTACCATTTACTGGCTGTGTGATATAGGGCTTTCTTTCATTTGACCTGATTGTTTCTCAAATGTAATGCCTCAAAATTTGTTTCTTCAAAGGTAAATGGAGATAATGAGAGTACCTATCTTAAGCTTGTTGCCAGAATTAAAGGAGCTAATTTTGTAAAACGTTTAGGACAGTGTCTAGCACATAGTAAGCACAGTTACTTTTTATCATTCTCTTTACCAAGTTCTAACTGTGGACCCAATTCTCCACAGCATAACAGAGACCAAGTTATAATTTACAATAATTCTTTCCTGAAGTCTCCAGAATAATTAAAGGCAATAGCAAAAGAGAACATTTTCCAAAACTGGCTACGCATCTACACTGATCCTCTATAGGGTGGCTCCCTCCCTGTAGTAGAGCTAGCATTTTCCTCACCATTCTGAGCTATCTTCCAGCACACTGGAGTCCAGACCAACCCCTTAAAGACCAGAGGGAGGAAAATTTTCAATTCCTTCCATAATCCAAGGTTTATTTCCCTGATCTGATATTTATTTCTCCTTCTGTCCTCTGCGAGCTACCTTTTCCCCTGATGACTGACAATCGGACTTTCAACTACTTTCAGGGGCTCCCCCTGTGCCCAACTGTACTATCCCATCGAAACAATGGTCCGACATCAGTGCATTTCCCAGAATTGAGTTATCCAATCAATCCTGCCCAATTCCTTTTTATAACTGTTTTAGGATAATTTCCATGAGGGAAAGGACTCTGCCTGCCTTGTGCACTACCTATTTCCAGTGCCTGGATGTAGTAGGGACTCCATAAACATTTGCTCAGGAATGAGTTCTTCCTTTGAAAAAAAATGAAGTTCAGGCCTACACACTCTTCTTTATCTTAGCTTCTGATCTCTTGTGAGAATTAATTAAAGCCCAGAATAAGCTAAATGCATAATTTAAAAATAAACACTTCTCTAAAAGAAATATACTCTACGGAGATGCAACTATGTGTACAATAGAGACAGCCTTATGTTTACAATAGAGACAGCCCTTTGTATTATCATACATATTATGAGCTTTGCTTTGCTATGTCTAATAAGGTGATTTTCCAAAACAATGCCAGAAAAGTAAAATGCAGATTTAAAAAGACAGCTTTTCTGGTGCTTACCTTACCCATCAAGATATTCATTTATTTTAAAAATATTGATTGATCACTTACTTCGTGCCAGGCATTACAGCATTAGGTTTTAGAAATACGGCAATGAACAAGATAGACACACAGTCCCTACCTTGAGCTTCCAGTCTTTCAAGACAAATAATTAATAAAGTGTGACGAGTGGTTACCATAGGAGAAGTATTCTAAGGAATAGAGGTCTTGTGCCTGCACTTGAATGAGAGCAGCTCTGCACTGATCATTTCTGTATCTTGAGATTCCAAGTAAGATTTTGTTTATAAACCTGGCTCCACTACTAAAAACAGTTCGAAAATTACTGCCATATATTTTATCTGAATTTCATCCTGAAAGCCTGTTATGTGAATGAATGAAAAGACATTGTATATATAGTTACCACAACCTTATAAAGATTACTATCCTCCTTCTATAGGTGAGAAATGCATTTCACAAAGTTAAAGTAACTCTCCAAAGTCTTCCTCCCTCCCAACTTTATTGAGGAATACTTGACAAATACAATTGTATATATTTAAAGTGATGATTTGATATACATGTACATGTGTATCATATACATATACACGTGAAGATTTTTTAAAGATTTTATTGTTTTTCCTTTTTCTCCCCAAAGCCCCTCAGTACATAGTTGTATATTCTTTGTTGTGGGTGCTTCTAGTTGTGGCATGTGGGATGCCGCCTCAGCATGGTTTGATGAGCAGTGAGTGCCATGTCCGCGCCGAGGATTCGAATCAATGAAACACTGGGCCGCCTGCAGCAGAGCGCGAGAACTTAACCACTCGGCCACGGGACCAGCCTCTAAAGATTTTATATACATATACACTGTGTAATGATTACCAAGATCAGGATAATTAACACATCAATCACCTTGAGTAGTTAACTCTTTTGTGTGTGTGTGTGTGTGTGTGTGTGTGTGTGTGTGTGTGTGTGGTGAGAATGCTTAAGATCTACTCTCAGATGGGACTGGCCCGGTGGCCGAGTGGTTAAGTTCATGTGCTGCGCTGTGGCAACCCAGGGTTTTGCCAGTTCGAATCCTGGGCATGGACATGACACCACTCATCAAGCCATGCTGAGGCAGCGTCCCACATGCCCCAACTAGAAGGACCCACAACTAAAAATACACAACTATGTACCAAGGGGCTTTGGGGAGAAAAAGGAAGAAAATAAAATCTTTAAAAAAAAAATCTACTCTCAGCAACTTTCAAATATACAATATTGTATTATTAACTGTAGTCACTATGCTGTACATTAGATCTTCAGAATTTATTCTTATAACTGAAAGTTTGTATCCTTTGGCCTTCATTTTCCCATTTCCCCCTCCCCGCATCTCCAAAGTCTTTTGATGATTAAATCAAATAAGCCTCATTCCAGATCTCTGCACTCTGTACCACACCACAGTGCCTACACCCAAAAGGAAATAAATATTTCCCCTAGGAGAGAGATCTCTAGTGAGATATTACAAAGCTTTGTCTGAGCCTTATCCAGTATCCAATACTTTTAAAAAATACATAGCATGCTAAAAAAAAAACGACAAAAACCACATCATCGTCTCATGGAAAAAAAATTGGAAAAATAATCCAACATTCATTCATGATAAAAGCCCTCAACGCTAGGAATAGAAGGGAACTTCCTTAACCTGATAAAGAGCATCCATGAAAAGCCAAAAGCTATCATCATACTTAATGAAGAAAGGCAATGCTTTCACCCCTCAAATCAGAATAAGGCAAGGATGTTTGCTCTCAACACTTTTATTCAACATTGTATTGGACGTTTCAGCCATTAGAAATCAAGATATAGCATGCTTATCAAATTTGTAGATGGACTATAGAATTTGATGATTAATAGAATCTGATCCAAAATTACTGCCACAGGCTGGAACGATTAATGTTGCTCCATTACAAAATCTTATTATTGTACTCCGTTACAAAATATTAAATTAAAGCCAAAATTAATGTATTTAGCGTTAAAAACCACTGAGAGATACAAAATTCTGCAAAAGGATTACCGGGTACCCACTCTGTGCCATGCACTAGAGATAGAGACATGATTCCTTCCTAGATGAGTTAATTCCAGACGCCAAAATGTCTAGGCCAGACTAAAGCAAGTCTTCCTGTGACCTCTAAACTCCTTTGACACTTAAGAATTCTCTAATTCGATTGTGTTAATTCTTCAGGACCAAGACTATATACTATACTTTGATTCTCCATGGATTCCAATAATTATCAGAAGTACAATACCCTTTCATTGTATGGCTTCATTGGCCTCTGCTAACTCAACCGGGCTTCACGGAAGCTAAGTAAGCTTATTCGAAGCGGACACATGTGAATCGCGTGTTTTAGGAAGCCAGTGCCCAGAACAGTGCCTAGAACAACCTAAAATTCTAACGGCTTTCCAAGTCTGGGAAGGCGTCCGGAATGGTTGTCTGAGGTTTCTTCTCTGAGCATGAGCGGAAGTTATCCTTGGAACAGTCTGCTTTTTTTTTTTTTTTAAACGATAGGTACCATATTCAGGACAGAGCCGTCCGTTTCCATTCTGTTCTTCCTGTTGTACCCACAAACAGGTGACCAGGTAACAAATTTGTCTTTGTTAGACAATAACGATCGCATTCAAAGAAGTCTTCAGGAAGCGCAACTCCTCATCTTCCCATAGTAAAGATGGCGGCGCCTCCAATGTAAACTGCAGGTAATACCACTTCCTCATTTCTCCTGCGCCCTCGTCCAAGATGGCGGACGAGGCTACTCGGCGTGTAGTGTCTGAGATCCCGGTGCTGAAGACTAACGCCGGACCTCGAGATCGGGAGTTGTGGGTGCAGCGACTCAAGGAGGAATATCAGTCTCTTATCCGGGTCAGTTATGCTTCCGCGGCCGACCGCGTCGCAAAAGGGTTGGGGGTAATCAGGTGTCCTTACGAATAGGCTCCGTGTGGAAGCCGCTTCTGGTTTTAAAGTTTAACTCCCAAAATCATAGAAATTGGACGATTGTAGGGCTGGGGGACTGAGGGGAAAAGCAGGGGAGGAGGCAGAAGAGACTCAGTTTAGGAGCCGCAGTAGGGCTAGACTTTCGGGCTGAAAGCAGCAGTTATTCTAGGGATACGCCTCCCCAGAAGGTGACGTGTCCCTCTGGCACGAGGTGTGTGCTCTCTTGGATGAAGGGGTGGGGGTCAAAAGAAATTTCTGGGGCCCTAAGACCCGGTCTGCATCTCTCTGCTCCCTCCTTCACTCTTTCTGAGCGAGGAACACACGTTACGGTTGAAAATTCAAGTAGGTCTTCGTTGCAGAGAGTTGAGGAGCTGAGCTCACAGGAGCGAGCCGTGTTCTCAATCTCCCTTCTGTGGACAAAGAAGAAAGGTTTCCTTCTTTGCAGTGGTCTCTGTCTGTTTGAAAGGCCAGCAGCTCTCCTACTATGTATTCATATTCACTAAAAAAAAAAAAAAAAAAAAAGAAAGATGTTGTAGACCTAGTCTTAGGAAGGGGATCCCAAGCCGAATAAGATGGAGCCTACTGACATAGACAGAAACAGATCATTATAACACGTTATTTAAGTGGAGAGAGACAGGGAGAGGAAGACAGAGAAATTGCTAGGATGTTTTGAAGTAAGAGGTGAGATACTTAATCCAGCTTGGGTTTAGTCGAAGAAGCCTTCCTAGAAGAGGCAATGCTTGAGCTGAGACTTAAAGGGTAAACATAAGTTGCTCTGATACAACGTGAGGGTAAGAGAAGAACATCCAAGGCAAAGGGAACAGCATGAAAAAGGCATAGAAGCTAGAAATACCATAACGTGTATGAAGAATCACAAATAGTTCAGAGTTGCTAGAGCATCAAATGTATGGCAGGGAGTGGTAGGCAAGGCTTGAGAGAGAGGTTTGAGCACTTGAATTTTGTCTTGGAGGCATTGGGATATCTTTATAGGATTTTAAGCTGAGGAATAACATGGTCAGATTTGGGTTTAGATCAATCACAGTGGCAGTAGAGAGGAAAACAATTGACAAGGATAAGATTGAAGGTAGGAGACAAGTTAGGAGGCTGACATTAGCCCAGGTGAAAGAAAGATAGCGAAACTCAGCAGTTATGAGGATAGAGAGGAGAGAGAGATTTGAAGAATATTCAGAAGATAAAATCAGCAGGACATCGTGAAGGATTGGTGAAGTAGAGTAAAGAAGAGAGAGGGGCAAGGATGATTCCCAGGTTTTGGGCTTGAGTGACTGAGTGAATGTTAATACTGCCACCTGAGATTGATGAGTGGAGAAATGAGTCTGAAGGATCAGGAGGAAATGCTGAGTTTGAGGTACCTGTGAAACGAAGGTAGAAATTTCAATATGTAGTTGGATACTGGAGTCTTGAAGCTCTGGGAAAAAATCTGGGTTAAAGATAAAGATTTGGAAGTCATCAGCATGTGGGTGCTAGCCAAAACTAGGACTATATGAGGTCCTTTAGAGAGGGAATCTGTGATAAAATGAGTTTGGGCTGAGAGCAGACACTATCAGAAGTGAGAAGAGAACCCAGGCGATATCATCAAATCTTTTGTGCATGCTAAATTGAGTGGAACCCAAACATTCTGTTCTCAGCTTTGGGCAAATCCACTACTTATCAGCATAGCTTTATCTTCGGTTTTGCTTAACTCAAAAAAGTTGGGTAAACTTTTTTTTCTTACCCTGAGAAAAAGTAATCACACTTTTCTTCTGAGGGAGAAGGGACTGCCCTTGGCCCCAAATCCTTCCTCAAAGACCTCATTCTCTGCTTTTAGTATGTGGAGAACAACAAGAATGCGGACAATGATTGGTTCCGACTGGAGTCCAACAAGGAGGGGACTCGGTAGGCAGACCGTCTTGGGAGGTTTGGGGGTGGGAATGTTAGATGCCTTGAGCATTTTGGTGTCCCAAAGCCCACTGCCAGGCCTTCCCTGCCTGATAGTAGCTGTCTCCGCTCCCACAGCTCCAGAGTTCTCCAGTTCCCATCCCATGAGTCTCCCAGGCTGGCTACCTAAACAAAGAAGATGTCATTTGAGTATAAGAAGAATGGGCAAATTGCACTGAGGTTCGGTCTTTGTTACAGGTGGTTTGGAAAGTGCTGGTACATCCATGACCTCCTCAAATATGAGTTTGACATCGAGTTTGATGTGAGTAGGATGGAGTGGGAAATATAGAGGTTAGTAGAAGGGGAGGGATTAAGTGATTGCTAACAAGCTAACCTTTCTTGGAGGAACCAACAACAACTTTTAAAATGGGAGGGAAAAGCTGAGGTTTGAGGCAAGCATAGATTACAGTTACTCATCTCCATGTCCAGAATTCTGGTGTGTACTTGCTGCTTAGGGAGTTTGCCAAACATTTCAGTTGAATCAAGAAATGCGTGGGTCTGATTAGATTCGTTCCTTTCTATCCTGATTCTGTTTTATTAAGGCTTTATAATTCCTCCAGATTCCTATCACATATCCCACTACTGCTCCAGAAATTGCTGTCCCTGAACTGGATGGAAAAACGGCAAAGATGTACAGGTAGGACTGAATAGGAGATGGGAAAAGGTCAAAGAAGGCCTTAGGGAAGAACTCTGGGAGGCAGGAATTTTCCCAGAGTCTGCTGACCCAGAGGAGCTCCATACCGCCCTCTGCCAAGCCTGGGCAAAGTACTTAGCAGACCTTGTTCTCAATTCTCATTACAGTATTTTTCCTGTGTTCCCAAGAGGCTGCTATGCTATACGGTAAACCTTGCATGTCAACACCTTCTTCCCCTTGTCCCTCTCATAGGGGTGGCAAAATATGCCTGACAGATCACTTTAAGCCTTTGTGGGCCAGGAACGTGCCCAAGTTTGGATTAGCTCATCTCATGGCTCTGGGGGTAAGTTTGGGGTATTTGGTATTTAAGGGGGGGAGGGGCTAGGCCCTGAGTGGTATAAGAAAATATCTGAGAGTAAACAAAGAATAACAGTGTTTTCCTTTGGGCATGTTCCCCTAGAATCTCTCTAAGAAGGGGCTTCTGATGAAATAAGAGGCATCGACTGGGTGGTAGTAATCTCACAGGGTCTCCCTTGTGTTGCAGCTGGGTCCATGGCTGGCAGTCGAAATCCCGGATCTGATTCAGAAGGGTGTGATTCAGCATAAAGAGAAATGCAACCAATGAAGGATCAAGACACTGAGGCAGGACAGAGGGAACTTTGATAGTCTACGTTCCTGTTTTCCTGTACATTACTCTTCTTACTCATCTAACTGCTTCCCCCCACATCCATTCACCCGTAATTGTTATGAAGTGGCTGCAGCAGGCCTTGCTCGGGGGGAAAAAACAACAACGGTATTGCTACTGAATTTCTAAGTTAGGCTACACGGGGAGGGGAAAGACTGGGGCTTGGGAAAACAGAAAGGCAATTTATATCCCTTTCCCAGGTGGAGCAATGTGAGATGCTGGAGGGATAGGGGGTGACTGAAAGTGGGTACATAGTCTTGTTGGTTTCTGAAGATAACTCGTCAATAAAAGCTGCTTCCTCTGGTGGTCTGTGGTTCTCATTGGTGGCTATTAAAGAGGGTGAGCACGTTAAAGGTGAGCAGGCGAAGACCCAAGGCACATGTACAACTACACTAGTTTGGGAGAGAGGGGAAAATGGAGGATGCTCTGGTGAGGAGCTGGGGAATGAAATCTTGACTGCTCTCCCTGCTGCTGGGATCTGCCCCTGTCCTGTAGCAGGGAGCTTACTGCTTTGGCCTGCAAGGTGCCTGAGGAATGGTTTTGCAGGGCCAGCATCCCCGCCCTCCAGGGATCTTCCCATCCCTATGTGGAGTGCTGGATGCTTCCCCAGAGGTCTGCTGACTGGACCCAGGCCCTGCAGCTTCTCACACTCGACCCCTGCTCCATGGGAAGGATCTGTGCTGCAAGCCTGGGGTCCATACTATGATTGTCAGATCTACATCGCTACGGGCACCCTGTACTTCAGGAACTTGCTTTGGAGCAATGGTTTAAAGAAATCCTGGGCAGGGCTGGGAAGCGGCTGTCCTAAAGTTGGCTACGTTTCCATGGTGTCGGCGGTGAAGCTAAGGGGGCGGGTTCACGCAAGCGCCAAGGAAGCGGGTGGGTGGATTCCCAGTGTGGCTGCGCAGGCGCCGTGAGAGACGGTGAAGCCGGTGACCGGTGGCCGGGCGGGACCAACAAAGATGGCGGCGGCCCCTGCGGCGGGAGAGATCTGGGCGATAGCTGCGGCTAAAGCTGCAGCCGGGCCCGCGGGGGAGCTGCACGGGGGTGGTAGGGGGTGGCCCTGAGCTGAGGCCTGGTCCCGGCTGGCCTCCCCCGCCGCCTCACCGGGGGACAGGTACAAGCCGGGGCGCTATGGCGTGGGGGGCCGAGGGAAGACTGCTCCAAACCCGAGGGGACGCCCTCTACAAAGGCAGAAGCGTGGGGGACCCAGCAGGCCTGGGAGAACTGGGCTGGAGAGACAGCATCCAGGGACCGCGGGGAATACGCCGCTGGACCCCGTAGCCAATCAGCGGCCTCGGCCTTTCTGCCCTCGAGGGGGGCGGTCCCGGCTAAAGCCCTGCTGTGGTGGGAGACGTGCAGAGATAAGGGGCCAGGAGTTGTTTGTCCTCCCTCCCTGCTACTGCCCCTGAGCCCCGAAACCACGTTGGAACTCAAAGGTGGGGGAGGGAGTGGTTCGCAAGTCACCCATTTAGTCTGCTTCATTTGCAGCTCGGGGCGGGGGGCAGGGTTTTGAGGGTGGAATGCTGTCTTTTGGACGGCTGTTCTTGCATCCACACCCCCTTTTGGCCAGACGTCTTAAGTGACCCAGGGTACGTCCCACTTGACTAGCCAGGTATGGGGGCCCTTGTCATGAGCGTTTAGATTATAGACAGCCAGGATAGGGACTATCATTGGCTTTTCAGTAAAGATGTATTCTTCACGAAGGGGATGAGGAATATAGAGTCAAAGCCAGGGGTGGCTATCTTTCATTCATTCATTTACTCAATGGACAATAAGTATTTACTTTGTGCCAAACACTATGCTAGGTACTGGAGATACAATGGTATGATAGACATGGTCGTGCCCTCAGTACCTGTAGAAGCTAATATGGTAGCCTAGGTTCTTACCACTCTCCATATTCAAATGCTGACCTTCTCTTCTCCTCCCAGGTCCAGCCTGTGGTGTCCACGATGCCCCAGGCCTCTGAGCATCGCCTGGGCCGGACCCGAGAGCCACCTCTTAATGTCCAGCCCAGAGTGGGATCCAAGCTATCATTTGCTCCCCGGGCCCGCAGCAAGGAGCGCCGAAACCCAGCCCCTGGGCCGAACCCCATGTTACGACCTCTGCCTCCCCGGCCAGGTCCTCCTGAGGAACGGCTCAAGAAACTGGAGCTGGGACGAGGACGGACCTCAGGCCCTCGTCCCAGAGGCCCTCTTCGGGCAGATCATGGAGTTCCCCTTCCTGGCTCACCACCCCCAACTGTGGCTCTTCCTGTCCCATCTAGGACCAACCTAACCCGTTCCAAGTCTGTGAGCAGTGGAGACTTGCGTCCAATGGGGATTGCCTTGGGAGGGCATCGTGGTGCCACAGAGCTAGGGGCTGCACTGAGCCGCTTGGCACTCCGACCTGAACCACCCATCTTGAGACGTAGCACCTCTCTCCGCCGCCTTGGGGGCTTTCCTGGGCCCCCTACCTTGCTCAGCATACGGACGGAGCCCCCTGCTTCCCATGGCTCCTTCCATGTGATATCTGGCCGGCCCTCTGAGCCTTTCTACTTCGATGACAAGATGGTGAGGACTTGCCAGCACACGTGGCCTTCCACGCCCGTGTTCCTCCATGCCTCCAGTTTTCTTGCCATTGTATGGCTTTCCTTTCCCCCTTTTCTCCAAGTTTCTTTTTCAACCCCTTGTTACAGCAGCCTGGACTCTCCTCTTCCTTGCTTAAGTACCCTTGAGCCTCACAGACCCTGTTTGGGGTTGTCTGTGACTTCCCAGCATGGTGTACCATTTCGGTCCCCAGGGAATTAACCTAGCCATTTGGAATTCTTCTTTGGGTCTCCAGGCCCTTACTTTCCCTTGCTGTACCTTCTCTCCTAGGACGCTGCCTAGGCCTAATTAATCTCTGGAGCAGAAGAGGGGCGGGCTCAGAACATCTGAGCTAGTGTGGTTGCCCATTTCCCGAGCTAAGTGAGCTAGGCTGGTTGCAGTTGGAGCCATCAGGAAAGAGTGCAGGAAGAGGCCACGGGGGCAGGAGGGGGTCTTGGGGGCAGCAAGGTGGGGGTGGGGAGCAGCTGGGCAACCATGCCAGTGCTTGGGGAGTTGCCCCAGGAGCTGCAACGCCGGCTAACCGGGCAGAGGAGTAAGTGGGGGACAGGTGGGACAGCCATGGCTGAGTCCGTGGTACACTCAGCTGTGATGGGCTTACTGCTCATGGCCAGTGAGGTAGGGAGACCCCAATACCCAGTGAGGGGAAGAGGGTGGAGTTTGGGGTGAAGTAGGGGTGGGGGAGGCAGTGGGCAGCATGCTGTTGCAAGGTTAAAGTGCCAGGTGGGATATATGGGAACCTGCTGACTGTACTCCGACCTTCCAGGCTCACCACACACTGCTCCTGGGCTCTGGTCATGTTGGCCTCCGAAATCTGGGAAACACGGTGAGAACCACTCCCTTGTCTTTCCTCTCTAACAGGAATGTAAAATAGTGCTGGGGGCAGGGGGAACCTGCCGACTTGGGGAAGGTGTGAGAAAGAAGAGCACTGAAGCTCTCCTAAGGCTTCCTGGGCAGTGGTCTGGAGAGATAATGGCAGTGTCTCTCCTGCTCCCCAGTGCTTCCTGAATGCTGTGCTGCAGTGTTTGAGCAGCACTCGGCCTCTTCGGGACTTCTGTCTGCGAAGGGACTTCCGGCAAGAGGTGCCTGGAGGGGGCCGAGCCCAAGAGCTCACTGAAGGTGGGACGACAACTCCTACTCCCCCCTTTCAAGTCCACTTTTCCCCAACCCCTTGCAGGTCCATCTGCCAGTGTTAGTGGCCCCAACCCTTAAGTCTGGCAGTTGTATCTGTTTTTCCCAGTACCTGCTTTCCTAGAGGTTGTTGTCCACCCTTTGAGCCTCCTCTTGCTTGTCTCTTCCAGTCATTAACCTTTGTTTCCCTTCTCCACTCCCACTCCAATAGCCTTTGCAGATGTGATTGGTGCCCTGTGGCACCCTGACTCCTGCGAAGCTGTGAATCCTACTCGATTCCGCGCTGTCTTCCAGAAATATGTTCCCTCCTTCTCTGGATACAGGTGAGAGAGCTGAAGTGTACAGGATTTCTCTCTGGCCATTGTGTGGGGGTAGAGCCAAGCAGGGGCCCTGGCAACATTGTTCTGAGCCTCAAGATGTTCTTCATCCAGGAAGTGCGGGCTGACGTCTAGGTAGGGGATAGTGTCTGTGGACTAGGCAGGGGCCAGTTGCCCATACTCTTTGTCTGGCTGTAGCCAGCAGGATGCCCAAGAGTTCCTGAAGCTCCTCATGGAGCGGCTGCACCTTGAAATCAACCGACGAGGCCGCCGGGCTCCACCAATCTTGGCCAACAGTCCAGCTCCCTCTCCACCCCGCCGCGGAGGGGCTCTGCTAGAAGAACCTGAGTTAAGGTGAGGTCACTCTTCCTCCCGCTTCTCCCAAGTAGTTTATCAGCAGCATTCATCCTTCACAGAACTGAGCTAGTCAAGATTGAGGAGGTAGGGTCTAGGGAAATGCTTAGCCTAGAAAATGGTCTGAGAAACAGTGCATAACTAGGAGGAAGTCAGGAGGAAGGAGGCTAAAGGGCCAGAGGGAGGCAGGGGATAGTGCTAGGGTGTCACCATTTTGAGGGAGGGGGGATAATTAATTTACAATCAGGTACGTAAGGGTTTGAGGCCAGGCGTCTGCATGCCGTCTTCCTTTTCCTCTCACCTTGGATTCGCCCAGAAAGTCCTCTGAAGCATTGCTCCTTTGACTCTTCCTTGAAATTTAGAGAAGGAGCTGGGGTGTGGATGGGGTACAGAGGTCTGTGGATCAGTTCAGTGGTGTTGGGGGGCCCAGTGTTCTGCTGTCTCATGGGTGCTCCCCACTTCCCTTGATCTGTGGTAGTGATGATGACCGAGCCAACCTAATGTGGAAGCGTTACCTGGAGCGAGAGGACAGCAAGATTGTGGGTATGGAATGGGGCAAAACAGTGGGGGAAAATTAGTGTGTGGGGCTGCACCCTTGGGAGAAAAAATTGCTGCTGTCAAGGGGTGTGAGAACAAGACTAGATGATGAAAATGTGGAAAAGGTGTGAGGGATTTGTTAGGCGTGTTGGTGGTGGGAAAGGAAGGGTCAGGCAGAGGGGTGGGAAGAGGTGGGAATCCAAGGAAGCATCTCAGGCATCCCACAGTAACTGTTTCTCCTGCCCCTTTGCTTCTATCTAGACCTGTTTGTGGGCCAGTTGAAAAGTTGTCTCAAGTGCCAGGCCTGTGGGTATCGCTCCACGACCTTCGAGGTTTTTTGTGACCTGTCCCTGCCCATCCCCAAGGTGGGATTCCAGAGGATTCCAGGGGTGGATGGGATATGGGTTCTGCGACCCAATCCTACCCACCTCCAGAGTGTGGGAGGGAACCCTGTGGGTCTCTGGAGCGGAACTGAATCCTGGGTTGATTGAGAAGAATTGGAAAAGCAAATTCAGAACATGCTGACCCTTCATTCCTCTTTCCCCCCTAGAAAGGATTTGCTGGGGGCAAGGTGTCTCTGCGGGATTGTTTCAGCCTTTTCACCAAGGAAGAAGAGCTAGAATCGGAGAATGCCCCAGTATGTGGGGGTTCACAAGGGATATAGTAAGGGTGGGAGACATGGGAGGGGAGCTCCATATAGGTAAAAGGGGTTGCATGATGCCTTAGTATGGGGAAGAATAGTTATATATCTGGGTTTGTGTTGGAGTCTGACATGTCCTGGTACTCCTAGGGCAAAGAGGGAGTGGCCCAGAGGATACAGAAGTATTGGGGAGAATAGTAAGTTGTCGTGTGAGTCAGGGTGTTGGAAAACCAATTGAGGTGAGGAGCACCTTAACCAAACATTATTTAACATTTTTTCAGGTGTGTGACCGATGTCGGCAGAAAACACGAAGTACTAAAAAGTTGACAGTACAAAGATTCCCCCGAATCCTTGTGCTCCGTATCCTAATCTTCAAATTCTTATTTCTCCCATCCATTCTTGTTTCTTTCTTAATTTTTATTTTTTATTGCAGTAACATTGGATTATAACATTATGTAGCCCTCAGATATACATCGCAAAATACCTCGAACTCTGTGCAGATCACATGTTCACCACCCAAAAACTAATTATAATCCATCACCACACATGTGTGCCCAATCCCCCCTTGTGCCCTCCCCCGACCCCTCCCATCCATTCCTTTTCCTCATTCTCCATGTTTGCAGAGGCTGGACATTTGGGAATTGAATTTTCCGTAGGAAAAGCTTGCTACTCCACCTTTCCCTACCATGCTCCCAGTGTGTCTTCTGGGAGGAAAGTGGGCAGCATTCAAGACCCCAGTCCGCCTCAGAGGCCCTCTGCCTCCCTGATGCTCCTTAACCAGGGCTTAGATCTTAATCGATTTTCCACCTCCCGAGGCTCCATCAAGAAAAGTTCAATAGGTGTAGACTTCCCACTGCAGCGACTGAGCCTAGGGGACTTCGCCAGTGACAAAGCTGGTGAGTCTGGTAGGGAAGGTCCTAAGGAGCCCCACCAAGGGGAGGGAGAGAGTGGGAGCTGGGCACAGCTCTGTAGAATTTAATCATCTCTAACCCTGCAGGAAGCCCCATCTATCAGCTGTATGCCCTTTGCAACCACTCGGGCAGCGTCCACTATGGCCACTACACAGCCCTGTGCCGGTGCCAGACTGGTTGGCATGTCTACAATGACTCTCGGTGAGAAGAGCCTCCTATTCAACTCCTGCCCCATTCCCACCGCAGCCCCTCACCCCTCTCCCTAATACAAAGCCCCAGGAGAATCCAGTGCCTGGTGAAAGGAGAGGTGGGGTCTCTCCTGATCTCTTCCTGTTTACAGTGAGGTTGATCTTGTGGGGAGGAGGGAATCTACAGAAATGATCACAACCCTTTCCCCATCTGCCTTCTTCCTAGTGTCTCCCCTGTCAGTGAAAACCAGGTGGCATCCAGTGAAGGCTACGTGCTGTTCTACCAACTGATGCAGGAGCCACCCCGGTGCCTGTGACACCCCCTTTGAGCCCTGGCACCTGTGAAACCCTTTCAACACCCTTAAGCCCCAGGCTCCCCATTTACCTCAGAGACGTCTATTTTTGTGTCTTTTTAATCAGGGAGGGGGGAGGGGGTGGTTGTAGCTCCCATTATTTTTTTTATTAAAAAGTACCCTTCCACTTGGAGGCTCCCTTGTCTCCCGGCCCCATGTACAGAGCTCCCCAAGCCCCTGCCCGTGTACAGCCCCCAGACCCTCTACAATCTCACTTTTTGTGAATAAATTTATTAAGAAAAAGTGATGTCATTTGTGTTAGTGCTCAGGGTGCGGAGATACAGAACTCGGCCGAATAGGAGTTTTCCTGGGACCCAGTTCCCTCTCTGAACAGATGGGGGTGCTCTCGGAGCCGGGTTGGGGTGGGGATGGCAGTGCCGGACAGGCTCATGTCAACGTTTGCCCAAAGCAGTGAAGGTTTCCGTTGGGAGGAAAAAAGGGAATGCAAACTTGAGACTTGTGAAGCTGCGGGGAAGCCTGGAACTAGAGTGCAGGCACCGGGGCGACGGGTCCTGCAGGCAAAGGGGCTGCCCCTCGAGGGCAAGGCACCCAAGGACCCCTGTTGACAAACACTGGGTACGTTGCTGGGCGGCCCTGGCTCCCGTAGGCCCAGGCTGTTGCTAACATCAAGGAGCTGTTTATGGAGCCGCCTCCCCACGGACCAGCTTCCAGTGTCCCTATCTACTCTCGCTACAACCAAAGCTCATGGGGCCTTCGCTCCAGGGTCCTCACCCTACCTAGGCCTGGGAAGCTTGAGCTGGGGAATGCTAAGCAGGATTCAGCTTTCACCGCCCCGGCCCGGCGGGGAGGGCAGCGCCAAATACCGCAGCTCACTCTAACCTGGCACGGAACGTGTTAACCTCCGGCTCTACGGAGCGGCCCCTGAAACCCGCCGTCCCTCCGCCTATGCTGGGGAGCCATGGCCAGCTCAGTGTTTTCATTGGTGAATGTGATCCGGGGCCTTCCAAGACCCACCAATCCAGAAGCAGGAAAGATAGGCTCGGGAGCGTGCCGCGAGAATAGAGTGGATGGAGCGTCGGAGAGGCCGAAAGGGTTGGGAGCGGAGGTGGCGACTCGGAGTCCTAGGCCTAGTGAGGCGTGGGAGGCAGAGCGCCCCAGAACTCAGGCGGCCAGTCGGCGCCCGGAACCCGGCGCCGGCAGATAGGGTGGGTGTGGCCCTTATCTGCCTCCCCGCGGAGCGCTGGGTGGACGAAGTCTTGAGACCTCTTTTTCTTTCTCCCTCATTTTCTCTCGTCCCTCTCGTGGTGAGTCCTGGGCCCTGGGCGGGCACCTCACCGTCCCACCGCCCCATTCTCTGGCTCTGCCTTTGTTTCCCCTAAAGCAGTGAGTGGCCGGGGCTGGAGCGTGGTACCGGCGGAGCTTCTGGAGAGCAGGGTGTCCCCCGCTCAGCCTGTCCCGATCGCTCCATCTCCCTCAGGCTTCCCAATGGGTCGGACCGTGGTCGTCCTGGGCGGAGGCATCAGCGGCTTGGCCGCGAGTTACCACCTGTGCCGGGCCCCTTGTCCACCCAAGGTGAGTGCCCCACTGTGCCCGAGGGAGCCTCCTTTAATACCCTTGTCCCGATTCTGGCAAAAGGTGGATCCTGGCCCGCGGGATCGCCGCACCCTCCACACCCTTTACCCCTCCGCTGTAGGCGGTGCTGCAGTGGCCCCCTTGTTTCCCCACAAGGTGGTCCTGGTGGAGGGCAGCGAGCGTCTGGGAGGCTGGATCCGCTCAGTCCGAGGTCCAGATGGTGCTATCTTTGAACTTGGACCTCGAGGAATTCGGCCAGCGGGAGCTCTGGGAGCCCGGACCTTGCTCATGGTGAGAGGCTTGTGGAATGCCAGGAGAGGCTGCCAGGGGCCTTCACTAGAGGATAGACTTGAGGGGCGGGAGTATATTTGGTGATCAGTCCGTTCCTTAGTTTCTCCTCTTCCTGAGGATGTATGGAGTAGGTTTCTGAGCTTGGCTTGGAATCAGAAGTGTTACCTGTCCGGGGAGACCATCCAGCTGCCCAGAACAGGTTCCTGTATGTAGGCGGTGCTCTGCACGCCCTGCCCTCTGGCCTCAGGTAATACTATCACCTGTTTACAGCACATTCTTCTACTGGGTCCCCAGCCTCACATTCCTTTCATTTTTCTCATCTCCCAGTTTGTCAGCCCTCCCCGCAAAAGGGGCCAAATGAATGGAAATGACCCGCTGGAGCTGGGGAGGTAAATCAGAGCTCCCTCCTCATGCTTTCTTCCATGCAGGGGGCTACTCCGCGCTTCACCTCCCTTCTCCAAACCGCTGCTCTGGGCGGGGCTGAGGGAGTTGATCACGCCCCCAGGCAAAGACCCTGATGAGACTGTGCACAGTTTTACCCAGCGCCGCCTTGGACCTGAGGTGACACTGCCCAGAGGCCCCAAATCCCTCCCCTCCTAAGCCAGCTGCAGAGCCCCCTGCTCAAACCTACTACCTAGGGGCTCTTCTGTATCATTTAGGAATGCCCTTTTCTTTTTATACCCTGTAGTCCCTAAAAGTCAGTGTTGGGGGTGATCTTATAATGGGACTGCTCCCCAACCCAAACCCTACCCCACCCCCATTCCCTACCAAGTAGGGGCAGTGGAAACCAGTCAGTGTAGCTTATTCCTTGGCCTCTCAGTCCCAGTCTCACCCTTAAGGTGGCGTCTCTAGCCATGGACAGTCTCTGCCGTGGAGTGTTTGCAGGCAACAGCCGTGAGCTCAGCATCAGGTCCTGCTTTCCCAGTCTCTTCCAAGCTGAGCAAACACATCGTTCCGTATTACTGGGGCTGCTGCTGGGGGCAGGTGAGGGGGGGGATTGGTTCAAGGGGTGAAGATATTAAGGACTGCCAGAGTGAGGGACTAGAGGCAAGGGATGCTCTTTTATTGATTCTTCTCTGCTTCCTCCTCTGCAGGGCGGAGACCGCAGCCAGACTCAGCACTCATTCGCCAGGCCCGAGCCGAGCGCTGGAGCCAGTGGTCACTCCGTGGAGGACTGGAGAGGTTGCCCCAGGCCCTTAATACCCACCTGACTAGTAGGGGGGTCAGTGTTCTCAGAGGCCAGCCAGTGTGTGGGCTTAGCCTCCAGGCAGAAGGGCGCTGGAAGGTAAGAGAGCCCCCTGGAGTGTAATGAACCTGTGTGTTAGTTTTCATCTTTGCCTAAATGTTTTAATCAGGCCAGGGCTGGCAGGAGTGCAGTACCTCATTGTTTTCCTGTCTTAGAAGCAATTTAAATATGGGCTACCCCAGGTTCTTAGGCCTTCCTCCAAGACCCTTAGGATCCAGGTCTGTAGATAGAGGTAGTGCTTATAAGTGGCTCAGAGATAGGGAAAGGAACAATCCAGCTCCACTGAACATTTCAGAGTGGCCACACTGGCCCTCAGTCTGGCCCACTTCCTGAAGTAATAGGGGGTGATTTTTGTGCTGACTGCACACTTAATCTCTTCATCCTGGTCAGCACCCAGTCTCTCCTGCCACTTGGGTGCCTTGGAAACTGAGGCAAAATTTCCACTATCTCTGTCTCTCACAAATGTTTTCATCCTCTCAGGTGTCTCTAGGGGACAGCAGCCTGGAGGCTGACCACATCATTAGTACTGTTCCAGCTTCAGGTAATGGGGTGGCAGCCTTCCCCTTCCCCAACCAGGGTGAGGCAAGCTGTAGCTTTCTGGGCCAGAAGGACCATACCATGCCCCTGAATTGGTCATCCCTTTGGGAGGCTAATTCCAAGGAGGGTTGATGAAACTGTAGTGTGAATGCCTCCTAAAGTAGGCCTCTGCCTGCCCCCCTCCAGTGCTGAGCAAGCTACTCCCTGCTGAGGCTGCACCTCTGGCTCATGCCCTGAGTACCATCACTGCTGTATCTGTGGCGGTGGTGAATCTGCAGTACCGAGGAGCTCGTCTACCTGTCCAGGTGTGACACAGAGGAAGGGGAGACATGGGCTCAACAGGGACTCTTCCCACCTGACTCTGTTTCTTCCGTTTCTCCAGGGATTTGGACATTTGGTGCCATCCTCAGAAGACCCAGGCATCCTGGGAATTGTGTACGACTCAGTTGCTTTCCCTGAGCAGGATGGGAGCCCCCCTGGCCTCAGAGTGACTGTGAGAGGAAGCAGCTTTGTTCAGTGGGGGTTTCCCAAGGATCCCCCTGTGCCCCGGTATAGGTAAGGTCAGGCTTGTCAGTGCTATATTCCCTCCCTAGGTGATGCTGGGAGGTTCCTGGTTACAGACACTGGAAGCCAGGGGCTCTGTCTTATCTCGGGAGCTATTCCAACAGCAAGCACAGGAAGCAGCTGCCACACAATTAGGACTGAAGGAGCCACCAAGTCACTGCTTGGTCCATCTACACAAGGTGAGTTGGGATAAAGTCAGCCCGCCCCCCCACCCCCACCCCCGCCGAAGGCCTTGAAGGCAGGGACCGGTATATTTGTCATTGTCCACCAAGACCCAGGATATCAATAATAAACTTTTCCCTGTATCTCCTCTTCCTTCCCCAGAACTGCATCCCCCAGTATACACTAGGCCACTGGCAAAAACTAGGTAAGTTGGGAAAGCAGCTGGGCTGAGGGAGGCCAACGAAATCAGACCCCCAACTGTAACTTTCCTTTTATCCTTTCTTTCCAGAGTCAGCTACCCAATTCCTGGCTGCTCAAAGGCTGCCCCTCACTCTGGCTGGAGCCTCCTATGAGGGGGTTGCTGTCAATGACTGTATAGAGAGTGGGCGCCAGGCAGCAGTCCGGGTCCTGGGCACAGAACCTAATAGCTAATAACCTAATAGCTAATAGCTCTCACTTCTTCCTGCCCCTGCTGGCAGGGATTCTCTCACTCATGAAAATAAAAGTCGCTGGAGCTTGGCTTGGTCTGGCTGTTCTGTCACCTTCGGGCTTGTGGGGTAGGGGACAAAGACAGGCAAAGGGTGCCTGGGATGCAGAAAGCAGGGGCAGAGGCAAGACAAAGTCCTTTATTAGAAAATATATCAAAATCCCAGCCCCCTGAGCCAGGTCCAGAAGAGGGAGCTACTCCAGCACTGGCAGAAAGTACCCAGGGAGGGGCTTCCTTCAACAAACACACTTCCTGGGAACCATAAATAGAATAAATATTCACAGAGGTCCCTGGAGAAGCCAGATCACTCTTCTCTCCATTGAAGAGGAAGGGACTTGGGGTCCAGCCCTGCTCTTGCCCCAGCGGCAAGGGACTCCCAGGAGTCGTCACATAAAATCATGACATCAAGATTCACAGTCATAAGCCCTGGCAGGTGACCCTAGAAAGAGGGACCCCCAGGCCTAGAGGAGCCCAGCTCCAGTCCAGCAGTGAGGAGAAGCCCCTGCCCCCAGCACAGCACTAGAGTTCAATTTCCCCACATCCCTCTGAGAGCAGTGAGGAGCTGAGGGTGGGGAGAATACAACCCCTCTGATTCAGTTGCATGATTAAGGATGGCAGGAAGGAGGAGTCAGTGTGAACCATGGGGGTCTGTGTGGTTGGCAGTAGGCAGAGGACCAGGCCTGGCTGGGGGCCGACGCTGCAGCATCTCTTGACGGAAGGCCTGGGAGGAACCAGGTGGGTAACGGGGACCAGAGAGAGTCCGGGGACCCCGAGGGTCAGTACCAATGTCTGCCGTGATGTTGGTATAGAGAGGGCCAAGCTCTCGAGCCAGCAATCGGTAGGTCAGTGAGTTCATCCCATCTTGCGTCCAGGAATTCTGGGTACGGACCAGGAGGTCAAATCTGAGGGTTAGAGGTTGGAGACTAAGACCCAGAAAGGAACAGGAATCTAAGGACCTTTAGGAGCTTCCTAGCTAGGATGCAGAACCCCAAGGATCCAGTAACAATTCCCAGGCAGTCCTCCCTTCCTACCTGTGGGGATTTTCCTCGTTGCCCTTATCTCCTCGGTGCTTCACCATCTTATAGTGTCCCACAGATGCAGGGGGGCGAGAGATCTTCATCCCAGCGAGGCGTACCCTATGGGAAAAGTGAGGGCACCTTGGACGATCCAGAGTGGAGCAAAGCTGCTGACAGGTGAGCAAGAAGAACTAAGGCCAGCAAGGAGGGCATTGCATGTTTCTGTACACAAAGAGCAACTATTACTAGTTAGGCAAAAATGTGCCACGTACTGGAAGGGGAGAGAAAGTCAAACAGAAGGAAATGGCTGAAGAGAATGTGAAAGCTGGATGTATCCAAATCCTCAGGGCCTGGTGCCAGGCACCCTGGGGCCTTTAAACAATTGCAGAGGTAGGTCTGCACCTCCCACCTTCATTTCCTAACCGGCTCCCAGAGCTGCCCTTGCAGTCTGGGAAGGACAGGGCGAGGAGCCATTTTGTCAAAAGGATAGGACAAGCCTGGGAGTTGCAGACCCAAGCTCAGCAATTATTTAGAATAGTGGCTGAGCTGCCTCAACCCCACTGCTTGGCAGCCTCCCCACCCCCACCTCCACCCCCCAGTGTTAAGAAAAGGGTGGGACCAGGTGATTAGGGCCTGGAAAGAAACAAATCCCAACTCTGACTCAGAAGCAAGAAGTGAAGCTGGCCTGGGAAGCTATTGAAAGAGTACATACATTTAGAAATTGCTGGGCATTTTATACACATACAGAGGACCAGAATCCACAGAGAAGTCATCCCAAAGGACACAGGGAGAGAGGAGACAATGGATCCAGCATATCAAGCCCAAATATTCACACCACACCACAGATATGAAATTGGGTCAGCTGAGGCTGAAGGTCAAAATGTTTCTCATGCTAAAAATGAGTTGGCATCATGACAATGGCACAGGGTTTTAAAAAAAGTGATTCTGGGCTATTTGGAGCAGAGCCCCTCCTCCCCCAGCCCCACAGGAAGTGGTCTGGATGCAATCCTAGCAGAAGGCAGGACTAAACTATCTCTCAGCTCCTTTCCAGCTCTGGAATCCCATGACATTATAGCCTATTGATCTTATCCTCTCTCCCAGGAACATAATTTACCAGATGTGGGAGACTGGAGGATGATAGAATGGGGTGCAGCATGCAAAGCCTGACCTGGGTAGACTGAAAAGACTAAGGAAGAGGAATGGGCACAGTGCAGGACCAGGGAACTAAAGGTTAGTGTTAAAAGGCTATGGCCAGCGGTGGTCTCAGAGGACAGGAGTTTAGGCTGGGGTGAAGGAGGGAGGTGGTAACAGGAAGTCTGACCTGGTAGCAATGTCGTCATCTTCACCACCCCAACCCCAGTATTCATTGGGGAAGCCATTCATCTTCAGGTACTGGTCAGGAGTGAGTGCTGAGACCCCTCCAAAGTACTGGGGGTACGGGAGGCTAGGGAGAGAAAGATCCTTGAATTCCACAAGTCTTCTGGGGAGACACGCCTACCCACAATCCCCTTGGCTCTCCTCCTTCCAATGGATGGTGGGTTTCCCTGCTTCCCAGCATCCTCTCATGCCCTCTACCTGTATCCAAACTTGTTCATGGCAACAGCAACATGCCGGGGTCCCCGGGGATCACACACATAGAGGTTGTGGTCATTCTCTGGCAGGAGGTCCACATCATGCAAGAACAGGCAGTCCCACTCTTCATCACGCAGGGCCTCCCGCACCCCAACATTCAGCAGCTTTGCCCTGTTAAATGTTCCATTTCCAGCCTGGAAGATAATAACGGAAGAGGACCGGACTATGTCTGTAGGTAGCATGGAGAAGAGGGGTCAGAAGTATAAAAGAGAAAAGAGGGAAACCAAAGTGGGTCATAGGGCAAGGAGAATCAAGAGAAAGACAAACTATCTTTTATTTTTTCATTCAACAATTTTTTTTTGAGCATCAGTATGTGCCTGATACTTACACACTGCTGTTTAGCATTTAATCCTGACAACAACCATGGGAAACAGGTATATACTAGTTACCTTTCTTTGCTTCATTTTAGGGGGTTAAGTATCTTGCTCAAGGTCACTTATGGGACAAATGACAGAACTAGAATTTTAGCCCAAATCTGTCCAATTCCAAATTTGCACAATTCCAAATTCAACAAAGGGAAGATCATGGGTGGGTACAGACTGGGAATACCCTAAAGAGAGTAACAAGTTGGCAGAGCAGTGCCAGGTGCTTTCCCACACTCAATAGGCTGACTTAAAATTATTCCAGGGACCCACTATATGAAGAGTGGAGTGGCATTTACTTGAAGTTTCCTTACGAAAAAGAAAGCGGAGTTGGGATCAGGGGTACCTGGTGGATGACATAGATGCCATAAGCAAGCTGCTGGCGCTGCAAGAAGGGGTGCAGGTGGTAGAGCAGCAGGCGCAGGTGGTGCTCCCGGCCCCGGTGGGGCACAATGATGGCTGTTCGGGAGCGGGGCTCACACCCTGCGGGGCGGTACCGGCCCCCCAGTTCCACTCGAGGATTTCTCTCCACAATCTCTGCCAGCGACGGCACTGGAGTAAAGGACACGGACACAGGACCCACTGTTGGGAAGGAATGGCAAGGTCAGGGGTTAGAAGGGCAAGGAGAAAAAGGACCACCAGGGCCTGGGGACACCTCTAGCCCCCACAATCTGGTTCTAGGGCTCAGCTCCCCTAAGGGCTCACTCAGAATTTTCAGAGCCTTGAGTTCACCATCATTGGGGCAGCTTTGCAAAGTCTGGAAGATGCAGGCTTCTTAACTTGGCCTACCTTTGTATTTTAGGGTTCCATAACTCTCTCTACAGGGTTGGAAGCTGTAGTTAGAGGATGGAGAGAACAGAAAGACTTCCAATTAACTAACTAAACCAGGGCTCATCTACAAAGGAAGCAATTCTTAGCCCAAGGCAGGAAGAGCTCATAAATGGGTAGGCAATAGAAAGTTGTAGCTCAATCCAAGAGCCCAATCTAAACTCTAAATTCAGAGTCCATTCTATCTCAACCTCAGCCTATCTTCCAATTACATTAACCTCCTGTTCTAAGTCCTACTCCTGCCACACTATGCCTGCCCAAGCCTCCCTGCTCCCAGACCTCAGCCTTCCGTTCACTTCCTCCTTCCTTCTGCACTCACCTAAGAGAGGAGATCGTTCTGGACAGTAGGGTAGACCTTGAGGAGCTAGAGGGCCCCCTGGGGCAACAGGGGCACCAGGCAGGTGACTGAGGTTACTGTAGACATCGTGGGGATGCGAATAGTCAAATGTCGGCCCCTGCTCTCGGCCAAATAGGGCACTGAGGCTTCGGAAGCCCCCCAGTGACAGGTACATCATGACGGCCAGCTGGGAGCCCACAAGCAGGGCCAGTGTACAGGGCCTCTCCAACAGCCTCCGCAACATCCTGGGGGGAGGTCTGAGGAGGGAGAGAGGAAAGTTCTGGGGGTGGGCAGGAAGAGATCAAGCCAGCAGAGAAATCATCAGGGAGGGATGAAGGTGGTGCCGGGGTAAAGAGGAAAAAGAAGCAAAGAATAAAGTCACAGAAGGGAGCACACAGGTGTCTGGTCATGCAAGAAAAATAAATAGAATGTGACCACCAGCAGCCCTACCACCTGTCACTTCCAGCCCAAGTTTCACCCTCCTCCGCCCCCTCTCCAAACCACTCCTGCATCTACTCTCAGTTCCCACCCCCAAGAATGCTTACATCATTCAGGTCCCATGTCCATTTCAGGAGTCTCTGGAGAACTTCCCTTCCAGTTCTAGAGGGAGAGAGAGACTCACCTGGGTTCAAGCTGTCTTGTTCTGGATCATGGGGGCTTCAGGAGGTCCCGGGGGGACAGAGATGTGAGGCATTATCTAAAAGTGGAAACATCACAGAAGACAGAGAAAGGATCCATCCAGCGCTGCAACAGCGATCCTGGGACCAGCTGGAACAGAAGCGATCAAGGATAACCAGCCACCCTCTATGGGGCAGAGATCAGGATCAGGGTGAAGCCGGTTTCCCAGCAAGGGAAGTGAGGGAAAGTGTTGGAAAGAAAAGAGCGGGGGTGTGGGGGGAGATGCTAGGTCCCCGGCTCCTCCCGGGGCCACCCTGGAGTGTCAGGTTCACTCCGAACTTAACCATCCCCCACTCCAACAGGACCAACCTGTTTGGGGACTGGGGACAGGGCAGCTAGTGGAGACATTATGTCTGCCAGGGGGTGAGGGAGTCATGACAGGACTGTGGAGTGGCCTCAAGAGAACCCAGGGCGGAGTAGGAAACAGGCTCCTTTCCGTTCTTCTCGTGCTTGAGAGCTAGCTCCGCAGGTGCAGGGAGCGTGACCACCTGGGAGCTGCACGCAAACAGCCCTGGAGCGCGGCGGGGAGTAGGGTGGGGGTGGCGTCCTCTACCTTTTCTACCCTTCCCCAGTCCTAGAGGGGGTGGGGAGGAGGGTTACAGCTAGAGGGAAATAGGAAAACGGAGGGCTGGGCAGAACCTGTCGAGAGTACCTGGGCTAGCTCACCTAGAGGGGCGTGGTCAGCGCTCTGCAGCGGGTGACAGCCCGGTTCTTTCGGAGCACCCCCATTCCACCCCAACCTCCTCTTCCGTTTGCCCTACCTTGCAACGTGAGCCCACCCGGCCTCTGTCCAGACTTCCACCTGGGATCCCCTGCCTGCTCAGGCTTGTCTTCAACCTTTACCCAAAACTTCTCATCCTCCCAATCGCCCGAACCTTTCTCCCGGCCCCTCACCCCACCAACCCCAGCCCACGTACCTGTTCTTCTGCTTCCAGTCGTCACCGCCACCCCGACAGCCGGGCAGGCATCGCTGCCGCCATCTTGGAAGCGGGCGCTGCGTGGGCGGGGCCTCGCGTCACGGGGCGGGGCCTCGGGTGGAGCCGCGGGGGCGGGCGGAGCGCAGGGTCTGGACAGCCCCGGCCCGGAGGCGCGTGCCGGAGCGCGGCCGGGCGGGGCTCGGAGGAGGCTGGGCCGCGGGCAGCGGGCCGCCGCGGCCTCGACCCTTCAGGGAACCTGCGCGGGGGTTCATCCCCACGGGACCGACTCCTAGGGAGATTCCATTTCCCACCGCGCAGTCTTGTAAAAACAGCAGCTCAAACCAGGACTTTTCTTTGGGCTGAGACTGACCGAAAGGCCGGTGGGACAGTTTCTGGCGCGACCGAAGGCCTCCCTATATCCCCGGGCTAGGCTGAGCTCCTTTACCGGGTCAGTGGCGCCCCTTGCAACTAAGTGCCACTTAGTATCAAAATTGTTTCTTGCTCAGGGTGAGTCATAGTTGACTGCTCTGGCGCATTTTTGTATCCCATGGTATCCCGCAGGCCTTGAAATAGAAACAGTTAATAAAGCAAGGAAACATTGAGTGTGGAGGGAAGGGCAGGGTCTGCTTTAATGTAAAAATGTGTTTTCCCAGATATGAGAGTAAAATGGACATTCCATTAATATGCAATATGTTTATCTTGTGGCTTCCACTACCCCCTTAGCATATTGTGTTCCTTAGAAGCAGATGTTCACACTGAGGAAACTTGAATAACTCACAATGTCTGTCTCAAAAAGCTCATGGTCTTGTGTGCTTGTACGGGAGGGAGGGTTACAAAAAATATAGTGGGATAAATATGATAGCCCAGAAATTGCACCTCATTCTCACGTGGAGAATCTGGAAAGCCTTCCGAGAAGAAGTGATGGCTAATGGGAAACCTGAAGGACTTGTCTATAGTACATCCTTCTGCTTTATAAGATCTTGTTTCAGTGGGAGATATTTTACAACCCTATGTAGGAAACTGATAGACATGCAAATTTCAGTCCTGTCTGATAGAGGTTCAATTAAACCCCTACTGGCTACCTTGTGGAAAAAGGTTTTTGCCTCCATTGTCATATTCATTTCTGCATTCCTGATCTGTAAATGTGTCTGTTTTTTAGATATTCTTTTGAACCAGTAATAACGTCTTCTGGTTCCTCACAAGTTAAACAAAATCTGTAACACGTGTTCATTTTTATATGGGTATTGACAAAATCTCTCCTTGACCAAACTTTAGACAGGCTCCTCTGAGCCCTCTTATCAATAGGGATCGTCCTTGGGCCCCTAGCCACTTTTAGCTAGAATCCTGCTAAGTCATTTTAGTGAGAATCCCCCACCCTTAATATCTGATCACCTTGGCCTGCCTTCAGCAAGAATCCTAAGTCCTAAGAATTTCCCTACCCATAGGGGCTGGGCCCGTGGCCAAGTGGTTAAGTTCGCGCGCTCCGCTTCCCGGCCCAGGGTGTCGCTGGTTCGGATCCTGGGCTCGGCAGGCGTGTGGGGCGCTGACTCAGCATAGCTTGATGAGTGTTGCCATGTCCACGCCCCACATGCCACAACTAAAACATACAACTATGTACTGGGGAGCTTTGGGGAGAAAAAGAAGAAGGAAAAAAAAGATTGGCAGCAGTTGTTAGCTCAGGTGCCAATCTTTAAAAAAAAAAAAAAATTCCCTACCCTTGATGTAATTTTCCATCCACTGACTCTCTCATTTTGCTCATTGGCTATAAATATCTACTTGTTCATACTGTATTCAGAGTTGAGCCCAATTTCTTTCCAATTGGGATAGTCTTGACACTTATGGCAATAGTCCCAAATGAAGTCTTCCTTGCCATTTTAACAAGGGTCAGAATAATTTTTCCTTTAACAGTGTGAGAGTCATAGTTTTATCTTTTTCTGAAAATTATATTTCAACAGATGAATAGTGTTCTGGGCAGAGAAAACGATAAGGACAAAAGTCTGGAAAGGAGGAAGAAATTAAGGAGTTTGGGAAATCAAAAATGGATCAGTAAGGCTGGACAATAGAGTGAAGGGAATAGCGAGAGTTGAGACTGGAGAGGTAAATAGGTGCCAGATAATGGAAGACTCCATAAATCACATTGAAAGAGTTTGAGTTTTATCCTGAGGGCAAGAGGAAGGCATTAAAGTACTCTAAACAGAGAGTGCTACACTCAGAACTTTAGGAAGTTAACTCTGGTGGAAATGTGGAGCATTGATTGAAGTGGTCAAGACTGGAAGCGGGGACACCATTTAACGTGTTACTGCAGAAATTCAGAAGTGAGATGGAGCTAATGCAAAATAAGGTGATATCAGTGGGACTAGAGGGTAGAGGATGTCTTTGAGAATTTTTAGGAGACAAAAAGGATTTGGTGACTGCCTGGATGTGCCAAGTCAGGGAGTTAGAGGACTCCAAGATGACCCCCAGATTTCTCTCTCTTTTGTTTCTTCTCCCCAAAGCCCCAGCACATAATTGTATATCCTAGTTGTGAGTCATTCTAGCTCTTCTGTGTGGGATGCCACCTCAGCATGGCTTAGTGAGTGGTGCGTAGGTCCATGCCTAGGATCCAAACCAGCGCACCCTGGGCCACCAAAGCGGAGGGTGCAAACTTAGCCACTTGGCCAGGGGACCGGCCCCACCTCCAGATTTCTAAGGTGGACCACTGGGTGAATGGTGGCACCATTTAATGAGAAACAAAACTTAGAAAAGGTACATTTGGGGGAAAATGATAGAGATGACAAGTAAACTTTGGACTTAGTGAGTTTGAGGTAACTGTGGAGGCTCAAAATGAGATAATACTGGGTTTAAGTACAATGCCAGCTTTGAATTCCATTGGCTGTGTGATGTTCAGCAATACGCTTTCTGGGTTTCATCTGTAAAATGAACCCCATCTTAAAGGGTTTTGTGATAATTAGTGAGAACTATGGAAAAGTGACAGCAGACAGCAGATATTCAATACATCTGAATTTTAAGGACAAAGTAGGAGCTGAGTAAAAGCCCTGATTTTTCTTTCTTTTTTTTTTTTTTAAGATTTTATTTTATTCCTTTTCCTCCCCAAAGCCCCCGGTACATAGTTGTATATTCTTAGTTGTGGGTCCTTCTAGTTGTGGCATGTGGGGTGCTGCCTCAGCATGGCTCGATGAGCGGTACCATGTCCACACCCAGGATCTGAACCAGCAAACCCCAGGCCGCCGAAGCTGAAAGTGCGAACTTAACCGCTACGCCACTGGGTCAGCCCCTTTTTTTTTTTTTAATGCTTTTTTATTTTATTTTATTTTATTTTTGAGGAAGATTAGCCCTGAGCTAACTGCTGCCAATCCTCCTCTTTTTTGCTGAGGAAGACTGGCCCTGAGCTAACATCCATGCCCATCTTCCTCTACTTTATACGTGGGATGCCTACCACAGCATGGTGTGCCAAGTGGTGCCATGTCCACACTGGGATCTGAACCGGCAAACCCTGTGCCACCTAAGTGGAATGCGCACACTTAACCACTGCGCCACTGGGCCGGCCCCCTGATTTTTCTTAAGGAGTTCACTGTGTAGTGGAAAAGATAGACTTATACAGATAATTGAAATGCGGTTCTCCTAGAGGACCCTTCCTCTACGCTCCCATGGTATTCTGTTTTTGTAAAACCGGCCTTCACCTTCTATTCCCCCACCCCCCCACCCCATCTACCATCTTCTGATAATTCCCCTACATTCATTTGTAAATTCCCGGTTTTCAAGAACCTTCACCTCGACTCCATCTCACCCTGGCCACACCCTGGACTTAGTCATCACCTAGAACTGCCAAATTTCTGAAAACTTAAATTCTAGTATGCTGGTTTTCACCACAACATCCTGTCTTTCTACATTCTGAATAAAACTTGGGGCCCCTAGCGGCCAAGTCATGACACACAACACAACAGAAGAAAGCCAGTCTAGTAACCAAAAACTAATTTAAAATAATTTAAATCTCTATTTTGTTTCTGAAGGAAACATCAGAAGCATGGGGCAGGGCAGAGTGGAGAAGGAGCACATGTTAACACACAGGCCAATATCTTTAAAATCCTCTCTCTCGCATTCAATGTTTTCCACCTAGATGGTAGCTTCTCCCCAGAACTATCCCTTCCAACTCTACTCAGCTCCTTACAGTATTATCCTCCAGCTCCAAGTCTGTTCTCTTTACTTTACTTTTGTTTTGCATAACAGAGAAGGGCCCTGGAGCTGACCTAGCAAGCTGAAATCTTTTTTTAAATTTTTTTTGAGGAAGATTAGCCCTGAGCTAATTACTGCCAATCCACCTCTTTTTGCTGAGGAAGACTGGCCCTGAGCTAACGTCCATGCCCATCTTCCTCTACTTTATACGTGGGATGCCTACCACAGCATGGCTTTTGCCAAGCGGTGCCATGTCCGCACCCGGGATCCGAACCAGCAAACCCCGGGCTGCCAAGAATTGGAATGTGCGAACTTAACCACTGTGCCGCCGGGCCAGCCCTGAAATTCTCTACTCCTCCACATCACCCTACTCTCCAGGGGATCCCTACAGTTTTACAGTTTACTTCTAGAAGTGGAGGCAGACACCTCCTTCAGGAACACTTCTGTGACCCCATATTCTGTGCTAGGTACCCCTTCTTCACCATGGCATCTATCACACAGGTCTGGATTTTCTTTTTCTTTCTTCTTCTTCTTTTTTTTTTTAAGAAAGATTAGCCCTGAACTAACATCTGCTGCCAATCCTCCTCTTTTTTGCTGAGGAAGATTGGCCCTGAGCTAACATCCATGCCCATCTTCGTCTACTTTTTTATATATGGGACGCCTGCCACAGCATGGCCTGACAAGCGTTGTGTAGGTCCACACCCAGGATCCGAACCAGTGAACCCTGGGCCACCGAAGCGGAAAGTGCAAACTCAACCGCTGTGCCACCGGGCCAGCTCCACACAGGTCTGGAATTTTTGTAAGGTAAGCCTTTCTCAGCCACCAGACTGTGAACTCTCAGAGGACAGGGACCATGTCTTCCCTTTTATCATCCCCTGAATGTAATCCAGACCTTTTGCACAGACTCTACAAAATAGCCCATCTTAGATCTGACCTAGACTGTTCCTTGGTATAATTATTTTCTCATGCTAATGCAAGAGTGGGAAGGGGATAAAGGAAGAGATTTGAGAAAAAGAGAATCAGCATGTGTCAACACTTACTAGAAGCCAGACATAGGGCCAAGTATTTACATCATTATATTCTTAAGTTGTGACAGCCTCTCATAAGGCAGGTAGTAATATACCCATTTTACAGATAAAGAAACTGAAGCTCACAGAGATCAAGTAATTTAAGACCACATTACATGTAAGTAGCAAAACTTAGATTCAGTCTGACTCTGAAAATCTGTGTCCTTTCCAGATGCTGTGAGAGTGTGATTTGATTCCAATTTGTAACCTAATGGCTTATTTATTAAACAAATAAATGGAATAAACAGTCAATTCTAATTGGGAAATTAGGTCAATTAATATATTTTCCTCAGACTAATTTTCAGGCCAAAATTCTTAGCTTCTCAATGCTTATTTGCATCTACATTATCAATGTGCTAGCGTATCTCTATGAAGTTGGACATGTATATGTCAATGTGTGTCACTGTGTGCGTACTTGTATGTTACTGGGTTTGTAGGGCCTGTTGCTAGTTTCCCAAAGACTGTGTGGGATGCCTTAAATCTACTTCCTCCTCTCCCTTTCCTTCCTCAGGCTACTTAAGTACTCTGGGCCTGTCCCCATATAAGGTCCTGCCTGGGGAAATTGTTCAGTATTACTGCTCCCTCCTTCCCCTCACCCACCTCTTTCTGAGCATTTTTAGAACTGGTGGTTTTTCCCAGCTGTCAGCTGGTTACCCTTGCTGCCAATGATTTTGGCTTCCCCCCAGCAACAGTCAATGGGGAAGGTATTCAATTGGTTCAGAAGCAACCTCTTAGCCAATAAAATGTTAATACATTGAATTCCATTTTCTTCCCTCCCCCACAAGCCCTGACCAATGAGATGCTGATTTTGTCACTTACTGTCAATCTGCTATTTTAGAAAACAAAATACCGTAACACTATATGGAGATTAAAGGAGTGGGGCTAGCGATGGAGTAGAAGTGTAAATGAGTAGCCCATTCCACAACACACTTCAGAAACCCTGGCTCTCCCACCCCCACTGCCAAAATAGTGGTTGGACAAATGCCCAGATTTCCTCTGCTCTAACCACAGAGTCACAGAATCTCAGAGGCAGAGAGACCTTAAAGAAATTGGCCCAACTCACAGTTGTTGCTTCAACCTCCTCCCCTACTTCAAATACACATGCACAACACTTGCCATCCCATAAAAAGGTAGTCTAAACTCTACTTGAACTTCTCCAGGGACAGGGCACTCACTCCCTCGGCAGTCACTGGTTCATCTTTCTCCAGCTCATCATTTTTCCCTCTTTTTGCCTCTAAGACCAGAGCAGATACTTGAACTGTCTCAGTGCCTCCTTCCTTCTCCTCCTGCTGGTACACCACACCCCAGCTCAGCAATAAGTAGGCAGACTGGGGAGACAAGGGAGACAGAGCTCATCCTGGCTCTTGTAGGGAAGTATGCACTCCCCACATCCATAGCAAGAACTTATTGGACCCTTGACTTCAGGATATTAGGCAGAGCCTAGAGCCTGGGCCTGGGAAGAGTGATATGGGGAAGAACATTCCTAAAACGGGTCAGGCCTTGCCCAGGATTGGGAGCCAGGATGCCCATCACTTCTCTTTGAGGAGCTAGTTCTTTCTCTCCTCCTACTTCCAGTATGCCTCCGCCCACCCACCCACCCACCCACCCAATCACAGATGTGGCCTCTAAGCTCAGTCCCTTTCTGGGAAAAACTTCTTTAGGTTAGTCAGAATGCTACTCAGTGAATAAAGAGCTTCTTCTTAAAATAACGCGTATGAAAGTGACATACAAAGTGTGAATTACCACGAGCACTAAGGAAAGGTAAGAAGGGCTATCACGATGACCTGTTCCTCAGGGCCCAGCCCAAGACTCACCCTCCAGAACCCTCATAGCCCATTAACCCGAGGCTCGGTCTCTGCCTGGTTCATTTTGCCCTTATCATACAGTTCTTTGTACTATCCCACTGTTCCTCTCAGTGGAGGTATAGTATGCAACCTTCCTTGGAAACGCAATGAGCTTCTTTGGTCATATGTTGTTTGTGTTTGTACCTTACATCTACTTAGCACAGAGCTCTGCTTACCAGACCATGAGTTCATAGAATTAAGGTCTGTAAACATGTTATTGGTGGTCCAGTTTTCCTAACTAGATGAAACAGTTGAAGATCACTCTGGCCTTGTCCTACTCTCCTGTTTCTACCCCCTCCAGCCTGGTTGGTAGGAGGACAGGAGGAAGGGCCAGGGCCAAGCACAGCAGTGGTGGCCATGCATCCCGGAGAAAGGAGAGGGGGACAGCCTTGTTCTAGTTGCTGCTGCGGGAGTAGGCACCGTGCTGGGTGGCGTAGAATACAGGGCAGTGAGTAAGGCACTGCCTGGTGCAGAACTTGATCAGCAAAGCCCAGCCCCAGCAAACACAACACATAGAACCGCCACAACATCCACGTCCTGCCTCAACCCCCTAGTTCCAGCTCCACATCCCAAGCAGTGTTTGGGAGCCCAGCCAGGTTCTGCAATGGCAGAGTGAAGCACCACTAGTTCCCCTACTCTCCCCTCTGCCACTCCCACCTCAGGGGCTTCTTTACCTCCTTGTTCGTCTCTCACCTCCACATTCAGTACCTTCCCCAGTCCCTAGCAGTCCCGGAACTGCCACTCAAGACTCTAAATTCTTGCAGGGTTCACCTGCTCCGCTTTCCCAACCCCTTTCCCTCCATGACACACTCAGGGCTGCCCAAGTTCTTTCTTAAGCAAAGTCACCTGCTCATAAGGAAAAGCAGACCTGTTTCTAGTACTGGACTGGCCTTCAGGTGTTCTGCCACCATTGAACATCTGGCTCCCCCTCACCTCTGATCCTTCTCCATTCTTCCTACCCTCCTGACTATCCCCTACCAAACTGTGTCCTGTTCCTCTTATTAAATTCCATTCTAGGGCCAGCCCCAGTGGCCTAGGGCTTAAGTCTGGCACACCCCACCTCTGGGGCCCAGGTTCGGTTCCTGGGTGTGGACCTACACCACTCATCTGTCAGTGGCCACGCTGTGGCAACTCACATACAAAAAGAGGAAGATTGGCAATGGATGTTAGCTCAGGGCAAAGCTTCCTCAACAAAAAAACCCAAAAAACAAAAAACAAAAAAACATCCATTCTAATCTCACATCTTCAAAGAATTCTGCTGGGTTTGCACTGGCTGATTCTGGGAATCCTGTCCCAGGCACTCAGTTGTCATACGGGTAACTCATCCCATGGACACAGCCTTTACTATTTTGAAAATATTGTAACATTTGTTCCCAGAATACCCTGTGGGAACAGGCATTATTAGCCCTCTTGCACATATGAGCAACCTAAGGCTCAGCATCAGTGACTTCCTAACACTACTAGCTAATAAGATGCTGAACCCCAACTCAAATTCAGACCCAGTGGCTCCCACTTGAGTGATCTTCCTACCACAGCAGCTCCCCCAGAGCCCTCGACTACCACTAAGCTCTCACCACTAAGCTGCTTGTTTGTGTTGGAGCAGTTGTTCTTGTCATGTCTGCACCTTCAAGCTCTTATCAGTTGTGCTGTAGCCAAGTGTTTATCATGTCTCAGGAGCCTCCATGATCAGGAGCCTCCAGAGATCAGGGACAGAATCACCCTTTTCTGACAACCCCTCAGAAGCCATGATAGGTTCTACGAACCGAAGGAACTGAGCCTGGGGTAAGGGCAGGCACCACTGATGTGGATCTTTTCCACCTTCAAGTGCGTTGCAAACCCCATGGGCAGTGGAGGTGGACAGAAAGGTGACGACAATAACTAACAGCAGCTGCCATCTGTTGAGCACTTATCAAGTGCAAGGCATTGTACTAGTTCTTTATTTACATTATTTAATCCTCACAACAAATTTCCAAGGGAGGTATTATTTTTGGCAAATGAGAAAACAAATGTTCAGAGATGTGGAGCCAGGGTGCAACCCACAGCTCTGACTCCAAAAGGAGAACATAAATAGCAGAATTCAATTTATATTTTAAAAATATGATAATCCCTTACTCCCTGAAGGCTTATCCTACACTTGACTCTTCCTTTCCCAGAAAACAAAATTCAGGGAGAGGAAAGCAGGGCAGGATGTACCTCATACATAAACACACACACACACATTCTCATACACAGACACACACAGATCACTTATGCCTATCATTACCACCCTGGATTTCCTAGCCAGGGTGAGGGCTATGAGGGATGGGATCAGTTTCCCCAGGACCCTAGCCCTCATTCCCTTCCCTGGTGCTAAATAAAAGTGAATAAATACTAAATAAATACAACTGGAGCCCACCCTGCCTTCCCCCTCCCTCCTGTGACCAGCAGGGCAGAGGGGGCAGTTTAGACAGAAGACTGTCTCCCAGCCCCTTCCATCTACCACCCATCACTGCCTTCCAGGGCAGGACACCAGGGCAGGGCCAGCCTGCGCATTAGGACAGAGAGGAGGGGCGGAGTCACCCTCACAGTCCCTCCCCGCACTGTGTCTTAGCATGAGGCAGCTGGAGAAGCCCCCTCTTTCTCCCAGCTAAGTCCGAGGCCCCGGTGCCCAGAAAGGGCAGCCGGGATGGTGAGGTTATTTCCTGCCCGCCCAGGGGCGCTGCCGGAGGATCTCCAGAATCTGTGCCTTGCGGTGCAGCCAGTCCTGGGGAGTGGGGCGTGGCGTTGAAGGGGCTGGCCGGGGCACGAAGAAGCTGTATCGGAGGCGTGCGTTCTGGGGGTTGCCAGCCACCAGGACCTGCAGTGTCAAGGGCTGGGCCAGTGGCCCATGGCCTGACAGTGTCTCAGAGGCCGCAGTGGCGCCGCTGTAGCGCAAGCTGACTGCTCCAGGCAGTACCACATCTGTCGGGGAGGGCATCAGCGTGTATTCACCATTGAGGGCATAGGAGCCATCTGGGAGCTTCAGGGCCAGGTAGAGGTTTCGGAGACCAGGGGTCCCCTGCTGCCGGACAAGGATGTGGGTGGCCCCCGCGGGAATAGTGACCACATTGTTGTATCCGTACCTGTGTGGAAGGAGTAGAGGGGGCTCAGCATCTTCCTGAGTCTCCTCAGCCTTTCTGAGCGGTGTTTGTATGATTGTATGTGTGTATACGTGTTGTGTAGAGGGTTGTCTCCCCAGACCTATGTGAGCGTCCAGCCTAGATCTGAGCTACATGCACATGTGCCCTCCTTCTTCTCCTCTCTGGGCCTTTATACCTCCTCCTTATTGAGATGCCCTTCTAAGCCCACCTCCTTGTGCCTGTCCAGTTCCTATTATCTCTCCAGGAGGGAGGTCACCTCCAGGGGAACCTTCCCTGATACCCACAAGGGCTCTGCAGCAGCCCAGGCTGACACCTGTTGAACAGGTGGGACACTGTGCTGAACTTGCTTATTTGTCTATGTCCCCCCCAGACTGTAAGCTCTCTGAGAGGACAAACAGCGTTGAGTTCATTTCTGTATCCCCAGGGCCCAGAACAGTGTCCAGGAAGGTGGGAGGAGGAAACAAATAGTGAATGAACCTGAATTTTTTGAAGGAGCCAGACTGCTTGCTGCAGCTAGAACCATCCCCACCGCACACCATGCACTTGTCAAACTTCTTTTTGGAGCCAATGACACGATCACAGCCAGCATGGATGCAGCGGCCCTGGACACAGACTGAGGAGCTATCCGGGGAACAGGGGGTCCCGTCTACCACCTGAGGAGAAGAGAAGGAGTGATGCGAAGGGCTCTTCCTAAGTCAAGAGGGGCTAGTAAACCCAACAAGATGTATATCCCATTAGGGAGAGGATGTCAGGAAAGTTGGGTGAAAGAGGGGATGCGGATGGAGTGTGTGGAGTGAGCCCCAGACAGTAAGGGATGATAATCATAATGACACTAATACTGATAAAAGCTGCCATTTCCAGGGCACTCATTGTGAGTCAGCCACTGTGCTAAGTGCTTTACAAACGTGAATATAAATCTCACAACCACTATTTGAGGTTTCTAGAGATGGGACACTGAGGTTTAGAAAGATTAAGGAACTTGCCCAAAGGTACCCGGCTGGCAAGTGGAGGAGCCAAAACGAGAATCAGGTCTGTCTGAGTCTTAACACCAAGTCCTAAACCTTGACGGTAGCACCCCAGACGGACGCTAGAGGGCGGCCAACGTGTAGGAATTCTCCCCAGGGTAGGGGTGTGGGAGCAAAACTGCTGGAGCTTGTTCTTCCTTCTTCAGCCTTCCAGCTACCACCCAGCACAGGGAGGGAGTACAGGGACATCAGTGTCTCCAAGAGGCCTGTCCAGTGAGGGGCAGGCCATGCATGAGCTGAATGAGACAACCAGTGTAATTTGACAGAGGAGCCCATGGAAAAGGGGTTGAAGACTTGCCCCAAAGGCCACATACTTCCCTTCTCACTGGAAGTAAGACAGAGCACTAGAAGATAGGGAGAGAGAGGAAAAGAAACCGAGGGATATGGGCAGATAAGAGTGGCGCAATTGGCAACTTCTCCAGAGTCCGGGGTTGACAGGCTTTCCAAATACCCATGGACGTATAAGTCTGAGTGGCCCCCTGGGCTGGCCTGGCCTGGCTGTGGGAATGCCAGCAACAGTGCTGTTTTGGAGGATCTTTGCCATCAGAAAGCAGAGGGACTGTTGGGGAGTGTATGAGCACAGCCAGGGCGTGGGGGCATCCTGGTCCTCACCCGTGGCTCCAGCACATAATAGTAGCCCAGCGCCTGGGCCTGGCAGGTGAGCTTGCACTGGTCCCGGGGGGCCACACCCGCATAGCGAGGGACCCAGTCCATGGGCCCTGGGAAGCTCTTGAAGAGGTCAGTGCGGTGGTTGTAGGCAGCACACTGCTCTTCACGGAAGGTCAATGCTGTAGCGGTAAAATGGACAGTCAGAGCCCCTCTCTCCTCACACTGCCCCACCAGCTGCTCCACCTCACCCCTCAGCCCTCCAGACAGCATGGCACCTCTCTGCCCCCCAAACTGCCAGGGAATGTTCTTGAAGGGTAGAGTCACTCCTCTCAGCAGCAAGGACAGTCAACACCTCCTTGGTCCCTGCACTCAAGCGACAATCCTTCCCACTCTACCAATCCCTCTCAGCGCCTCCCGTGCCTCCCGCTCCTCACCTGAGCCAGTTGGGCAGTCCTGGGTATTGCAGGAACGGAAGCGGGTTCGCCGGCCCTCACAGTATTTGCCACCATTTCGGGGGATGGGCCGCGTGCAGTCCCGGGAGGAGAACTGGACACCACCCCCACAGCTCCGAGAGCAGTCGCCCCATGATCCCCAGGGACCCCAGCCACCAGCCTGTGGGATCTGCAGAAGCACAGAACGGAAAGGTGGGATAAATATACTCTCTCCTGGACTAAGGGCCAGTCCCTACTCCCTCAGGCCCTCTGACCCACCCCTGCCCTGGGATCTCACATTGAAGTCCTGGAGCTGGTCCATGTGGAGGCATCGGCCACCCATGCAAGCCTGTGCAGGCCCACAGGGGGTGCCATCGGCCCAGGGTGAATGTTTGGTCTGGCACATGGCGTGGCCATTGAGATGGCCAGAACACCAGAGGGCAGCACAGGGTGGCGGCAGCTGCGGACAATGGCGTGAGTCAGGCCCGAAGGTCAGCTGGCACTGTCGGTCAGCATCATAGTCCTTGCCAGGGAAAGTCACAGGCAGATGCAGGGGAGCCTCTGGCTTGTCTAAGAGACAGTGCCCTGGAAAGGAGGCAGGGGTATGATGTCAGCACTGGGTTGAGGGGTGCCAACTGATTGCCAGCTGAAAGCTTGGGCTCCCTGGGGCCCGATGGATACTAGAATCCAAACCCTAGGACTGGAAGGAGCTTTAAATAGCAGCTACAACTTATTAGATGCTTATTATGCGATAAGCATTGGTTAAATGCTTGACCAACACTATCTAATTTAATCATGGCCAACACTTATGAGGTAGTTACCATTATTACGCCTATTTTACACATCAGCTACACAGAGGTGAAGTAACTTACTCACAGTCACACACCTACACAGTCACACATCTACACAGCCGAAGAACGAATTAGGATAGGAACCCAAAGCACTAAGTCTCCCTATCTATTCAGCTTCTCATCAACAACTCTGCCCAGTAATAGTTATGCTGCTGGACTTGCACACCTCAAATGACAAGGCAGTCACCTCCTTCACAGCCAACCCATTCCAGTGTTGGACAATTCTGACCCTTAGAAAGTCAGTTTTAATTCTATTGAACCAAATTTTGCCTCCCTCAGCTGTGCTACTTATTCTGGGAGGAAGTGGGAAACACATAAATACAGCAGCATTTCTTGCCCCATCCCACACTGCAGAGGGAGCACATTTGAAGAAGTCAGTTTGGCCCATGAAATATGCAACAGAAGAGAGAGTACAGTGGGGGGCAGGAACTGAGTCCTGCACAGGGAAAGGGGTGTGCCATGTGCTTACCATAGCCATTGTCCAGGAAGTCAGTGATGAAGCGAGCACTGCAGGGGGACCAGGGCTCCTCGGGATCCACGTGAGCCATCACAGGAGCCATGACATGGCGGGAGGTGCTCCCAGGCCCATTCAGACCAACACATGGCTTTGAATTGTCATGGAGCATGTTGAAGACATGGCCTGTGAAAGCAGAGGCTCTGTTAGGGTCCAAGGGTCCCATCCCTGTGCCCTCAGGGGGCTGCAGGCCCATCATAAGCCCAGTTGCAGCTGTGGACAGTCAGATCCATTCCCCATCCCACCCAGTCCCCAATCCCCTTCTGGTGCTCTGATGGCTCCTCAATATGTAGCCCCCACTGCCCTGTCTCCCCTTCTCCCGAAATACACTCAGGACCCCTCTCTACCAACTTTTCCTTGTAGCAAACATTCCCAACCCTGAACCCATCCATTCTATCCTGACTCTTGTGAAGAATATCTCTCTCAAAACTGTGCCACCCCCTTCCTCACACATATATATATACACAGAGTTCACAGTAGGTTTCCATACACTATCTCATTTAATAGGAAAATCTAAACGTTTGTCTGCATTCAGAACAGAGAAGGATAATGGCCCTGGATCTAGACCTAGAGGGGAGGAAGGAAGACCTTGTGATTCCCATTTGCACCCTGATGAGCTCACTCTCGCTTCACCTGCTACCTTGCTCATCCAAGCCAGATGTCCCATGACTCCACCCCCACCTTACCCAGTTCATGAGCAGCAGTGAAGGCAGACTGGAGCCCATCATCCTCCACAATAGCACAGCTCCGAGCCGGGTCACACACAGTGCCCACATCAGCCATGCCCAGAGTGTCACAAGTAGAGACCCCACACAGATCCTGTGGAGAGGGATCATAGAAGATGCATGAGGAACCAAGACACCAGGGTCCATTGGGTTGAGATCCAGATTAGAGGGGACCTGGGCACTGAGTACCCAGCACTGTCAGGGCCCAGATAGCACTGGTGGTGTGGCTGGGCCCAGGCAGCATGTTGCATAACTCCAGGGGCAACATTTACATCACAGTCTGTGCAGTGGTGCTTCTCGGAGCTGTGTAGTGTGTGGCCTGTGGTGCTGATCAGGGCCTCACCTGACGGGTAAACAGAATGGCTGTGTCAAAGTGGTCAGGGTCCGAGTCCTCAGGGGTGTTGAGACCTCGCTGCCAGGCACAGAAGCTGCGCAGGGTCTGGGCGGCATTGGGCCCCACTTGGGGCCCTTCCTCGCCTGGCCCAAGAATCACCAGCCGAGTCACCACCAAGCTGACAGGGTTGCGGATGCTTGGGTGCTTGAAGGCCTTGGCCGCTGCTGCCATAACTGTCAGCAGGTAGCGCTTTAGCCCTGCACCATGAAATGCTGCCATCTTGTCATCTGCCACCACCAGGGTCTCCACAAATCTACTCAGTGAAGCAAAGCGCTGAGAAGACAAAAGAAGAGGAGGATCCTGAAATAGTCTCCCAGACCCATGGATCACTTCTCCCCTCCCTTACTTCCGGGGTCTGGAACTCAGCAGAGCCAGCTGGGTTGCACATATCCCACAGGAATCCTGATGGGTCTTGGTTGGGCCCTCCCCCCAACCCCAAATCCTAGGGCTTCTGTGGTAACTCTGAGAAATCAGCTGTTGGTTCTGAGAAGGGGAGAAGGAGTTGCCACGTCCCAGGGCTGTGTGGGGCCCAGAGGTGAAAAGCAGCTGGAACTGCCTCTAGGAGGGGCTTTGGAGTCCCCTAGGCCTGAGTGTGGCTGGGGGCCTGCAGGACTGAGGCTAGAGGGCTGGGCTGCAACGTGTCTGCCCTGTGTGGTTGGAGGAACAATTCAGTCAGCAGCTAGGGCCAGGGCCAGATCTCAGCGTGGCGGGTGTAGAGGGAGCGTCTGGTCTGGATTAGAGCTGGAGAGGGAGGGAGGGTGGGAGGGAAGAAGGGGGGAGACCAGCAGTGGGAGAGAGGAAAGGATGGAGCCTCAGGCAGCTTTGCAGTCAGTCCACAGTGTGGGAAGGGGACTGACCAGAAAGAGGAATGGGGTGCCTCTCCTCCTCTGTGCACTCCTGCCCTAGTTTGCAGTTTGTCAAAACAATTTTGAAGGCAGCATCAGAAACCAGAGGCTAATCCCTAGGGCCTCAAACTTCACTCCTTTAGCTGATGGTGGGGGTAAAACTCAAATTTGGGACACAGAAAAGAGTCAGGGTCAAGGGGCTGTTAGGACAGCCTTATTGCTCGGGACTGTGCCAGTAGGCTGCCATGGCCAGGCAGGGGTGGTGTGGGGAGAAGGAGCCACCATTCCCAGCACAGACTCTCTGATCTACCTCTGGGAACCCTCCTGCGGATCAGTGGTCTGGCCAGGAGAAGGGCTGGGCCAGGGAGAAGCCAGAGCCTTCCCAAGAAAGGAAGCTAGTGGAAAAAGGAAAGGCAAGCAGAAGGGAGGGAAGAAGCAGAATGGCCAGAAGTGGAAGTGGGTGGAGAGAGAGTGAATAGGGGTCAGTAGGACAGATATGGTGGGAGGACACTGCAGGACACAGACTCCAGGCCTGCCTACCTTGGCTCTTCGGGGCCTGGGACTGGGATTCCCGGGAGGAGCCTTGACGTTGCACATGGGGCCCTGGCCGCTGGCAGGACTCTTCCGGCGTAGGATGTGAGCCCCAGGCCCTCCGGCAGAGTTAGGGGTGCCTCCGTCCAGGGGCTGGATGTGGAGTTCGGTCCCTCGATACTGGAGCACCCCTAACAGGGCTCCCCCGTCCCAGTGCAGAGATGCCACGGACTCCGGATCTCCGTTGATGGTGCCGGTGAGGTAGGTGCCCGGCTCTGCCCCGCCAAGAAGCTCAGGTGCCTGGCCCAGGTACTGCACCGTCAGCCCCTCGACCCGCACGCCGGGGTCCTGCTCCAGCTCTAGTAGCAGCGTCTCCCCAAAGGCAGGCAAGCGGTACAACAGCCTGGCAGGGGAGCCCAAACCAGGCACGACACTACCGTTGAGCTTCTCTGGAAACACGATCTCCTCCTCCCGGGGGAGGGGGCTGGCCGGCTGGGCTGAGGGCAGGAGGGAGGCCAGCAGCAGCAGAAGCAGCCGCGCCAGCCCAGAGACAGGCACGGTGGGGAGCAGCAGGCAGGGTTGGACTCCCCACAGCCAGCAGCCCGCCAAGCCCCTCCCGGGATGCGGGTCCGTCCGGGACATGGCACTGGTGCTGCTGCTGGGAGGGACTGAGGCCGTCTGGGCACCAAGTCCTTCACGCCCCGGCTTTGGAAAGCTCCTCTCTGCAGCCTGGGGGCTCGGACTCGTGCCAGGGTCAGAGCAGAGTTTTCAGAGGGGCTGGGGACCTTCAGAGGAGATGGAGAAAACTTGGCCCTTAGGCTTAGGAGCAGTGCCTAGTGGCCTGGCTCCTCCAAACTCTCGTCCCACACCCTCCTCTCCTGGATCTTTGTCTCTCCCAGCCTGTGCCTTCTGCAGCTTCTCTGGCCTCTCCTTCTGCACTCCCTCAGACTCTGTCTGGCTTCGCCTCTGTGCCTGCCCTGTCTCTGCCTCCTTCCGCTGTGCCTTTGTCTCTCTTCTCTCTCTCTCTCCCTGTCTCTCTCTCTCTCTCTCTCTCTTGCGTCTATGAGTCTGTGGGTCTCCCCGTGGGTTCTTCCCAGCCTCTCTCCCCGCCAGCTCTTTTAAGCATGCTGAGCCTCTGCGATTGGCTGAGCTATAAGCCATTCAGCCAGAAGCTCTGTTGGTAGGACTCAGATGGGTGTCTCATTGCTTCCCAAAAATCCTAGTTTTTGTTTTCCTTTAAAAAAAAATGGGACTTGCCCAGGGGAGGGGAATCTCTAGCAGCCGGATGGATCATAGGCACTGGGCCAATTGATGACATAGCCTTTTCCCAAACCCCACAGTCGGCTCTCAGCTGTCTCTTTCCCTTTTTGGTGGGACAGAGCCCCAGGAGGGGTAGGAAGTCAGGGAAAGGGCCTGGCCAACACGCACAGAAACCACCAGGGTCCTGGGAGAATTCTCGCTCCCACTGTCTAACCTGGCATGGCCTCCTTGGCATGGCTCCCTCAAGCTGCCCTCTGCCCTGAGAGGCTGGTTTCCAACGCTGAGGCGACTGAGTGAGCTGCAGGGGAAAGAGAGTGGGGAAACAGGTAAGAAAGCATCAAGAAGGCAGAACAAAGAAAGGAGATGGCCTGACATGGCTCAGGATGGGTCCAAGCAGTTGGAGAGCTACAGGAGGCAGGGAGACAGGACAGGCAAGGAGATGGTGATCAGGGAGTACTGCCCAAAGGTAGGATGAATCGGCTTAGAATGGGCACATGAAGAGGACAGAGCATAAAGCAGGAGGGGTTAATGACTTTTCCTTTTATAGAAGGAGGATCCAGGATGGCACCTCCTCTTCTCTAATGTCTCTTCTCTCCCTCAGGCTTCCCCTTCCTGAGTTACCACTACCGGTCCCCTCCAAAGCCTGAACAGCCATTCCGCCTCCATTCCCCCCCTGGGCTCCCCCTCCCCACTTCCTGACTCCCCATTTCCCTGGCCCAGCTCCCAGTAGCTTCCCCCAGGCTCTTGGCCCTGCTCCTACCCACTCCCAACTGCCCTAACCCCTCCTCCAGCCTCAAGTCAGCCAGCCCTCAGCACCCAGAAAGACTGGCTTTCTCAGGAACCCAGATGCACCAAGTGCCAATCCATCTGAGGGAATCCCCACCTGGCTCCCTTTTCTGCCCCCACCTTGTCCTGAGAACCCAATCGTTCCTGGAATATCTAGTAATCTTTTATTTCTCATTCCCCATGGGACAAGGAGAGGGTGGAGGCAGCATTGTGTACATAGAGAAATTAGAGTACTGAGAGAATCAGGAACCCAGTGCCTGGGGTGGGGAGAGCACCTGGGGAGGAAGAGGTAGTGTTAGGGAAAAGAAGCAAAATGATTCCCTTGATTCCGGAGTGCAGAGAAATCAGGAAAGAGGTCTTGGGGGTGGACTATGAAGGCAAGGAAGTAAGGCGTTCAGAAGTAGGGGTTTCTGCTCACCCCATGCTCTGGCCACTCCTTTCCCCAGGATATCCCCAGGAAGGAGAGTGCAGTCAGCGGTCCCTTTCCTTTCCCAGAGGCGATCACCTGCCCCAGCCCCCATTCCTCTAGTCATTCTCTGCCTTGTCACCTCCTGTCCCCCACATCATATCCACCAGAATACTTCCTTTTCCCCTCCCCTCCCGCTCAGGTCATTAATACCCGCCCTGGTGCCCATTGCTTCCTGTATCACCCACCCCCTTGTGCCTGCCAGACCCATGTCTTGACCCACCACATGCCCTGACCCTGCTCCTAAGTGGAGGGGGTTGGGGCTGCAGGAGTCAGACAAAGGATGGGAGACCAGAAGGGGCAGGGGCAAGAGGAGCTATCACCAGAGGACTCTTACTGCCCCTTTCCACCCCCCCCATCTGAGCTGAGGACAAAGGGGGTGACTAAGCAGCGAGAGACAAAAGGCCTCAGAATTGCAGCAGCAGTGTGTGTGGGGGTGTTGGCAGCAGGGAGAAGGCACAAAAGATGCAGTGTCCTAGGTAGCCCCCCAGGAGCTCTCACCCCAGTCCCAGCTCAAGCTGCCCCCCAGGGCCAAGCAGCACAGAGTCTATCCTGGACTTCTCTCAGGCTGGCTTAGGGCAAATAAGTGCAGTCCCCTGATCGCCCTCCCCCACCATCTCATTTACTGTGTTCCAAATACAGAGGGAGGGATGGCCCAGGGAAGGGGGGATGAGGGGTGCAGGGAGGCAGAGCCTCTGCCAGGCTCTGTGGGGGCTGCCCAGTCTACCCAGGTCCCGTCAGTTCCCACAGCCAGGGATATGGCCTCACCCTTTGGTACGGTTCCCATTAGGTCAACTCCCAGGCTAGAAGTCTGGCTTTCCCCTCTTTCCCTGCAGCTAAGAATTCCCCTCTGCCACTCTCCTGGTTTGTCTGCCCCACCCTGCTGCACTGCTGGTGGGCTGTGTCCCAGGGACCCTGTCTGGGGGAGATCTGGGGAAGGCTTCTTTCCAGGCTCAGAGTGGGAGGGCTGTGCAAACTCAAGGGGTGGCCCAGCTGGAGCTGGGCTTGGAGGCAGAGGGAGAGAATAGGAACTGGCTTCCAAGGCTGGAAAATTCTTTGTCTTCCATACAGAATTGGAATCAGACTCCTGGTGCTACCACATTTCTACGCCTTTGGCCAGGATTGAGACCTAGTCAGAAAGACTGGAGGGAAAAGAGACTGACCTAGGATAGAATTGGGGTGTGAGGCATTTCTAAGGGCACTTCCTGGATCTGTATTTCCGTAGGCTGTGGAAGCTTGGCGGGTATCAGGGTCACCCACAGGGGACCTCTCCTCATCTGGGGCGAGGTGGCCCCTACACACCCGGTCAGCCAGCTCTAATGCTGGTGGCCTTGGCGTCCTACTCTCTTTTTCGTTTTGGTTTGGCGGGAGCTTTCAGACCCGCCCAGCCCCACTTGGGCCTTTTTCCTTAACCCATTAAGCCATCTGGAAATTAGCTTTCCCTGCTCCCAATCTTTTGGGTTCGGGGAGGTAACTGGCAAAGCCTGGAGCTACCCTAGAAGAGCAGGCCTCGGACACAACCGCAGAGCGGGGCTATGACGGGAGGCGGCAGGCGGGGGTGGGGGTTGGGGGGGCCCGCGCGCGTGCGCGCGCCGGGTCGGGCGCCGAGCCTTCTCTAAGGTACGCGCAGGCGGGCTCGGCGGCAGGGCGCGGGGCGTCGCTGCCCGAGCTGGAGCGTCTCTGGCTCGCACTTAGCAAAGCCGGTCAGCAGCGGTGCGAAGAACCGCCTTCGGCCACCAGTATTTAAGCGAAAGTGACGCCGCAGCGCAGAACCCGGATGTTGTCCTGTTCGCGGTCGGCGACCCTGCCAGCTTCCAAGAGGGCGGCTGCATTGTGCCAATAGGCGAGAAGCCCACAAGGAGGCGCGCAGGAGGCACTTCCGCCCGATTCTCCTTCCCGCAGTCTGAAGCGAGTAAGATGGCGGCGCTGCGGGCTCTGTGCAGCCTTCGGGGCGTCGCGGCCCAGGGGCTGCGGCCCGGGGCTGGGGGCCGACTGCCGATTCAGCCCAGCAGGTGAGACCTAGGGCAGCCCTCGACGCGCTGTCCCCGAGGCTAGGGTTTCTCGAGTCTGGGGGCTCCACGGGCCTTTTGACCCCCTAGGAAAGAGTGACCCAGACCTGTGACCCCTCGCCCAGGCCGGCTGTCTCGAGCTCCAGGATGCAGTGGCGCCCGCTCTGGCCGAGGGAGCAAAGAGGGTCTTGAGCTCGTTCTGCCAGGGGTGAAATCAGTTAGGAGGAGACCCTGCTCCTCAATGTTAGTGATAGTGTCACCTTGCCCTTATGCCCTGCTGCTTCTCCCAAGCCCCGAACCCCATCACGGTTGGGGTGCGACTGGCGAAAAGTGTCCTTAGACTCTGTAGGGGAAGAGGAAAGCACCCCTGATGCTCTGGTGGGACTTGAGCTGAGCCAGGGAGCCGGCATGACCCCCACACCCCCACCCCGTTTCTTTTCTTAGTCTTCGGTTGACGTTGAATAAACACCTTTCTCGCATTCATGTTCACCACATGGAAATATGAATAAGAGGAGAATTTGAAGGAGCTAGGATTCCCAACCTTGCACGCCCGGGGATGATGGGTGAAGAGGTTCCAGGAATAAGTTAGTAGGAATGGAACCTCTAGAGTTCCAGCTTGTTCTGCCAAAGCTACACTAACTCTGTGTCACTGACTTGGCATGAAGAATCCAAGACGCCCTTCCCTGGGCCCACCTGAGAGTGAATGGGAACAGGGGAACGGAGAACTGTTCAGGCCCTTTATCCAGGATCTTTAACTCCCCAGAGGTGCTCGGCAATGGCAGCCAGATGTGGAATGGGCAGAGCAGTTTGGGGGAGCTGTCATGTACCCCACCAAGGAAACGGCCCACTGGAAGCCTCCACCTTGGAATGGTGAGTGCCCACAGCTGCTGTCCCAACTCACACCCATCCTGCCGCAAGCTGATGTGTAAGTGCTCTTGAGCTCTCTGTCTTAGGCAAGTTTCAGCCCCCACCCTTTTTGCTTCTTTCACCGTGCAATTCAACAAACATAATAATAGTGATACTAGCAAGTATTTGTCAAGTACCGAAGGAAAGGAATAACATTTGGGAGAAAATAAAAAGTAGGTCCCAGCCAACCCTCGAAGATCCCTACTAAATTTATATCTTTAACTTCAGCTTTTTCCAGAGGTTCAGTATATTTCCATCTCCTTCGCTAGACAAGGTGATTTTCCCACTGGCACCTAAATGAAACCTTCCTAAATACAGAACATTTTTTTCCCCATCGAAACTAGCTCTTCCTTGTGACTTTTTGATTTTGATCAGTGGCGCCCCTATTCTCCTGTTCTCTCAGGATCGAAACTTTTTAGTCATCTTTGGCTCTTCTCTCATTGCCCTCCATATCTATGTCGAGTAAGTCACCAAATCGTGCAGATTCTTTCATAGGGTTTCATGTCTGGTCATTTCTCCTTTTGTTTTTCCGATTCATTTTGTATTAGACCTTTATGATTTCAGGAGTCTTTTCATTGGGTTCATGCTATTGATCTAGTCCCGCCCCAGCTATCCTTTACAGTGTCACCACCTTCCTCTTCCCCAAACATCATTTTACCATGTCATTCATTCTCTTGCTCAAAAACCTCCAAAGGCATTTCCAGTTACCTTTCAAAAACTTACAAGTGCTTACCGTGTGCTCAGTGTTTTTGTATGCATTATTTCACTTAGTCCTTACAAAACCCTGTGAGAGTGATACTAGTATTCTCTCAATTTTGAGGAAATTATGGTGCAGGGAGATTAAAACTTGATCAAGGACACACAGGAAGATTTGTACTTGGTCTGTCTGACTCCAAAGCCCAGGGTGAAGAATTTTGGTTGAAATGGTAGGCTCTGGTTTCAAATCTCAACTCTTCATTTACCAGTGAATAAAGTACCTACTTTATAGCATTATTGTAAGGGTTAAATGAGATAATAATAACACTGTAAACCACTTAGGGTAGTGACTGGCATGTAGTGAGTCCTCCATAAGAGCTGTTATTAATGCTACTGATAATTGAACCGCTACTCACTACTGCCTGCCTACACTAATCTTCTGCCTCTTGGCAGATAAGAGTTCCACAGATGTTTGCTTCCTTGTTTCTAAGATTTGACCCGTGTTGATTGCATAGCCTGGGATGCCTCTTCTTTTCTCTACCTATCTGAATCGTTCCCTGTGTTTAAGAACCAGCTCAGATCCTACCTCTGTGAAGTCTTCACAGTGTTCTTTCCTTCCTTTATTATTATTATTATTATTATTTTTGCTGGGGAAGATTTGCCCTGAGCTAACATCTGTTGCCAATCTTCCTCTCTCTGTCTCTTTTTTTTTCCCCTCCCCAAAGTCCTGGTACATAGTTTTATGTTCTCGTTGTAAGTCCTGGTTCTTCTATGTGAGCTGCTGCCACAGCATGGCTACTAAGAGATGAGTGGTATGGTTCTGTGCCCGGGAACCAAACCTGGGAGTGTGCCAAACTTTAACCCCTAGACCATCAGGGCTAGCTCTCTTTCCTTTCTTTAAATACTTAACGGTAAGCCACTTACTCCCTAACTTAGAAATTTGACCTGTGTTACTAGTTTCTCACATGTACTTATTTCCCAAATTAAATTGAAAGCTTCTTGAGGGTAAAAACTGTCATTTGGTAGTAGTAAGAATTAAGTATATGTTTCATGATTGGTTGGCCATTCATCAAATACATTTGGAGGGCAGTGTATCGTAATGGTTAAGAGTGTGGACCCTGGAGCTGAACGGGCTGGTTAAATCCTGGCTCTGCCACTAACTCTGTGAGAAGTTATTTATCCTTTCTGACCTCAGTTTCGCCAATAAAATGGGGAATGATAATAGTACCTACTACTCTTATGGTTGTTGTGAGAATTAAATTAATTAAAATAAGTAAGTGCTTGGAATAGTGCCTGGCACATAATAAGAACTATGTAGTGTTATCTATTATTTTTTTTGTTTTGAAAAGGTATTCTGAGAGACATGAAAGAGTGAGGTTCATGGTCCGCCTCATCAGAAAGCTTGGCTCTCCCTTCCCTTTTTCCCATTTAATGGTCTTCCTGGTTATGTTGGAGATTAGGAAATTAACAGGGTGTGGAATGGTGAGCTGGAAGGTCTATAGGGAGAGGCTAACAACCCCTTGCTGTCTCTTGGGGGTTCTTAAGGGAATTACCATTTGGATCTGAACTATTTCCCACTTCTCAGATGTGGACCCTCCAAAGGACACAATGGTGTCGAACCTGACCTTGAACTTTGGGCCCCAGCACCCAGCAGCTCATGGAGTCCTGCGACTAGTGATGGAATTGAGTGGGGAGATGGTGCGGAAGTGTGACCCTCACATCGGGCTGCTGCACCGAGGCACTGAGAAGCTCATTGAATACAAGACCTATCTGCAGGTGTGGGGGGTGAACAGGGGCTGTTAACAGGACCTGGGGATGCTTTAGCTTGGGACTTTGCTAGTTTGCTGCCACCAAAACTCCAGAGGAGGAAGGTGTTGAGGGGAGTAGCCCATTGAGGTTATTAGGACAGTCTTGGTTGGGAGGATGGAGGGATGTGGCAGGGGATGCTTGACTTGGATCATCTGGATTTGGTTTGTCCAGCAGAAATGCTTAGAGTTGGAGCTACATGCCCAGCTTTTCTCTGGCTGACTTTTGGCTGGCCCCGTCACCCTTACTCTAGTGCCTCAGTTTCCCTGCTGTAGTGTCATACTAGTACGTCAAAGCTGGCGTCCCTAGGGGTCAGGGAAAGAGGAGAGAGACGTCAGCTCCCGAGGATTAACAGCTGACTCTTGTATCTTCCAGCTGCCTAGTTTGTTTTCGAAATACTCAGTGAGTCAGAGTGACCGGGAGGGAGTTTGTGACAGAGTTTGCCATTTTTAAGAGAACTCTATGACCCTAGTGATGAGGGTCAGATTTGAAGGAATTGGATCTAGGTTAGGAATCCGACGTTTTTTTCTTACTGTCATGAAGAAAGGTCTTGATAACAGAGGATGATGCAGTTAGGATTTAGAACCAGCTGACTAGAATGTGATTCCCACAGAGAGTCCAGGTTTCTGGTCCCAGGGTCCATGGAGTTAACCCCAGTAGCATTATCCCACGTCACACTGACATCAGGAGAAGAACTGGCTGTCCCAAGGAAGGATGTCTTAGCTCCTCCTCCTTCCTGTAAACTGAAGCTGGTTCGGCACACAACTAGGACTTAGCTTTTCTTGGTATTCTGGGGGAAGAACCTTTTCTACCCAACCATTCCTTCCAGAAACAAATCCCATCCTTCTTGGTGCTCTGTTTTCCTTGAATCCCTCACTCGCAGATACTCCGAAGACTAATTAACCTTTCTCCTTCGGTATCTCAGAAGCACTCCTCTTTAACAGAGGCGTCGCTTGGACCAGAGGTCTCTTGACAGTGGTGTACTGGAGCCAACTCATACTGGCTTATAAGAACAGATTGTTAATTTTCAGGAATTTTGTGAGTCAGTTGTTAAACACGGCCATTATTAAAAATTAAGTGATACTAGCTTACGATTTTATACATATTAAAAACGAAAGTAAGAAGCACTCAAAACTTATCACTTCCTTATTTTACTACATTTTACTATGTTATGCTCTTGAGATATTTACTTTTATTGTATCTGTACGGTGGAAATGCTATATAATGGTGTGCTACTCTGCCCAGGGCTGTGTTCAGTTATGTAATGTTGGTCACTTAAAATTGCCTCTGGTAGGAGTCTTTTCACCATGGAAATTGGCAAACACAGCCTCTTCAGAGAGCCAGTTTTTAAACATTTAACAGCATCCACTGGATATTGGGATGCTTCATCCTGCTTTGCTAGGGTTCCTGAGACTGGGAAGGCTTGTGCAGCACTGACCTGTGATGCCCACTGAGAGCAATCCTTCTGGCAGCCAGACGGAGGGTTCCTGGGCCTGTTAGATGTGACCCAGATTCCTCCCTCTTCACAGGCCCTCCCATACTTTGACCGGCTAGACTATGTGTCCATGATGTGTAACGAACAGGCCTATTCACTGGCTGTGGAGAAGTTGCTCAACATCCAGCCTCCACCCCGGGCACAGTGGATCCGAGGTATGCCCCATCGCCTTCTTCCTGCGGCCCCCTGTGAGGACAGCACAGTGCCCCCACCACCCTCCCACTCTCCATCTTAGGAGCACTGAACCCAAGCTTAGAATGCAGACCCCAGGCTCTGCCCAGAACTGCTCTGTCAGCTCGGATCCTTGGCTCCTGTATCCTATATCATAGGATCCTCCTATGTCTTCACCCCTCTACAGTGCTGTTTGGAGAAATCACACGGCTTTTGAACCACATCATGGCTGTGACCACACATGCCCTGGACATTGGGGCCATGACCCCTTTCTTCTGGATGTTTGAAGAAAGGGAGAAGGTAAGAGAAGGAAGGAAGGATAGTAATAGGGAAGGAGATACAGGAAGTAGAGAAGATATGAAGGAGACGAGATTAAAAAGAGAGAGAATATTTAGGAGGAGAATATATATTTAACCTGGGTTATATTCTTTTTTTTAAATAAGGAACTTTTTTTTTTTAAAGATTTTATTTTTTTCCTTTTTCTCCCCAAAGCCCCCCAGTACATAGTTGTGTATTCTTCGTTGTGGGTCCTTCTAGTTGTGGCATGTGGGACGCTGCCTCAGCGTGATCTGATGAGCAGTGCCATGTCCGCGCCCAGGATTTGAACCGACGAAACACTGGCCTGCCTGCAGTGGAGCGCGTGAACTTAACCACTCAGCCACGGGGCCAGCCCCTAACCTGGGTTATATTCTTAAGGAACTCTGTGTCATGAGGGGTTGGTTGGGCACGAGGGGACAGGGCAGTGGACCACCATGTTGTTGGACTCAGGGGCCCAGGACTTTGTCACTAATTCCCAGTGTGTCCTATCAAGATGTTTGAATTCTACGAGCGAGTATCTGGGGCGCGGATGCATGCTGCTTACATCCGGCCGGGAGGTGTGCACCAGGTGAGCAGGCTCCCATGCCTCCCTCAACTTCCAGTCCATGCCTGTATCCTCTGTGGCCACTGGAGGGCAGTGCTGGCTGATGGAAACACTAACCTTGTAGCCCTGGGGCTGGGAGGCTGAGCTGGCCTCCTTAGTGGAGGCTCTGCTATACTCACTGTCATCCTCCTTTTGGCTTCTAGGACCTACCCCTTGGGCTTATGGATGACATTTATGAGTTTTCTAAGAACTTCTCTCTTCGAATTGATGAGTTGGAGGAGGTAAGATAAGAGCCAGTGGGAAAAATCCCTCTTTTCCCCTCCAGAAGGGCTTGAGGGGTTTTAGTCCCCAGTTATAAAGAAATACAGAAGTGTTGGAAGGGTATTATGAAGATATTCACACACCAGTTTTCTTGATCAACAGATGCTGACCAACAATAGGATCTGGCGAAATCGGACAGTCGACATTGGGGTTGTAACAGCAGAAGATGCACTTAACTATGGTTTTAGGTAGGAGGAATGACTTCTCTCCTTAGGAATGGGGGAGACCCAGCCTGACATCTTGGCTTCAAGAATGTGTGGCACCTTCCTTGCCATGTTCTGAGTTTGTATCCCATGTCTGGAGTGTGGGGGAGGGAAAGAGGAGACCAAGAAAGAGAGCGTGCCTACTTCCCTGGTTTGTGGAAAGTGACTCTTGTTCCCATTATACTCTTCAGTGGGGTGATGCTCCGGGGCTCAGGCATCCAGTGGGACCTGCGGAAGACCCAGCCCTATGATGTTTATGACCAGGTGGAGTTTGACGTCCCTATTGGCTCTCGAGGGGACTGCTATGATAGGTAAGGCCCAAACCCTTTATTAGGTCATTGTGCAGCTAGTTTCTCCCGTCTAATTTTTCTCTTGGCTACTTTCTTTCCCATACTTCCCAATATTTATTGGAGCTCTTGGGTGTGGTAAACTAGGCTGCTTTTCAAAGCATTTTGACGCATGAGACACCTTATTTTACCCTTATGTTATCCTTATGTCTTAGATAGAACTAGTTTGGGCTGTATTTTCTAGCTGAGAAAGCTGAGGCATAAAAGTTTGACATTAGCCTGGGATTATTCTGTCAGTAGTGCTTGAGACTAGAATCCTCCTGACCCAGTGCTCTTTCCACTAGATTCTAAGTTTCACATTCCATTCTTGTTTACTGACCCTGAATAAGATTTGCTGCTGTTTTCTTTTTTGCATTGATTTGACTCTCACCCATTCTGTATTCCAAAAAGTATTTAAGAGAGTAATTAAAGAGGGAAATACTACAGGACATGGCCTGAGAAAATTAGGAGAAGATTTGGGGAAAGACCCAAAACTAGAATCAGAAGACTAGGTTTTATATGGGTGGCCAAGCCAAGCAGAGATGCTGTTCTAGGAGAAAAGAATGAGGAAAGTTACCTAGTACTTTCCAGGTTGGCCAAGGGCATCCCTCCTGCCTCACATCTGATTCTCTGACTGCTCTGCTCTTGTTCTGAATCTGTCCACCCACTTCAGGTACCTTTGTCGGGTGGAGGAGATGCGCCAGTCTGTTCGAATCATCTCACAGTGTCTAAACAGGATGCCTCCTGGGGAGATCAAAGTTGATGATGCCAAAGTGTCTCCACCGAAGCGAGCAGAGATGAAGGTTGGCTACAGGGAGAGGGAAAAGAGGTCTTGGAAAGGGGCCAGCAATTGGGGAGAAGCATCCTTGGGTTAAATCCTACTTTTTAGTTTTCCATTTTCAAAGAATCCACTGTATAAGATTCTTAACCTCCCAAAGCCTCCTCTCTCATTCTGATCTCTGCTCACTGACTTACATGTGGGCTTTGAGTCTCCCTAAGGGTAGAGATTATTTCCTGTGGTGTGGGAAGGCCTGCGAGACAGTTTGGATCTGGCTTGTTGTTGCTCCCGTTTTTCTCTCTCCAGACTTCTATGGAGTCACTGATTCATCACTTTAAGTTGTATACTGAGGGCTACCAAGTTCCTCCGGGGGCCACATACACTGCCATTGAGGCTCCTAAGGTGAGGAAAGGAGGGAAGAAAAAGACAGTATGTGGAGTGGGTGACTGGAGATAGATGTTCAAGTAAATGCTTGTTTGTCAGTGATGGAGAGGACATGAGGGTGAATAGAGAGGTTTTGTTGGCAGAGAAAAACGTTCTTCCCGTTAATGGAGGCAGCCAACCTTTTTCCTTGGACAGGGAGAGTTTGGGGTGTACCTGGTGTCTGATGGCAGCAGCCGCCCTTATCGATGCAAGATCAAGGCTCCTGGTTTTGCCCACCTGGTAAGAACCAACCCCAATGACTCCTACTCCAATAAATGAATCTAATAATTATTGACCTTCGTTGAGATTTTTATGACGTTGCCTTCCTTCTCCGACCTTTTACCCCTTGCCTAACATTGTTGCTATCTCAATCTCTCCAGGCCGGTTTGGACAAGATGTCTAAGGGACACATGTTGGCAGATGTCGTTGCCATCATAGGTACAAGGCCTATTGTGTAGTAGAGAGGTCCTAGACAAAGGGTTTGGGACCCTAATTGGGAACAGAAGCTGAACACTTCCCATTCAGCATATGCTGTGGGCATGGACTCAGATCCTCAGTCTTGTGGGCACAGTATTGCGTTCTGGATCCTTGCTAACTCCACTTTTCTTCTCCTCCTCTTGACCTAGGTACTCAAGATATTGTGTTTGGAGAAGTAGATCGGTGAGCAGGGGAAAGCATTTGATTTCCCTGCCTGTCAGCTTCCTCTGTGGGGCCTGTCCATCATTGGAAATGGAACTGTGTGTGGGTGTGTACACGTAGGATACAGGAGCACTGAGCTGTCAGGCTTTCTGTGCATGTATTAGAAAAGGAGAAATTATAATAAATTAGCCGCCTTCTGGCCCCTATGCCCAAACTTCTGGTATGTCTTTTTCAGTTTCATCTTGATGGGAAACTTGAGTGTTCTTTGACCCTCCACTTCTCTGTTAGACTGAGTTCTTAGCAATTTTTCCTGTTCATCTCCACCCCCTTCTCTGACTCTTGTCCTTTCCACTTCTCCATTCCCCATTTCCTCTTTTCCTCTTAGTTCCCCCTGCCCAAACCTTGCTATCTACACAAACTGGTAAACTCAAATCAAAACGGGGGGTAAAGTTCCGGGAGGTGGGGGGTGGGGGGGTGGGTAGGAGGGAGAAGGGCTATCGTGGGGTCTTAGGGAATCTCGAGGGGCAGTTTATCACATGAGTGATAACATATGATACAGGGCTGGAGTATCCCAAGCACGGGAGTCCCTGCTTTCTGTGGGAGCAGGGCCTTGGTCACTGAAGGACTCAGGCGTAAGAACCCAGATCTAGCTCCCTTAGTTGGCCCTTCCGGAGCCGCCCGGCCTCTAGTGCAGGAAGGGGAAGGGGCCAAAGCTGGGGAAGGCGTGGCAGGAAGGGGGGAACTCTGTGGTCAGGGAGCCGCTCGCCGAGCACAGCTGCGCAGTGCCAGCAGAGCCTCCGATCCCCGGCTCCCGGCCCCTCAGCCCCCTGGCCAGGATGATTCCAGCAGTGGTCTTGCTCTTACTCCTTTTGGTTGAACAAGCAGGTGAGAGGGTTTGGTGAGGGACAGTGAGCTGGGCACCAGGGTGGGAATCAAGGGGATGTGTCCGAGGGCCGAGGCGCAAAAGACAGAGGAATGCCGGCGGTGGGCTCATGGGCACAGAGACCCTGAGGCTGGTCCTATCCAGTCCCTGTCAGGGCACAAGAGTCATAGTTCCCTCCTTTCTTGTCCCTTAACTTTTTTGGGGTTGATATACACATAAGGCTTCCCTTTGGCAGGGGAGGAGAGTGGTTGTATGACTTGAAAAGCTGGTCTGGGGAAAAGCTCCATTTCTCATGATCATCATTTCCTGTGGGGTGCCTTTAGTCTTGTCCACTGGGAGCTGACCTCTAGCTAGTTAAATAATATTTATAATGCCCTCTTTAGGAAGGCAGGGGCTTGTCCTTGTGCTTGGGAGTGAGGCAAGGATAGTCACGATGAACAGACGTGATTGCTGCTTCTGTGGGCCATCACTAACACACCATTCTGTCAACAGCTGATACGGGGGTGGGCAACATGAAATGCCCCATTCTAGAGACCTGAGTTTCAGCTGAGAAATAGAGGCAGAAATGGGAAGGTCTCAACAGCTGTAAGGCTCCGGTACTCTATTTACGAACTCTCACTTGGTCTCTGGGTTGTCTAATACTGGGAAGGGGTTTGCGTATGTGTTTCGAAGAGGGATAGTTGCAGCTGGGTGTTGGGGAGGAAGGGTTAGTGAAACCCAAGGAAACTGGGGAAAGTGAAAGAGATGGGGGGCAGCCCTGTGGCCGAGTGGTTAAGTTCGTGGGCTCTGCTTCAGCAGCCGGGGGTTCGCCGGTTTGGATCCTGGGCACCGACATGACACCGCTCATGAAGCCCTGCTGAGGCAGCGTCCCACATCCCACATGCCATAACTAGAAGGACCCACAACTAAAAAATACACAGCTGTGTACCTGGGGGCTTTGGGGAGAAAAAAGGAGAAATAAAATCTTAAAAAAAAAAGAGAGAGATGGACTGAGGGGATCCACCAGGCCAGCTGTGACAGTGGAGGGAAGGACTTAGTGAGCTGCCAGCCTGCTGCCATGAGATGAGGAGGGAGCAGGGGCTCTGAGGCGTAAAGGAAAGGCACCAGCTTTGAAAGCAGAAAACCCCTATTTGAGTTCCAGCTCTTGTTACTTCACTCTGTGGCCCTGAATGAGTTACTTAGCTTTTCCCGGCCTTGGTTTCGTCATCTGTAAAATGGCGGCGATGTTTCCCTCACAGGGTAGTTTTGAGATTTATGCAATATTGTATGTGAAAGAGTGTCACAGAATAAAAAGTACTCTACAGCTATCCGTCACATGCCCATGAGCCCTGATAGGGGCCTGGAGCAGATAAGGGCTGGAGCTCAGACCCTATTTGATTTTTTCAATTGCGTAAAACTTCCTCTCTCTCTGGCCCAGAGTGAGTAACAGGGCAGAGGACCCGGAGACGGAATCCACAGAGCTTGTGTTCGTTCCCTTGAGCCCAGGCTGGGACACTCGCCCAGCATGTGTGCAGAGCCATTGGTATCCGTAAGGCCTGGAAAGTAGACACCTTTTTGCACATTTACGTGTCTTATGGTGGGACAGAAAGCAATGTGAGGCTAGGAGGTGACCAATAATAGAGTAATTGTCTTCCCTCCTTTCCCCAGCTCACATCCTTCCTGTCCAGCCCTCAGCCACAGGTCACAGGACTTAGCAGAGACACTCCCTGTGGTTTCTTCACTGAAATTTGTCACTGCCTCCCCTCACCCTACCCCTCTGAGCTGAGGTTTTGGTCTTAGCCCAGTGAACTCAGATGGGTCCCTTGAGGGCTGTAAAGTGCTCAGTGGTGCCTGAGCAACCCACAGTGCAAAAGGGAGAGCGTTGGGAGCTGAGAGGGAAGTCCTCAACCCTTAGTACATGTCAGCTCCATCGCAACAGGACCCTTCACACTTCCCGTCCTACCCCTACCCTAGGGTGAGAGAGAAGAGGGAAAGGTGAGAGAAATGGGAATCCAGAGAGGAAGATACAGTTTTCTCCTCTGGAAGGCTCCCCTCCAGGCCCTGTGCTATCTCCCGGAGCCCTTTCCCTTCTCTCCTCTGAGCACCAGATCTTCCCTGATGCCTCTGACCCCACGGGCACTCTCTATCCCCTCAGCGGCCCTGGGAGAGCCTCAGCTTTGCTATATTCTGGATGCCATCCTGTTCTTGTATGGTATTGTCCTCACCCTGCTCTACTGTCGACTCAAGGTAAGGCTGGGGCGGGCTAGGGTGGAGGCTGGAAGGAGAAATGGGAGGGTGGTGGCAGCATGGCTTCAAGAAGAGGGAACAGAAGAGATTTCCCCAGTTTTAAGGGGAGAGAGATGGGCCACTAACTTCACCTTACTAATTACCTCTCCCCTACTCCAGATCCAGGTGCGAAAGGCAGCTATAGCCAGCTATGAGGTATGGACCCTCCCTCACCCGGGTGTCAACAATTTTGCAGATTCTTAGTCCTTCTGGGGCTTTAGCCTTGGGGTCTGTGGCCTCTGGGAGGGCATGAGTCTCAGGTGCTGATCTAGTAAGCTTCAAAGGAAGCTTCCTCCCTCCCACCCTCCCCCTCCTCACCCTACCCACCCTGTCACCTAGCCAAGTCACAAGTAAAATTTTCAGCAGGTGACAGGAAGAGTCAATGAGTGACAATGAGTACGTGAGAGAGTTGTATGTTTTGTGTATATGTGTGTCTGTAGCCATGTGGACAAATGTGCATTCATGCCCCAGAGTATCCCTGTGAGCACCCTCTAGCCCAAGGGGCCTAGCCACCCCCGGGGCCAGATACCTCCCTGGGTGGAGGGGAAGATGCTGAGGGGCCCTGAAGGAGGTGTGGGTCTCTAATGCCTTGCCCTTTTTGCCTCCGCAGAAATCAGATGCCGTTTACACGGTGAGTGATCCTGCCTCCCCCACCTACCACCCGCAGTCACAGGAAGTTAGTAGAAGAGGGTGGGATTTTGAGTGACCTTCAGAAGGGGTAGGGTCTGTGGGGGTGGGGAGTGGGAGTCCTGTGATGGACTCAAGCTCCTGACTATCCTTTGACATCCACCCCAGGGCTTGAGTACCCGGACCCAGGAGACTTATGAGACTCTGAAGCATGAGAAACCACCACAGTAACTTTCAAACAGATGCCCTTGGTCACATCCTTCTTCTGCTCCGGTTCTCCTTTCAGCCCTCATGGTTGGCATCACACATGTCTCCCTGCCATTAATGCCAGCTGACCCTACCCCTGTAATGATGCTATGCCCCCCATTAACGGACATCAGTGGTTCCTCTTCCCTGTCAAACACCTATGCTCAGATGCTATTCATTAATGTTTATATTCTAGTCTCACCCCTACACCCCACCCTTTTCCTTTTCCCCATCCCCAACTCACAGTAAACAATGGAAAGAGAGTACCACCAATAAAACTGCCACAGACTGGACTCTATTCTTTCATTCATTTATCGTATATTTATTCAGCCTCCACTAGGCACTAGGCTGGATACTGAAGATACTGTTTCGAGTACAGCAAACTCTGTTCTTGAACTTGCAGAGCTCACAGTCTAGTAGACTTCAGGGCTATTTTGCTCAATTGAGGGATGAATGCTCACTGTGGCTGGGGGAAGGATGAGACCCTTGACCCTCAGATTCTCTAGCCTGGAGTTGGAGCAGGGAATAATGTGTTGGGCATCTAGGCACATTCAGAGACATTCAAACCTCAGAAATGACTTCTGCACCCAATTTGGCCTTCTGTGTCTGGCAACTGCACCAAGGTTGGGTTGTGGGGAAGCCTGGCTGTCTAGCCCCAAAGAGTCACTAATCTGGATCAGAGTGGGCTTCAGGGAGCAGCGAGGGGACAGCTCACAATGGACGTGCACATAGGCATTAGCAAAGCTGAAAAGCCAAACGTGCAGAAGGGATGGTGTGACAAAGGCTTGTGTGACGCTCCTAAGGGCTGGTTTTATGGGAACAATGAATTTTCAGTGGGTTCTGGGGCAAGAGGGACCTTAGAGGGCCAGGTAGGGGTTGGAGGTGGGAAGGCAAAGGGGAACAAGTCAGGTTCAGATGGGAGGTCGGCTCCTCCAAGCACATGGGTGGGTGGCTAAGGAATCCCTCTTGTCAGTGCCTGTCCTGTTTCCAGCTCTGCCAGGAGGCAGGATTCCCTGGAAGTATTTGAATCCCATCAGATGCTGCCGGTCCCACCTTTCACCCAGCAGCCCTGTCCGAATGGGTCGAGAATCCCCAGGCTTACCCCTGACAACGCTGCGTACTGGGCAATACTTTGCCCTGCATGGTGACTTAACACTCTTCAGTGTTTTTCCCAGTTCACTGTACCATTTGATCTGCTCGTTAACCCTGTGAGGAAATTCAGGCTTTCTCAAGTTAATTGACCTGTCCAAGTTCATCTTGCAAGTGACAGACTGAGATCTCTTTGTCCCCACACATTCTGCCACATGAGAAAAAAACAGATACTGGGAAAAAAAGGGGAGGAAAGTAATTGTGAGTGGTGAGGGTCTTGAAGGCCAGACTGAAGAGACTGATCAATATACAGAAGAAATTGGAGCCATCTCTGGTGTTTGAAGAAAATATCTCATATCTCAGATGAGATATGAGCAATGAGTCAGGGTAGGAAAGTAACTGTTTTAAAGGTAAAGTGGGAATAAAGTTTTATTGGAAAATGCCTCATTTTCCCTTGCCCTACATTTTGGGATTGTGAGTCTCCTGCATCAACCCAGCCTGATTTCTCTTCTCTTTTGATTTAATCCAGGTATCACAGCTCCCAAAGTTTCTCTAGTCCCACGTGTCCACCAAGCTGGAGACCTGTCAGGCCCTTACCTGGCTATCATGTCTACTAATTCCAGACACTAAGATGGCCACGAGGCCAGTTCTATGAATAGCACCCAGATAATAGTGGGGGAGAAGCTTGGAATGGGTATTCCCCAGGCAGGGGGTCTAGGTGAGAGGTTTTCAGTGGAAGCATTTTTGGGGAGAAGAGTGAATCCATGTCTTTTATTGTCAGATGGGGGGAAGCACAGTGTTCCCCCGGCTCAGAAGGGAAGGGAGGGTCTTAAATGACACTTCTGGGTTCATTTTTTGGAAGCTTTCTCCTCTTCATAGAATAATCAAGAGGAAATTCTAACGGGTGCCCTTATTTCCTGTGACCTCCAGGAGTCTAGGCACTCAGTTCATGAATCTTTCATGCCTTTCACGGTTCCATGTCCAATGCAAAGGCTCTTTAGCCTCCACTGCAGAGTGGTTCCCAGGCCTGCAGGAGATTCTCTGGATTTGGAGAGGAATTGCAGGCACCTCCACCCTGTCGTTTCCATCATTTGTCTCTTCAACCCTATCTCCACCCCTTCACACCAAAACCCCTCTCCTATTAGACACAGATTTCTCTTTGTCCTCCCTCCTACTCCTCCCCCACTAGCCCAACTTCTCCCAATCTCCAAACACACCAGGCTCACAACTTGACTTCTTCAAAATTTATTGTAGAAAACAAGGAGCGGGTAGGGAGAGGGGCTCTAGGCCTGGCCAGTGGCTGTTCTAGGGGTCTGCTGGGGATGGAAGACAATGGTCTGGACACCTCACTTGGTGGCAGGCTGTGTTTTGAGTTCTATGAAATGGCTGAAGAAGTTAAGCAGATCATTTCCAATCTTCTTGACCAAGGGTGTCAGCTGCTCCTGTGTCTTCTCAAAGTAAGCCCTGGATATGTGAGGGATTAGAGGTCAGTGTGAGAGATCCTAGGCACTGGCAGGGTTTTGGTGGTGGAAAGCGAGATCCAAGTCCCCAAACTCTAGTGCCTGCTCCATCCTGGCATGGCAAAGCTCCTAGGAGGAGAGGCAAGCCCTCCACTGGGCAGAGGAACAGACTCTAGAAAGAATCTCAAAGCCCAGTTCCTGCTGTCCCTTTGTGTCCAAGAGGTCGGTGGGATCTGTGGGGTGATGAAGGAATTTTTCTCTCCAATTTAAACCTCATCCTCCCTAAACCTCACCCCCAAGCTCAGTCTTCTGTGGAATCTCCCATCTTCCCTTCTTTCTCTCTACAGCCCCCTGTCCCTGACCCGCTTCCTTTGAGACTTACTTGGCCTGAGCCTGGAGCTCTGGGGCCTTGGCCTTCTCCACCAGGTCCTTGCCATAGTCGGTCACGGTCTGGAGGTACCGAGAGGCCAGGTTCTGCAGACATGACTCTTCCGCCTGTCTCCGAACCAAAGCACCTGCACACACACAGAAACATACACACACACAAGGCTTTGCAGCTGGGTCCCCAGCAATGAGTCCTGGCCTCCTGCCATACCTCTGCCAGTACCCAGCCAGAGCTCTCAGCCCCCTCCCCAAACAGGTATCCAGCTCCAGGTCTTTGGGGGGCTTTCTGGGCTTTAGAGAAGGAAGGATCTTCCTTTTGATCCCCTTTGTCGCCAGACCCGGGCACGGGAGCATAGACAGATGAGTAGCTAGGACCCCCAGCACCTTCTCTCCCCTGGGACCCCTCTCCATGTCACACCCACCTTCAAGGCTGCAGATGGTGAGGAATAGCACAGTCACTGCAAGCAGCTTCATGGTGGTAATGGTGGGGAAGGTGGCCTGGGAACAGTTGGGGAGGGGGAGAACACTGAAGCTAAATGGGCTTCAGCCCCTCCCCAGGGACCCCTACCTAGGTTCCCACTCCAACTTGCTTCCCTCCCTTCCCACAATTAAAACCTGGTCTTCTTCGAATGCTGCCCACACCTCTTACTCCCTTATCCTACCTTCTCAGCGTTTCTGTCTTTGCTGTCTGCACCTGGCCTGGCTGGGGAGGCAGGGGCTATATACCAGTCTGCTTCCCTACTCCCCTGTCAGGTGATAAGGACTGTGGAGGGGCCAGGTGGGGCAGAGGCCATGTTGGAGTAAACACGTTAGAGAAGTGGGGGAGGAGAGGACAAGCATGCAGGGTACTTGTGACGGGTGGGAGGCAGGGAGGGCTTCATGCAGGCCAAGGAGGGATATTTCAGGCCTACTTGAGACTCATTCTTTTGGGGTCCGGGGCTAGCAGTCCTTGGATTTGACTGCTGCAGGAAGCAGGATTCCTAGTTTTTCTCTGGAAAACTCTGATGTATCAAGCCCTCAGCCCTTGGTATCTTTGTCCCATTATGGGTATATTTCATCTCTGCAACCCTACCCCCTTCACTGCAACTTGGCAGAGAGGTATTGGGGAACAGAAGAAAGGAGAAAGGAGTTGAAATCAGGGGCAGGGACGATGGGGATGAGGGTTGAGAGAACAAGGATCAGGGTCAGAGGACAGGATTGATTGACTTTGTCCCTTTTTGAGTTAATATGTAATGAGATGGCAGAGAAAACATGAGAGCCCAGAATGATCCTCCTGAGTACTGATCAATCAGTACACCCTACCCCCAATAAAACAAATTTGGAAAGCAGCCTCTGCCCTCCCCTTTCCAATTGGAGTGCTCTGGCAGAAGAAGAGGTGAATGAGAGGCTTCCACCAGGAACAAAGGTTGAAGGTCCCAGGTGATTAAATCGCCTTATCAGTTCTAGGTGGTGGTCAGCCAATATGAGCTAGCAGAGACCATAGCATCCCTCTGACCAAGGCCCCAGCCCTGATTGTGAGGGAGGGCAGAGGTACATTCCCCAGGCCCAAGCGTGTGTGTGAAATCAGCTAAATAGATATCAGAAGTATTTGTATCTTCACTCTTTTGCCATCAAAGTGTATATAGAACATTCCTGAGAGATGGGGGTGGAGATGTGAGGGCTAGTGAGGGAGATGACCAGAGCCCAAGAAATCTTATTCCAACTTGACTTATTCCCCTGTGGAGCGCTTAGTACTTGAAGGGCACTGTTTCGACTTGTTTCCCGCTCTGGAGTGGAGCACATTTGGGGGCGGGAGTCCATATTCCTGGATTTCATTTGGCAACTCTGCCTGGGGAATGAGGGAAGGAAGGATTAAGAGGCAGAGGGCAGATGTTTCAGTGAATAGTTGTGCTAGAACTTAGGCTGCAGCGCCCGCTCCTCTACCCTAGACTCTCACACCCATTCCCATTCCACCAAAAGGACAAGAGGGCTAACTTTGAGAGGTGTAGACCTCTAGGAGGGAGGCGTGGGTCCATGTCCTAGGGAGAGCTGTACTCGTGAGTAGTACTCGTTTGGAAGTGTACTGTGTGCTGTGGTGTACGGTGGAGGGCTGTGAGAAGTTCTCAGGGGTTCGTGGCGGGGGAGGGGAGGGGAGTGCGGCGGTGGAGGTGCGGGAAGGGAGTTGGGGAGAGATTGGGGGAGGGAGAGCCTAGGAACGACATGAACCAGGGTTCGAAAGAAGTCTTCACAGTCGTTTCCTCTGCCACTCTGCGCAAAAAGCAAGTCTCCAGGCTATATGGTGGATAGAGCCTCAGTGGCCCAAGCACCAAGATGCTCCCTCTAGTGTCTTGTATGCTCACAGGTTTTTCCTGACCTTGGAGAGGCCGGCGATCTAAGGCCATCTACTACAGTAAAGCTAAGGAGCTTCCAATCAAGTCCCGCCTGCCTCTGCAGTGCCGGGGTTAGAGCTCTGTGGACGTAAGGTCTGCCGCTAGTTTGCTTCCTCCTCTTCCATTGGCCCCTGGGAGATGGAGGCAGCTTTTTTTTTACCGATTGGGCGGGGCCCAATCAAGGGAGGGTCGGGTCTTTGATATCTTTTTTTGCCCGGTTCCAAGATGGCGTTAATGACCACGCTGGGAATTCAGCGTGAAGCTGCAGTTCTGCCATTACTCAAGATGGCTGCCCCCATCAAGATGACCGGGGTGTGCTGGGGGGAAAGCGGTAGCATGATGGTTTGAGACGGTAAGGGCTACTGCTCCATTGCAAGCCTCAGCTAGGGGCCCAGGAATGAAGTGCAGAAAGATTAGGAAGCTGAGTGAGGTCTGTGGTGGGAGCTAGGATTAGAGAGTGGGGGAGGGAACAGGGGTGACAGGTGGGGGTGAAGGATTAACGATGGGATGGGAGTGTGACTGGCGTTCACTCTCCCCATCGGTGCCCTCTTCCCCGACTCTTCCTGTTCCAGGTCTAGCGTCGGACAATGTGGAAGTTTCTGGGACTGGGGAGCCGGATGATGGGGGGTGGGGCCCGTGGGGGATAGCGGGAGCAATAGCGTCCTTTCCCAGGCTAACCCCGGCCCATCCCCTGTCTTCTGTACTGAAATGGGGAACACGTTGGGCCTGGCACCGATGGGGGCTTTGCCCCGCCGGAGTCCGCGTCGAGAGGAACCTCTGCCCAACCCTGGGAGCTTCGATGAGCTGCACCGGCTATGCAAAGGTGAGAACTTGGCATTTGAGCCTCTCAAGTTGAAGAGGCAGAGGAGGGGAGGGTCTTGAACGCTGGGTGTCTAGTGATGGGAGTAGGAAAGGGGAGATCACAGTCCGGGCATCCAGCCTCAGGGAGGATCAGGTGCCAGAATGAAGTGGAGCATTTCAATACAGGACTTGAAAGGAGGTCAGTTCCTCCAAAGCGCTTTCTATGGGATTGAAAGGGGAGACTATTTCTTGGGGGTAGGGGTTCCTTGTCTGTGCTTATTCCTTCCCTTCCCCTCCCCTCCACCCCCTTCAGATGTATTCCCAGCACAGATGGAGGGAGTGAAGCTCGTTGTCAACAAGGTTCTGAGCAGCCATTTCCAGGTGCTCCCACTTCTCTGGCCCCTCCTTACTATTCCTCCCTGCCTGTCCCTGGATCCTCTTCTCCTTAGCCAGGCTATATGGGACAAGTGAGGGAGGATGAAGGGCTCTCTTTAATTCCCTTGCCTGTGGGACTTGTTGCTTTTAATCTGTATATGTTTGAACATTTGGGATTCTTAAAAGGCCTTCTGGATGGGGAGAAGATGAAGGGTGGGATGGGGGGTTGAAATGGAGCAGGAATGCTCTCTCCTCCATTGACTTCTCTTTCTTCAGGTGGCTCACACCGTGCACATGAGTGCTCTGGGCTTGCCCGGCTACCACCTCCATGCAGCCTATGCTGGGGACTGGCAACTTAGCCCCACGGAGGTGAGGGCTTCACATACCTGGGTCATCTCCCTAAGAGCTCACCTGGGACACAGGTCCAGAGGAGGAGAAAAATGTGTGTGTTATGGGGAAGAATGGGCAGGACACCTGCTTCTCTGTGTTTCGTCTGAATGGGAGAGGGTGGGGAAACATTTCTGTGTGATCAGTAGGAGTTTGTCTTTGTGGCTCCACTAGGGGGCGCTGGATACTGTTAAAGAAATCCTGTATTTGGATTTAGGCTGAGTGGTGCCGCCCAGCTCGGTCTTACTGTCTACGCTCTTCAACAGGTGTTCCCCACAGTGGTAGGGGATATGGACAGCAGCGGCAGCCTCAACGCCCAGGTCCTGCTCCTCTTGGCAGAGCGACTGCGAGCCAAGGCTGTCTTCCAGGTGACCCATGGCTCCTGCCTTCATCCTCTAAAGCATTTCCTCTTTCTCCTCCATGAGTGCCCTGCTCTGGGGACTCCAGGGAGACAAGCAGAGGCAATAGTGATGATAAAAAGGAAGGGAGATCTTACTTCTTGCTCTCCCTACCCAGACGCAGCAGGCCAAGTTCCTGACTTGGCAGTTTGATGGCGAGTATCGGGGAGATGACTACACAGCCACTCTGACCCTAGGAAATCCTGACCTGATTGGGGAATCAGGTGAGGAATCGGGACAGGGTTCTTTTTATCTTGGCTGCACACTTGCTAATGTTGCCTATGCCTCTTTGTTGTCTGTACAGTTCAGGGATTAGAAAAAACTTGGGCCGGCTGGGGTGGGGGCTTCTTGAGGTGAAGGAGATGGCTTGGGTATTGTTTCCGTGACTGACTCCATGTTTCCCCACTCCCCTACAGTGATCATGGTCGCTCACTTCCTGCAGAGCCTCACTCATCGGCTGGTGCTAGGAGGAGAGCTAGTTTATCACCGGCGGCCAGGCGAAGAGGGGGCCATCTTGACCCTGGCTGGGAAGTACTCTGGTATGGGGTGAGGAGGAATAGTGATGGAGAGGGGAAATTCTGGACTTGGCTGGGTTCTTAGCCTGTGTCCTACTACAATAATGCTCCTTTTCTCCCGTACTTTGGTCTTTACAGCTGTACACTGGGTAGCTACGTTGAATGTGGGATCAGGTGGGGCCCATGCAAGTTATTACCACAGGGCAAATGAACAGGTGAGACTACTGCCACCCCACAAGTCAGTCATGAACTTTTGCCTCCCCTCAGGCCTCCACAGGCCCTGCTATTCTTCCTATCCATACTACGCATACGTTCCTTGCATGCCTTCACTCTGCTGATTCCCTGTCAGGACTCCTGTAGTCTTTGCTGAGACAGATCCCTCTCCCATCCTTGCCCATGCTTCTCAGGTTCAGGTTGGAGTGGAGTTTGAGGCGAACACAAGGCTACAAGACACAACCTTCTCCTTTGGTTACCACCTGACTCTGCCCCAGGCCAACATGGTGTTTAGAGGTGAGGGTTATTGAGATGACAGTCAGGTACTGAGGGATTGGGAGGGACGGAAGGGGGGAAGCTCCGCCTACTTCTGCTGACCCCTTTCTCCAAGCCCTGTTAAGTAACCTAATCTCTATTTTCTTCCCCAACAGGCTTGGTGGATAGTAACTGGTGTGTGGGTGCTGTGCTGGAGAAGAAGATGCCCCCGCTGCCCGTCACTCTAGCCCTCGGAGCCTTCCTCAACCACTGGCGTAACAGATTCCATTGTGGCTTCAGCATCACTGTGGGCTGAGGTTGTCCCAGAGTCAGCCACCACAGCAGTGGAATCTCTGAGTCAGGTGCCCTAGGGCCAGAGACTAGGCCTCTTTCCAGAGCCCACCTTGCTGGGTCACCTCTAGGTCCCAGGAGCAGAGTGGGGGACAGGACCATGCCCTCCTCAGAACTGGAGCTGTCACAGGGGCAGCTGATGAGGCAATGGTTTGAGGCTCCCACCTCTGCCACCAGCCTGGTATCATCTTCCCATGCTCTTGTGGCTCTAAAGACTAAAGGAGAAGGATTAAGGGGTATGTCTGGGTGAATTGTCTCTCCTCACTCCCCCCTTCTTCATTCTCCCTATGGATTAAAGCTCCTAGCCTCTTCCTCTTCAGAGCAGAAAATTCGGCATGGGATTACCTCCCCATTTTGTTTTCCATCCCAGAGACTCCCAAGACTGGGAAAAAAGGGCTGAAGGGCTAAATCTTTGACCTCAGAAAGTGGGGCCCACCCATTCCCAGAAGGAGCTTCTTTACCTCTTAGCCCTGAGGCTTCCTCCTTCCCCATCTTCTGTGCTTCCAGAGAACAACTTTGTCCCCAAGGTCACCCTCTCTCCCCCGATGACTGCATGAAGAGGCAGTTATTACTTTAGTCTTTCATTGCAACCACTGGGCTTCCTTTCTACAAATCCCAACCTCTGGTCCCAGCATTTCCCCCTTTCCAGTCCAGTGTGTTCAGATGGGCTGGGGAAGGAGGTGAGCTACGGCTTCAGCTGCAGATTTCCTGGAGCAGTGGCATCATGGCGGACAGTCCCCGGATGTGCTGGATTTGGTACCCGTATGCATTGTTAAGGCTCCGGAGCTCAGCCAACAGGCCCAGCAGCTTCGCATACAGAAACCTTGGAGGAAGTAGTGGGGTCACCAGAGAAAGAGGAAGAAAATAAGGCAGCTGAGAGTCTTTTCCTGTGGCCCTGATCCCCTGAACTACCCGTCAGTGAAGCTAGGTTTAAACACTAAAGAAAATCATGCTCTGATATAACAAATTTATCAAAAGTTCCAAAGGTCCCCAGGGGAGCCTCTGTCTAACCTTGTCTTATCTCACCATGCCCAGTTTTTCTTGAACCCAGAGCTCTTAGGGCCAAGTGTGAAGAGAGCTTCAGACTTGGCCAGAACGTAACTGTGTGGAATCTGAGGGTCTGGCCTTCTAGAGCAGGTTCTAGAAGGTGGGTGTGTTCTATGGTATAAAGCATCCCTCTCTGACCAAACTGGCTCATTGAGAAATGAGCAGGAGAAGAAGTGGAGCAGACCTCAGAGCCTGGAGAGATCATGGGCTGTTGGGCCAGGGATTGGCTTTGGCCATGAAACTGTGAATGACCGTAACCTCGAGGGGAATGAAAAATTAAAGGAACTGATCCAATGGAGAGGAGGGGAAGGACGAAGGGAAGAATGAGCAAGACTCCCGAAAGGCTGCTTTAGTCTGGAGAAGTTGAATTGGTGAGGCGATGGATGTCATCAATCTCAGGAATGCTATTATACAGAGCCTGTGAGCTACTACTTTGCATCTACTAAATAAAAAAATCTGGAAAAAGTGAGATGAAACAGCAGTAGAAGCAATTTGGATGCTGGAACCATATGAGATGGGAGGGAAGAACTAGACCCCCAAGGGACCTGGTTCCCCAAAGGAAAGGACAGTAAAAGTATTCATCCTGAGCTCAGTATTTCCCCGACCCCTTCTTGCCCTAGTGCAGCCTCCAAGCCCCCAGTCTCCCACTGTACCGATCCCGGGGCCTTGGCTGCTGGCCTTTGATGTAGCTGTGCAGAGTCAGTGCCATCTCCTCTTGGACCTGATCAATCTCTTCCCTCCTGGTAATCCCAGGCCGGTCTGTAAGATAGGGAGCAGGGGAAGGACAAGGTAGGGGCTGGGGGTGGGCCTGCACTGTGCTCCAGGGGCTGGGATAGACCCATTCCACGGGTTTGAAGACTAAATGGCCTGGGATGGATGGATTCAAGGAGCTGAGAGTTTGGGCAGACGTGGTGGAACAAAAGCTTCTGGGCTTTGGGGGGATGCTCACCAGGAGAGAAGAGGGCCGTGGCAGCCATGAGCACATACTCGGGCACCTGGAGCTGCAGCCGCCGCAGTGTCCCATGGAAGCGAAAGAACAACTCTAAAAATTCTTCCTGGAACCCCACTGTGGGAGATACTAGGCTTAGGAGCCTTCAGGTCACCTTGCCACATACCATATGACAAGGACACATGCCCTCTACTGTTCTAGCATCATCTCACCACGGGCTCCATCTTCTATTGTGTAGCGAAGAGGTCCACAGAGAAAGTTTTGGGTTTGGAGACAGAAAGTGGTATTGAGTGCGATCTGACAGATTTCTAGAGCTGCTCCCTTGAGAAGGGAGATCTGGTCCTCCATGGGCAAGGACCTGTGGGGAGCAGTGAACAAGGGCACTTTAGACTCTAGCCTGAACTTCAGAGAGGGTAAGGAACTCCCAGTTCTGACTGAGATACTTAGAAACAAAGTTGAGAATTCAAGACCTGGTGCTTGGAAAAGCTGAGGGATGGATTTGTTTGGTCAGTGACTTTTTTTTTGGTGGTGGGGAGGGGTTGCAATTTACTGGAGTGTTTTTTCCTTGAAAGGGAAGGGAATGTCACTCACCGGAAGAGGGGTAGATCCTTGGTGAACTTGATGACTTGCTGTACCATGAAAGTGTTGATGTCTGCAAAGTGCGTGAGCAGAGGCAGTACAGGGACCAGGGTGGGCAAGCCTTGGTGATGGATGAACAGATGAGCTGGAGGCTGCAGAGATGAGAGCCTGAGTCTGAGGCCCTGGTCCTAGGGATCTCCTTTAGGCCTTGCCAGCCTTATCTTGGAAGGGTTCTGGGCTGAGGAGCCTGCCTAGGCTGGGATTCTGGAGAAGTCCTGTGCTCTGTATTGGTGCATGGTACACAGCCCCCTCCCTCATGCCAGCCTCCTTGGGCAGCCTTTTGGTCACATTCCAGCCCAAATCCTGTAAGTGCTCACCCTGAACTGTACAAACTGCTCAAACATGGTGCCCAGGTGGCGGTTGTGGGCCCCCAGGAGTATCTGGACTAGCTCTTTCTGCTCCTTACTCAGCTGCGTAGGTGCTTGCTGTGCCCGTCGCTGGGCCTGCTTTGCTCGCCGCAATGCCAGGGCTTCTGACGACAGGATCACTGTGCCCAGGCAAGAGATGTGACAAAGCTATTGAGACCAGCAGAGGGCACCGTCCTCTGCCAGCCCCTGGTCTGGGACTCCTCAGACCGCCTGCACAATGAGGGATGCAGGGACCGAGGAGAGTTCCTGAGTCCTCCTTGGGCTTGGCTGAAGTCCCAGAGGCTCCAGGTGGTAGGGGATTCCTGTGCACTTTCCCCAACCTGTGAGGCACTGCAGCAGAAAACAAAGCACTGTGGGAGAGAAAGCAAGGGTGGAGAATAAAGTGCAAATGGTGTTAAGGAGAGGTTTGGCTTCTGGGGGAACACTAAGAGGGAGGGCTCTTCATACCTAAAACATCACCTAAAAACATCACCTTATATTTGCATAGCATTGTAATTTCAAAGCTTCTGAGGTTAAATCTGGCAGGATGAAACAATCCTGTGGGTAGACAGGGCAGGTGTTATTATCCATATTTTTCAGAAATGTAAACAGGCTGAGATTCCAGTGATAGGTCCAAGGTCACAAAATACTTAAGTGATGTAGATTGAATTCAAACCAAGATTTTTTGACTCTCTCAGTTTCCCTTTCACCACTCCATATTGAAATGCAGTGTGATGTCGTGGAAAAAGCAAGGGTTTGGGAGTCAGACAGAAGTTTGAATACTGACTCTACAACTTTTTAGCTGAGTGGACTTGGGCAAGTTGACTTCTGTGAGCCCTAGTTACATTAGCTGTTGGGAGCATAGCCTAATTACCTGGCACAGAGAAAAAGCATTAAATAATTAATTCAACAATTATTAAGTACCTATATGACAATCACTATACTTGAGAGAAAGTAGAGAAAGAGCAAGGGGCCGGCCCCGTGGCCGACTGGTTAAGTTTGCGCGCTCTGCTTGGGTGGCCCAGAGTTTCGCTGGTTCGGATCCTGGGCGCGGACATGGCACTGCTCGTCAGGCCACGCTGAGGCAGCGTCCCACATGCCACAACTAGAAGGACCCACAACAAAATATATACAACTAGGTACTGGGGGGATTTGGGGAGAAAAAGAAAAAAAAAAGAAGAGGAAGAGCAAGCGGGATGGATATCTAGGGGAAGGGTGTTCCTGGTAGAGGGAATGGCAGGTGCGAATGTGAAAGTCCTGAGGAGAGTGTGCTTGGTGTGTTTGAGGTGGCATTGAAGTCAGTGTGGCTGGGAAGGATTTGAGCAAGGGGAAAAGAGTAGGAAATAAAATCAGAGAAGTGGTATGGGGGAGCTAGACCAGGAGATCAGGGACCATAAGAGAGAGGAGGAGCCATTGGAGGTTTTGAACAGAAGAGCGACATCATCTGACTTGTTTCAAAAAGCTGTCCACTATGTGGAGAATATGCTGTGGGAACAAGGGCAGAGAGACATAATGAATTCTTGGGATCGTGGGGGCTAACTCACTGTCCTTCTTCATGCCAGCATTTAGGCACTTCTGCAACCTGCAGGCTGGGCAGTGGCGCCTCTGGGCCTTGCTGACGTTACAGCTTCCAGCAAAGGGGCAGGTGAGACCAGTTTTTTTGTTGACTGTTCGTCTGTGAGAGGTAGAATTGTGAGAGTTGGAGATGGCAGTGAACAGTGGGTATGTGAGGGGCTGAGATGACATCATCTAAAAGAATCTATGGTGACAAGGGCTAATCTGAGCTTTGCCCAAAAGTTCCTAAGGGTGGATAGGGTACGACACATCTCAGGCATTTCCATGGAGGGCCAGGGTCACTCAGAAAAGCCTTGTTGACACAGTACTAGCCTGGAGCTCCGTGGGTAGTGAGTACATATCAGGTACTCTTGACTAAGGGGTTGTGTCCATAGGGCAAACACTTTCCCTCTATTTATACAGTATTGAGGCTGGCAAGATGGAACATGCTAGCCCCAGGGTAGTTAGGCTCTAGGATGCAGGAGTAATATAGTTGAACGAGCTTGGGCATGTGCCAGGGCTTAAAGCCTGCCTGGCAGGCAACTGGGGAGGTTGTTTCTCTTGGGGAGGAGGCTCTCACCTGAAGAAACCCTTGCAGCCCTCACAAGTCAGGGCATGGAAGTGATAGCCTGTAGCTCGGTCCCCGCATACCACGCAGTTCCTAGGCTCATCTTCCTCACTGGCCATGGCTTCAGATGTTGGGGTGGCTGTCATAGGCCCTGAATGTAGGAGGGGTTAGCAGTCAGCTCTGGGCCACCCCTGACCCACTTCTCCCCCTTCTATAGAGCTTCTTCCCAACCCTTCCCTGGGCCTGATATCTGTACTTTATTGCTTTTTTTTTTTTTTTTTGAGGAAGATTAGTCCTGAGCTAACTGCTGCCAATCCTCCTCTTTTCGCTGAGGAAGACTGGCCCTGAGCTAACATCCGTGCCCATCTTCCTTTACTTTATATGTGGGACGCCTACCACAGCATGGTGTGCCAAGTGGTGCCATGTCCGCACCTGGGATCTGAACCGGTGAACCCCAGGCCGCCAAAGTGGAAGGTGCGCACTTAACCGCTGCACCACCGGGCCAGCCCTGTACTTTATTGCTTTTAGTCTCTAGTCCCCAACAGATTTCCTACCTGCTCCTCTTAGGCAGCATGTCACCTGCAGGCCACAGAATCTGGTATGGGATTCCTCTCCCCAAACTCTCACTCTGCTTCTGCTTTCCCCTTGATCTCGGGAGCTGCTGGCGTTTGGAGTTTGGGATTATGACCCTTGGTACCTGGAAAACAGAACTTCTGCTGTGTGTGGCCTCCAGTTGTCCTCAGTGACCACCTAGATAGGGCACGGCCTCTGGACCCAGGGCAAAGGCCTGGGTAGGAGGTTTTCCCAGAATGCCCATGGTGCTGGTTGCTGGCACATGGGGAGGGACTGTGGTGGGTGGGGACCTCATGACCCATTAGAAACTGCTCCTTATTAGACCCATGGAGATTTTCCTTGCTGCTAAGCTTTAGGCTAGATCTGCAGCCTTCTCTGTACATGGATCCTGGACAAGCTGGGAAGAGAGAGGGTGAGACAGAGCCAGCTTTTTCACTTGCAGGAAGTCAATAGGAAAAGAATATATGTAACAATTGTATGATGCCCCCAAAATGAAAGCTCTTCAAAAGAGATGGGATCTAATTAAGAACATACACACAGAGCTAGAAGAGGTCCAACTTCTGAGAATTTGGAAGGGCTGAGAATTAAATCAGAGAGGCCTCTAATCAATTAGAGGTGTTTGAGATTGATTTGGGGACTGGAGCCAGAGCTGGCTTTGTGGGCGCGTGACTTGTGCAGTCACATAACACCCTCTGCTCAGAGGGGTCTTGGGCTTGGTTAATGCCTGCTGTTGCCGTTTTGAAATTCTTAATGATTTTTGAACAAAGGGCTTGGCATTTTCATACTTCAGTGGGCCCTGAAAATTATGTCTCTGGTCCTGTCTGGAGCCAAGACAAAGGACTTCTAGTTAATAAGTTTGAGAATCAGAAGTAGGATCTTCACTGGGGTTGTCTAGTGCTCCGTTGACACTGAAGAACATTTTTGCAAGTGTAAAAATGCATATATATACTCTCCCAACATTTATGAACAGAAAAAGTAATTTCAAAAGCTATTTGGATGTTTTGGGCATGAGCGATATGTTGGATACGTCTATTTGGATAAATCTGATCCCACACACACTGGAATAAAGGCAAAGTCACAGTCTTCCGATTTGTAGGGTCCTTCTCACTGCAGATCTCCCTGGGGGTTTGCTGTTTCTGCACTCACACAGTCTTCTCCCACTAGAAATAAGCATTTTTCTTTTTTCCTTTTTTATAGGCTGGGCGGGGGGGGGGCTGTTATGTATTCTGCTTCATCAATTAAGAGTTAAATTACAGTTAATGTTGCTCTAAAAATGAGTTAAAAACCCAAGTGCAGGCTAGAGTCATAAACACACACAGGGAGAGATAGAGACAAAGAGAAGAGACTGAGTTAACAGGAACCTTGTTTAGGTTCCCAGAATGAGTTGGTGGAACCCTTAATCTTAAGTGGTACAACATACAACTATGCATAACTTATTGCATTTTGAAAGAAGCTGAGTTCTAGTGAGCACAGGTGCTTAGATCTGGTCCCTGGAAGATGGTGAGCATATTTACGTGTATGCATCTGTTGGTATCTTTGCTTAAGTGTGACTCTGAGAATTCATACTAATTCATTCAATCAACAAATATTGACTGAGAACCTACTATGTGTTAGACAAAAACACATATAAAAAGATGAATAAGATGGTCTCCTGCCCTCAGGGAGTTTAAATGTACTAGTGGGGGAGACAGACCTTTAAATAGAAATATAGCCAATATAGATATAGATCAATGATGGTGCTATGCACAGAGCATTATGGGACCCCAGGAAAGGGGCACCTAATGCTGCTTTGGCAAAGGGATGTTGAGCAGGAGGCAGGGAATGCTCCCTGGACAAGTGACAACTGAGTTGATTTTTAAAGGATAATGAGTTAACCAGGTGAAAAATAAAAGGCAACTCAGGCAGAGGGTGCAACCTGAGAGGTTCAAGAAGCGAGATACAAAAAAGTGGATATGGTAGAACCACAAACAGGCCTCTCTTGTTGGAGCATAACATTTCAGTCTGGGAGTGGGAAGAGAGAAGTCAGAGAGATGGGGTTTGAGGCTGAGATGTAGGCAGGACCAGTCCATTGTAGACCTCACGTGCCAGACTAAGCAGCCTGAAGCTATCAGGAAGCTTTTAAAGGGTAAGCTGGGAAATGACATGGTCAGATCTATTCTAGATAGATCTGTCTTATTCTAGCTATCTTACGCTGCTGGCTGTTTGGAAGATGGATTTGAGAGAGCAGGACTGGAGGCAAAGTGACCAGTTAGAAAGCTATTGCCATAATGTAGGTGAGAGAAGATTAAGCCTGAGCTAGGATAGTGGCAGGATTAGAGGAGGAGAGGGTTTTGAGAAATACATGGGTTGTGAAATAATTGGAACTTGGTGACTACTAGAATGTCTGGGTTGAGAAAGAGGAAGAGGAGTTAAAGATGACTCCAGGTTTCTAGCATGGGTGATTGAGTGGATGGTGGCACCAGCAACTGGGAGAGAGACTACAGGAGGAGAACAGGGTCATCCATCCTTGGGCCCCTATCCACTTCCATGGTTGCCAACTTACTCTAGGAATAAGCTATTAAGTGCCTACTCTGTGACAAGGCACTATAAGGAGGGAGAAAATAGAGGGTCCCTGTTACCAAGGAATTTACTGTATAATTATGGAGACTGCATAAATAAATTGAACTCGCAACAAAATAAAAAATAAACAAGTGGGACTACATCAAACTAAAATCACAGAAAAAGAAATGATCAACCAAAATGAAAAGGCAGCCTACAGAATGGGAGAAAATATTTGCAAATCACACATCAGATAAGGGGTTAATATTCAAAATACGTAAGGAACTCATATAACTCAACAGCAAAAAAATAAACAATAGAATTTGAAAACTGGGCAAAGGGCCTGAATAGACATTTTCCCAAAGAAGATATTCAGATGGCCAACAGGTACATGAAAAGGTGCTCAATATCACTAATCATCAGGGAAATGCAAATCAAAACCACAATGAGAAATCACCTCACACATGTTAGGATGGCTGTCATTGAAAAGACAAGAGATAAATGCTGGCAAGGATGTGGAGAAAAGGGAACTCTTGTGCACTGTTGGTTGGAGTGTAAATTGGTATAACCACTAAGGAAAACAGTATGGAGGTTCCTCAAAAAGTTGAACATACAACTACCATATGATCCAGCAATTCCACTCTGAGTATATATCCGAAGGAAAGGAAATCACTGTGTCAAAGAGATATCCACACCTCCATGTTTATTGCAGCATTATTTACAATAGCCAAGATATGGAAACAACCTAAGTGTCCGTCAGTGGATGAATGGATAAAGAAGATGTGAGATCTGTCTGTCTGTCTATCTATTGAATGGAATACTATTCAGTCATAAAAAAGAAGGAAATCCTGCCATTTGTGACAACATGGATGGACCTTGAGGGCATTATGCTAAGTGAAATATCAGACATAGAAAGACAAATACTGTATGATCTCACTTATACGTGGAATCTAAAAACAGCCCAACCTCATAGAAAAGAGATCAGATTGTGGTTGCCAGATGTGCAGGGTGAATGGAGAGTAATTGAGGGAAGGTGGTCAAAAGGTACAAGCTCCCAGTTATACGATAAATAAGTTCTGAGGAGGTAATATGCAACATGTAATACAGTTAACAGTACTGTTCTGTATGTTTGAAAATTGCTAAGAGAGTAGATCTTAAAAATTTTTATTACGAGGAAAAAAATTTGTAGTTATATGAGGTAAATCACTTCACAATATGTACATACAGCAAACCATTGTGTTGTATACCTTAAACTTATACAATGTCATATGTCAATTATACTTCAATAAAACTGGAAAAAATAAAATAAAATGGAAGTCATTGCCACCCTTCCACAATCTAATTTCTCCCATATTACCTAACTTGGTGCCTATCCCAACACGAGAAGGTGGAAAGAGCATGGGCTCTGGAGTCATACAGACTTAGGTCAAATTCTGGTGCTGGCTCTTGCTAGCTGCATTACTTTTTTTGCTCCTTCCCTAATTATTTGACATCACTGAGACCCAGCTTGATGTGAGTCAGATATCATCAGGCTGGGCCAATCCCAGGCCAGGGAAGTGAGGCCGACTTCCTTTCCCTAGATCAGTTTTGAATACTTAGGGAGGAGTTCAGGCTGGAGGAAAGATGCTCTGGTCCAGGGCTGACCCTTCACCTGGGGCCCAGGATTGCCCTGAGCCTTGTTCTTCATGGAGAAATCTACCTTGCAATTCTTTGAGATGGGTTTGCCTTGGGGACGCACCTCTCTGAGATTGCTCTTCTATATACAGAAATGCTCCCCCAGCCTCAGGGTATCTCCCAAGAGGGCAGACTGAGCCTGGGTTCTGCTGCAGGATGCCCCTAGCATCCATGGTGTATGGGCTTTCAGAGTTAACTGATGTCCCTGCCCTCTTCCAACATGCCTGTTCAGGGCCAGGATCTGAAAAACATCTGTGTTGGTTGTGGCCTGGTAGGTTAAGCTCTCTGAAGTCCAGTTTTCTTATCTAGTAAGGGGAGGTTAATAACACCCACTAGCCAGGTTTGTTGTGAAGATTAAATAAAGTAATATATGTAAAGTTTCTTACACAGTGGTTGCAACATGGAAGGAAGTTGATACATATTCATTCTCTTACCCTCTTCCTTTCCTTCCTCTCCACTACCACCCTGTCCCAGATGTCAAGCCAAAACCTGGGTAGTCACCTAGCCTCCTTTCACTCCCTCCATAGAAATGATCAGTTGCTATGCCATGTCCCTCCTATCTCCTGACTCCTACATGCTCACTACCTCTTAGCTGAGTTCAGATTCTTAACCTTTTTTACTTATTATGCAGGAGCCTATTAAATTATTCTCCCTACAACCAGCCTCATCTCCTTCCAACCCATCCTCCATGCTGTTGCTATTTCTAAAATGCAAATATGATCATGTCTCTCCCCTGCTTAAAATTCCTCATTTGCTTCTCATCACCTTCAGGATAAAATCCAATCTCTTTAGCATGTCACACAAAGTCCTTTGTGATCTGGCCCCTATTTATCACTCTGGCCTCATCTATTCCAAGGCCACTTCTCTCCCGTGACCTAACACATCACACTTTGGCTCTAAATGTGCTTAAGCATTTAGAGTTTCCTGAACAAGCTGTGCTCACTCACCTCTGAATATCTGCCCTTGTTATTCTGTCTGGTTGGAATTGCTGCATACCTCCTCCCTTGGCCCTCCTGATCCTCTTGGCCCTTCAGGCCTGAGCACAGCAGATCACCTCTGGGAGCCTTTGGGTTAGAGCTATACCTCTGCACACACATTTGTCATAGCACTTATCACATTGCAGAGCAATTGTCTGTTTCTTTCTGACTCTGTCAATCACTGTGAGTTGTTGAAGTCAAGAGCTGTCTTTTTTATTTTTGGATCCTTACGGTCTTGTATACTCCAGGCATATATAATAAATATTTATAGAATGAATAAGTGGGCTAGGATATGAATTAAGGTCTGATTCCAAATTCATGCTCTTTCCATGTGGCATCATATGTTATTTTTGTGACAGCATCCATTAATTCAACAAATGTTTAATGGATATCTACTTTGTGCCAGGCATTTTCCAGCAATGTAGGTTCCACAGTGTCATCTGGATACATTCCTGCTTCCCTTTTAGCTGCTGGCTTCCATAGCCGATTATCTTTTGCTGTCCCGATTCTCTGACAGGATACCATTAGTCTTCTAGTCTGATTCCTGGCTCCTTTCTGACTTCTGAACCATTCCTACCTGCTCTTCCTACCTGCCATGTTCGCATTTGGCATCTGGCCAATCTTGCACAGGTGTCCACCAAGCCAAATTTTCAGTCTGGGCCTGCTCTATCCTGTTTGGCCTCCTGGGTTCTGGCACAAACACTTCTTTGAACAGAAAGGGTTCAGGCTACCTCTTTTCCTTTCCACCTTGTAATCTGGTTTTAATCTTCTTTCTCTAGACTCACCAAAGATCTCCTGTGGCTTGTTGAATTCAATGGGCTTTCTCTTATGTTTCTCCCAAGCAACCTCCCTACTGCTTTTGACTCCCTAACAACCATATCTTCTCCTTTGAAACTCTTTTTCTCCCTAGCCTCTACTATGCCATGCATTCCTGGTTCTCCACTTGTATTCCTAATAGCTATTTTTTCTTTCTCCTCTATTGGAGCCTCCTTTTTCCTAAGCCTATGGGTTAGGAAAAACTATGGGTTTTCTCTACGGCTCAATTTCAATCTCTACCTTTCTTCTTCTATGTTCTTCCCTAATAGTTCATCTATTCACAAGCTTCTGGTAAAGTGTAAAAATAGCTAACATTTTAACATCACAGTTTACAGAGTACCTTTACATACCTGATTTCACTTATCCTCCTTCTAGTATGTGAATGTCTCCAGAATCTACAACTCCAGTTCCATGGGATCTTGCTATTCCTAGTAGCTCCTTCTGATGCCTGTTCAGGTTAAATCTCATTCTGTTCCCTTCTCTGGACTCCCACTGCACTTGCCCAGACTTCTATCACAGCATCTATAACAATATTGCGCTTTTATGTTCATATGACTGTCTCTAGGGAGACTGTAAACTCTGTGTCAGGGGCTGGCCCAGTAGCCGAGTGGTTAAGTTCGTGCACTCTCCTTCAGCGGCCCAGGGTCTCGCCGGTTCCAATCTCGGGTACAGACATGGTACCGCTCATCCAACCATGCTGAGGCGGCGTCCCACATAGCACAAAAAGAAGGACCTTCAACTACAATATACAACTATGTACTGGGGGGCTTTGGGGAGAAGAAGAAAAAAAGAAGATTGGCAACAGATGTTAGCTCAGGTGTAATCTTAAAAAAACAAACAAACAACAAAACCCTCTGTGTCATATAAGTCTTCTTTTCCCAACACCTAGCATAGGTCCTGGCCATAATGTGTGCTTAATACCCAATGAATAATTGCATAACATTCCCAATTTCCCAGTCCTGAATTCCGAGAGTCACTTTGAATCCTCTCCTAAATCTTGTTAGTCACCGTCTTATTGATTCCTTATACCTATGTTTCTTGATGTTGCCCCTTGTCTTCTGTTGCTATCACTACACTCACCCAGGCTCTTACACTTTGTATGACTGCAATATCCCCATCTTGGTCTCCCCGCTCTCAGTCTTTCTTTTGTCAAATCAGTCCTATATTTCCTCTGCGAGAATAATCTAAAAATGCTATTTGTCCAAGGGTCAGGTTTAAATTCCTTATTCTGGTATTCAAGGACTTCACAGGTCTCCTGCAACTTCCTCATCATAAACCTCAGTCTTCTTTCATCATTTTTCTCTTGTTATCACCCAAATGCCAGATTGACACATGTTTTTACCTCCCTTCCTTCCACCATTTTTCTAAATTTTATCCTTCCTTTAAGTCCCAACTCAAATCCCATTTCCCTCAGGAACCTTTTGAATCTTTTGGTCCTAGACAATGTCTTTCTTCTCTGATCTATTATTATTTACTGTTATACGACTTACTGTTTTCACATACTTGGGCATTTAATAATCTATGGCAGGGGTTGGCAATTTATGGTGTATGACCCAAATCTGGCCTGCTGCCTGTTTTTGCACAGCCTGTGAACTAAGAATGGTTTTTACATTCAAATTTAAGTATAAGAAGATTACTTCATGACACATGAAAATTATAGGAAATTCACACTTCAGTGCCATGAATAAAGTTTTACTAGAATATAGCCACATCTATTTGTTTATGTATTGTCTGTGACTACTTTCCAGCTATAAAGGGAGACTTGAGTAGTTTCAACAGAGACCATAAGGCCTACAAAGCCTAAAATATTTACTATCTGGCTGTTACAGAAAAAGCTTGCTGAACTCTGATCTAGGATCTTGAATTCTCTTTGTAACCTTTGCATAGCTCTTTAAGAACTTTGGAGAGGTCTGCTTCACTAAACAAGATTTTCAATGCTAACTGGCTGCGCGTTAAAAAGATGGGGGAAGGCTGCATAGAGTGAGTAGGAGCTAGCCTAGTTAGAAACTTAGTAACTTAGGCAACCAGATTCCCATTGGAAAGTGAGAATCAGAGGATCTCAGGTGGATGGGGGAAAAGTGATCTTTTTTTCCATCTTCTCTGTTTTGACTTGGCAGAGAAAATGTCAAAGCACTGAGAGTCTAGCTGGAGAAAGGGCTATTTGAGGTCTTATCTGAATCTGGTTGCTGAGAAGAGATCAGTGGTTGCTAGCTGAGAAAAGCTCAGCTATTAGTGACTCAGTTATTACCGACCATGAAAGAAACTATCAACAGGGCGTAACAGCTAGAGCTGAAAGTGTTTAGCTTTGGCTGACTGAAGATGTAAGTAGGCTAAGAGGTTTTACAATGCCTAGAAACATCACAGGAAAGAAAATTTAAACAATTTTCTTAAAGTAGAAATGAAAGCTAGATATGTGGTAAATAGGAATAGCAGTTGAAGTTATTGGAAAGTTCATGACTTTTTTACCTAGGTGTTCTATTGTTTTTGGTCTTGCTCTAATCATATTTTTTTCTTAAAACTTATACCACATAGTAATTATTTAGTAAAGTTCCATCTTATTGAAAAATAATCTATATAGATTGGACTGTGGGCTTCATCTGTCACATCTGCTCCCTACACCTGGGCAGAGTCCGATTGGCTAGTTTTGGTACTCAGACATGGACAACCAAATAGGTTGCTACCTGAATTGTAGAAAGAAACAAGCTAGACTCTAGGAAATAGGACTTGCATATTGATACCTATTTTAATGTTAACAATAGGTACAAGGTCATAAGTGTGTCTCCTTTTTTTATAGCTTCACCACCATGCCTGGCACAGTGGAGGCCACATTGTCAGACTGAGATTGAAAGGATAAGCAGTAGTAAATTAAATTTGGGGGGGAGCTCATTACCTATTCACGTGGACATTAGGGGACCATCATTTTGTTGGAGAGGGATTTTTGCATTATGTGGGAGGTAGGATTGATGAATCCTAAAATGTCTGGCAACTCCTGAGATCTATGATCTTCCAGTTCAAACAGGCACATCACAATTTCCCTGTTCTTTGCCAGAGAATATCGTCCACTTTTCCCTCTCTCTCTCTTTTCCTGCCCTTCCTCCGTTGAGCCCTTCTCTTGTCCAGACTGCCATCCTATTACTAAATCTTAAATCTGCAACGTCTCTTAGCTTTACCCCTTTCATTCACTGTTTGCCGCTTCTCAAGGACCCTCTTGATTTCCTTCCAGCTCCTCTTTTCTTCGCTTTCCCAAACTCACATCCTCCCTCCTTCCCCCTCCCTCCTTCCCTCCTTCGTGTGCTACTCCTTCCTCTCCCTCCTTCTTTGCTCCCCCTACTTCATTTTCCGTGCTCTCATCCGCCGACCGGCTCCCCCTCCTTCCCGCTCTCTGACTGTCTTACCCTAGTTTGGAAATACAGCAGACCTCTAAGTCTGCTACCATTGGACGGAAGGGGCTGTCACTCTGTGGCAGGAGGCGCTCCTATTGGTCGGACTGGAGGAGGATGGAGCTGACTATAAAGGGTGGGGCCGGAGGAGGCGCGCAGAGCGGCTCTGACAGGAGCAGGTCGGGAAGGCAAGCCTGGCGGGAAGCTGAGCGCCGAGAGCCGGGGTGCGGGCGCCCGAGCAGCGGTTCTCCGCACTCACTCTCCTCCGCTCGTCGGCCGGAGCGTTGCCTCCGAGCCCGGCAGCTCGCGGCCGTCGCCAGCGCAGCCCCTAGGGCCCCTCGCCTCACCTGCACGTGCCGCACCTCGCGCGCCCCGTCCGGCCCCCGCAATGAGCGAGGTGAGCGGCGCGGGCTGCGGCGCGGGGAAGACGCTGCTCCGGGTCCCAGGGACGCGAGGGAGGGCGCGGCAGCCCAGAGCGGCGGAGAACCCTCCGAGGGCGCCCCACTGGCTCCCTGGGAAAGCTCCCACCTCGGGGCGCTGGGAAGCGATAGAAGAAGGAGACTTTAAGTCCCCGGACTGTGGATGGCGCTTCTAGGGGGACGGGAATCGGGTGTAGAGTTCGGGGGCTGAGGTCTCAGGTGTAAGTCGTCTTCTCGGGGTACTGCTCCCTCCATCTGTCTTACTGCCCCGAGGTTACTCGGGCGTCCCACTCCCCTGACTTCTGAGAAAACGTTCGCCTCTGTCCTTCCTCTTGTAGAGCTGTGTTGCTCTTGCACTTCTTAGCATTCAGCAAGAACTCCAATGCTCGCCCCCTGGAGTGTGCTCTTTTCCCCTTTTAGGAAGGTGGCATCCTACCCTCCACTCATTCCGTCAGGAACCAACCGTTGGAGGGACCATTTCTGATACTCAGGAATGCCCTGTAAGGGGGGCATGTTCCGCTCCTGGAGAGATGTCCCTTTGGAGAGTAGACCTCCCTCTGCAGTACTGGTTGCATCCGGGGTCTCTTAGCAGGCTCTCCGAGCCAGACCCAGTCCGGGAACTGTGATTGCTGCTTCTCAAAGAACACCGTCCGTAGGTGGGGGTCAAAGCAGAGACTCTGAAAGACCTCTCCCATTGTTTGACCGTATTTGTAGGCATCCAGAAACAGGAATCTTTCTTCCCAAGTGAAGTCGGTCTGGGCAGTGACATCACAAGCTTGCTTTCTGCAATCCCTTTCCTGGTACCCAGGATCTTGTGTTAAATCCAGCTTTTCAGCTATATGCCAGGTCCCAGCTCCGCTACTTCCTAGCTGTGTGGCCTTAGGCAGGTTACTAAACTTTTCTCTGCTTCAGTGCTTTATCAGTAAAACGGGGATAATACTGGTTGTTCTAATGATTAAATGAGATAATATATACAAAGTACTTAGAACGGTACCTGGCACAGAGTAAGTGCTCAAATTGTGTTAGCTATTGTTATTATCTCCCTGTTCTTTTTTCTCTTTTAGAGTGTTACAGAAAGCTAGCACAAAAATTCTCAAGGATACAGGTTAGTGAATTAGTGAAGGGATAGGACCCTGGAACCTGAGTGTCAGTTTAGATCTTCATTTTTAGTAGGAACTCTGCTGGCTCCTATCAAAACTTGTCGCCCAGGGAGCCAATTAGTGCTAACTTCTGTGTTGTCTTGGTTGCCATGTCCACTAAATGTATCCCGGAAAATTCAGCTGGTCTGGGGGCAGCAGAAGAACTAACGTGGTTTCTAGTCCCTCTGCTAGTTGTGACTGTGACCATGGCAGCCTTTCCGAAAGAAAAGAAAAAAATTGTTCAATCTTCTTTCCTCTTGCCTCTTTCAGCCCTGATATGAAAAGACAGGTTTTCTTTGTCCTCTTTTCACTGAGGTCTAGAGTTCAGCACCCCCTCTAGTGTTTCTAAATCTGAAAGTCGCAATTCAAGCCATCCCTTGGGAATTTGAGATCTAAAGGCTATGCCAACATGAAGATGGGTGGTTAGCCTGTGCTTTTTGGGGGACGTGCACAGCCATTCTGTAGGACACGCTACAGGGACTGGCATTTAGGGTAGTATTTGGTGGAATGACAAAGCTGTTTCGGTGGCAAAGAAGGCAATTTGGTGTTTGAGGGAAAGGTCAAGTCTTGACTTAGCAGGTGGACTTGGCTAGCCTACATCAGGAGCTCAGGAGAAGGATGAGAGCAGGAGCCTTGGATGGGGACTAGGCGTCAGTGTGTGTGGGGCTGCCCAGCCTCCCAGGCTGTCAGAGTGAACTGGTTCTAACTAGCAATTTAGCCGTCGAAGCTGCCTCCTGATACGGAGCTGAGCCTGGCTTCAGGGATGAGTATTTGTAAAATCCTGAAGCAGCCACCTAGGTGTACACAGAGACGAGCTGTCTCTGTACCAGATCCCCAAAGGGTCCCTGCTTCCCTCGAGGCCAAGACCCAGCCTGTTTTCTTCCTCTTGTAAAAGCTATGATGAAAAGCGGAAGTATTGCCTAGAGCTCTGGAACTCCAGGGAGACTCCAAACTGCTCCACTTCTCTCAGCCCATCCCCAGGGGTCTACTCTTCCAGGCTGAAGTCCCTAGCCCAGGAAAGCCCTGTGTACCCTGATTCTTATATAAGCTTCACTTCCCCCACCCCTATTTTCTTGCTTCAGAGAACCTGCATGAAGTGAGAGGACTTAGGATCTCCTTGAGAGATTCCCATTTCAACTGAAGAACAAAAACTGGGGAGGAGTCTTCAGACCTAGAGCAACTAAAAGTGTAGCGGTTCTGGGGGGGCTGCTGGGGAGGATCTCCAGCTCTACTTTGCCTTTGTGGCTTTTTGCTGTCACTCAGTACTGCAGCAGAGCGTTTCCCTGTGAGTGTGTGTGTGTTCGTGCACAGAGGAGCTGCAGGGGCTCATCTCCGGCTTGTCTGCATTCGCAGCTGCAGGCAGGACTGATTGCTGTGAATCACAGTCTAGCTCTTACAGTTTAATAACTTTTTGCTAGTTTCAGTGAAGGATGGGAATGGGAGATGCATTCAGAACCCGAGGGCTCTTTCCTGTAATCCTTTGTCATAGTGGGTAGCTGGCTGCTTAAAGCACAGTTGCAAGTTCTTCTGTGATCCTGTTGCGTTTCTCAACTGTGAGGAGCCCAGCTGGAGGAATCCCTTGGTCCAGCAGTCATTCTGTTGAAATGGGGGTCATGGATGACTAGTGATTATCCTCGTGGTGTCTGTCCTGGGTTTTGGCTGGCAGGGGCTGGAGCAAGAGACAGATCAATTAGAAATCTCTTTAGGGGAGATCTTAGAACTGGTGCTCCCTCCTTTATTATTCTGCTTGTTGTCCTCTTAAGTAATAGAAATGGGGATCCCACACTTTAGGGATCACATTCACTTGCCCGTGCATATCTGTCTGAACCTGCAACCTTCTCCTCAATGGAAGGTTTGGTCCGGGTGACATCATTCTCTTACGTCTTCTGTAAGCCAGTTGTTAGGGAACCTGGTAGGGACTTGGAGGAAATCCAAGTTTATTATGGTTGTATTGGACATATAAAATCGAAGGGCTAGCTACTTCATCTTGGAATGCCTTCCACCTCTGGAAATATCTGTCTTCCGAAGTAAGGGAAACCAGAACTTGGTTTTCGAACTTGCTCATCTTTTTTTAGTCACCATTCAGGTTATTGGCTTTAGCTGCTTGAACAAGAGCATCTGGCTCGTAAAAAAGGGGATGACTTTGTCATCCTGTGACCCAGGAATATGGACGACTCTTTTTCCTAAGTTGCAGCTGTGATCAGTTAGCTCTTAGGATGTCAAGTCTCTATAGGGACAGGCACCCATAAGTGATGTGGCTGGAGTCCAAATATGCAAACCTGATGTGTGTTTCGTGTCGGCCTGTGGAGAGTCTGAACTGATGAAAGTGAAGGAGATAGGGTTGCAGAGAGAGACGAAGAATGATAAAGTCAGTAATCGTCTTTTCAAGGTAGTGGTTCTATGAATGTCTCTCCTCATTTTCTTTCTGTTTTTCTAAAAGTTCCAAATTGTCTTTCATGAGTCTATTTTATCATGGAAAAAAAAATAAACTTAATTTTGCAAAAATCCTTCAAGATAGAAATACAGGTATATCTTTCACCAAGAAAATCTCAAATAATATATCAAAACATTTTAGTGATATAATTTTAGATTTGTTAAGGAGCCCTAAAGATCATCTCTTCCAATCTTCTCATTTTACAGATGAGGAAACTGAGGCCCAAACCTTGTCTAAGTTTACACAGTACCAGAACCAAGACAAGGGCACAGAACTGCTGGCTTCTCATCCCAAAAGAACTTTCTATAATACTCTGACATGTTACCCCAATGAATATAGGATGGTTTAATTTCCATGCAACTTTTAAGGCATATTATTATAATTTAAGTATATTACAAATACTTTCTATAGGAAATCCAAGCAGCGTGATTTAGTAAAGGCTGGGCAAGAGGATAGGGAGAGAGGAGAGACCAACATAGGATGATATTTCTCAAGAGGGTACATTTTGGTAGAATGATAGGCAGGGCAAGTACTATCTTTCCTTATCCATATGCCTAGTCACCTTAGAAATGAGTGCGGTGAACGTGATGAGGTGGAGTGGGTATGCTAATGGGAATGAAAGAAAGGGGAAGCCTGGAGGCCCTCTCTTCGTGGGTTCTTAGTTTCTGGTGCCCATTATTGATTTCCATAAGTGCAGAGCATCAAGGACCAGAAGGAGAGGTTTTCTTTCTGAAAAGAAAGGACTGAGAGCAGTTCTCTTAACTCTAAAGTATTTGACTTGGAGGACTCAGGGCAGGACTGGTTCAAAATGGCTTAACTTGCCTCAGAATTATTTTACCTGCAAGACTAAGCTTAATCAGAAGCAGATCAAAACCACGTTTTCTAAGAGATCTGCATCCCTGCAGGTGCCTATAAACGAGTGCCTAAAAACCTAGACCTTGTCTTGTCACCTTCTCCTCCCTGAGCCTGATTATTGCTTCATTCTGGGCTGACTCCTGAAGGCGTGCCCACCCAGGTTTCCCACCACCCTCCCCCCACCCAGGGAAAAGAGGTGCCATTTACCGTTCTGTTGTCTTTGGTGCTGCCTCCCTCCCACACAAAGCCCTCCAGCTGAGTGTTTGCTTTGTAGGCTGAGGGGGAATTAATACGTTTATTTTGGGACATTAACGCCATGGGTGGGATGCACATTGAAGATTATAGTAATAAATGATGCTTTGACACTACTCTCTCTCCCCCACCCCTACCCCCAGTATGGGGTGAAGGCACAGCTCCAAGCTGTGTGCAAAGCACCACAAATAACCACTCATTAAACCGTGGCAGCCCATGCTGGGGGGAATGGGCTGGGGCTGTTGACTCACTGCATACCGTGAGCTGGCACGGCCAAGGAATTCTGCCTCTGATTCCAGTGGGGGGTACTGCTATTCCAGGAAACAGGGGTGGGGTTGCTAAGGGGAGAGGGACAGACCAGGGGGCTTGGGAACTCGGACTGCTTAGATCCTATTCCTGTCTTAGGAGGCACCTGAGATTTGGGTCTTTGGGTTATGTTCCCTATGTGAGGAGAGGAATGTGTGCACATAGAACCTGGAGTAAGGATTCCTAGTTCTTTTTCTGTTGTTATCTTGAGGGTGACCTTGAGCAAGTCTTTCTGAAGCTGTTTGAGGACTGCAGCTGGTTGCTGCACTGAAAGAGTTGAAACAGTTCCAACAGTGCTCCAAAAACAGCAGTCTAGGGTCTTTCAGGGGCACCAGGGGATCCCAGAGGCTCTCTGAGGTGCTCTAGCAGTGACTTTCATTTAGCATTGGGAAAGAATATGTCAGCAGGGATAGAAGGGTCCGTGGGGGCCCGAAGCCTCTTTGTCACCCCTTGAAAGCAGATGTACTAACTCCTGTCTCCCTTCACTTTCTGAGCCTCTAAAGCAAGCAGGGAGCTTACGAAGCCTAGGATTTATGTCAATACAAAGGCAAGAAAGAGGTCTTTTTGGGTTCATATTTAGGATTTTTAGGATTCAGGCCCTTTTTAGGTTTCCCTGCCCTGGCCTGTAGGACAGAACTCTGAGTCCCTGTGCCTATTCATGTGAACTAAGTGATTCTGGCAGTACTATAATGTGTTTATGCTGCGTTTTCATTTGCAAGCATCCAGGCTACGTCATGCAAATGCAGGCTATGTGTGGTCCAGGTATGATGAGGTGCTCCTTTGTTCCTGTCTGTTGCTGCTGTTAACAACCCATGATCCCTCTTTAGGGAGTGGGATGAGAATTATGGGGAAATCTGGGTAGTTTACCTTTCCCAAGGTTTGTTCTAACTTGCTGCTTGGAGCAGAAGGGGTGGCACTATCTTGCCTCTTCTGGTGACAATGGTTGCTGTGGCAACACCAGTGAAGATAAAAGAAACAAAAAGGAAGGGAGCAGGGTGAGTTGGGCCTTGAGTTATAGGATACCTATTTCCTGATAGTGGCAACAGGGAGACAGCACCTGAGTTGCTACTGCTTTGACAGTTTTTAGGGACTTTGCCAAGACAATGCTAACAACTATTCTTCTGAGGCAAGGAAAAGATTTACACAATCATGTTTGTGATGCAAATGTGGATGAAAGAACTTGATCAGGAGATATGGTTTATTTGCTTCTGAGCACTAATCTCCCTCTCCCTGTGGTCTACAACTAAAAAAAATTGTGTCTAAGGGTTCTCTGAAATGAAACGCGAACATGTTTGGAGGTGCTGTGCTGGAGGGCCCCTCCTGTACACCCCTAACCTGGGGAGGGGTTCCAGGAGGCTCCAGGGCTACAGACCTGGACACTTGCAGTTGCTGTACAGAATATGGTTCTGTCCAAGCAGGCTATTGTTGGGCCCTTTACCAGGGGTTTAGAGCCATTGTCAGCATTTTGGGGGACAGGCATTGGGAAGACAGGGAGATTGTGATTTCCAGGGTTGGTTTAGAGTAAAAAGAGATCAGCTATGAAGCACCTATGGTAGCAGACTAAGCCTCAAGGGCCCTTAGAGCAATCCCAGGTATTCTCTGCCTCCTTCAGTTCCACTTAGTGAAAATGTACTCTGGCAACTCCACTCTTTGATTCCAGGACTTTAACCATGCAATACCCCAGGAACTTGACCTATTCTTATATTCAACCCAGAGTTATATTACTTCAACATAACACATACTTATTTTAATATGTGCTAGCTTTTTACATACATTTTCTCTAGTTCTTTTCATCCTTCAAGATAAATATTATCTCTCTTCTGCAGATGAGAGGTCTGAGCACAGCAAGGCTAAGTGATTTACCCAGTGTCACACAGCTCAGAATGGCAGAGCTGGGATTTGAACAGATATTCAACGCAGATCCTGGTTATGAACCCAGATCTGTCTGACTCCACCTAATATGCCATATTACTTCTCTCAGGAATTTGAGACTTGAGAAAATTTTAATTCACATAAACATATCTGTTGTGTACCTACTATGTGCAAGATGTGTTGCAGTTAGTGTAAGTAATATACAAATAAATGGGAAATATGGACTGTACTTTCAAGGAAATGGAATCTGGGGGGTGGTGAGGGTGGGGAAGGAGAGATAAGACAAATACGTGGTACCTGTACTACAGGTAATCTGAGATACACTTCTGGAGAAGTTTTTCCCTTTTGTCCTCAGCTCTTTTTCAGGCACATATGTGGAAGTGAGGAAAAGCAATGACCTGGCTCCTGAAACCCTTTTCACCATCTCTGAACCAGCTACAGAATGGAGGCCCTCACCTCTCTGAAAAAAAATTTGATTTCAGAAATCTGGATGAGGCGGCAAATAAAGCAGAGTGGGAACTCTCTTCACTCATTCAACAAATACTGAATGTGCATCATTGTGCTATTCCCCAGGAATACACTAGTGAATAAGATAGACATTGCCCCTACCCTCATGGGAACTTGCACAGAAATGGAGAAGACAGACATTCAATATCTAACCACAAAATTATTATTTAATTACATTAGTAATAAGTGCTACCAAGAAGAAATATTGGGTGCTGTGAAAACTTATAATGAGGGCCCTGGCCTAGTCTGAGGAGCTAAGAAGAGTTTCCTGGAAGAAGGAATCCTTGAAGAGAGCTCTGAAGGATAAGTAGGAATTAACTAGACAAAAGGGAAGCAGGGATAAGAGAACCATGTGCCAAGGTCCTGAGGTGGGAGGGAACATGGTATGTCCGAGAGATGAGGTTACTGAGGTGATCAGAGGCTGCATAATGTGGGGCCTGTAGACCATGTTAAGAATTTTGTTCTTTATCCTAAGAGCATCAGTAACCACTTGGGCTATTGTGGTGGTCCCCGTAAGAAACAACTGTTAGGGGGCCAGCCCCGTGGCCGAGTGGTTAAGTTCGTGCGCTCCGCTGCGGCGGCCCAGGGTTTGGATCCTGGGTGCGGACATGGCACTGCTCGTCAGGTCACGTTGAGGCAGTGTCCCACATACCACAACTAGAAGGACCCACAACTAAGATATACAACTATGTGTGGGGCAGTTTGGGGAGATAAAGCAGAAAGAAAAAAAAAAGATTGGCAACAGTTGTTAGCACAACTGTTAGGGTGGTAGCAGTGGAGAGAAGTGAATGGATTAAGAGAGATTTGGGAGATCAAGTTAACAGGACTTAATATTTACATTGCATAGGCAATGTGAAAGAAAGAAGGGTGTCAAGAACAATTTCTAGGTTTCTCGCTGGATGAGATAGAGAACACTTACAGAGCATGAAGTTGGGTAGGTAGGATTATGAATTCAGTTTGAGACACACAGAGTTTGAGGTTTCTATAAAACAGCTAAGTGGAGATGTTTTAAAGCTTAGAGGAGAGGTCTGGGATAGAGATAAACATTCGAGTCCTCAGTGGCATTCTGTGCTGTTCAATACGGTAGCCACTAACCACATGTAGCTATTTAATTTATTAATTATTAATTTATTAATTAAAATTAAATAAAATTATAAACTTTATTCAGTTGCACTAGCCACATTTGAAAGTACTCAATAGCCACATGTGCCTTGTTGTTGTTAGTGCCACCCAGTTGATTCCAACTCCTAGCGACCCCGTGTACAGCAGAGTGGAACCCTGCCTGGTCTTTTTGTGCCATCCTCTCACCTTCCAGCACTATATCAGACAATGCTCTGCTGCTACTTGTAGGGTTTTCTTAGCCAGTTTTTTCGGAAGTGGATGGCCAAGTTGTTCTTCCTTGTCTGCCTTAGTTTGGAAGCTCTGCTGAAACCTGTCCATGGTTGACCCTGCTGGTACTTGAAATACTGGTGGCATAGCTTCCAGCATCACAGCAACACACACTCACCACAGTATGACAACTGACAGACAGTGGTGTGGTTCTGTGATAGGGAAACAAACCCCAGCCGCAGCAGTGTGAGCACTGAATCTTAACCACTAGACCACCAGGGCTGGCTACATATGCCTAGTGGATGCCATATATTGGACAGCACAGATATAAAACATTTCTGTGATTGTACAAGGTTCTATTTCAGACGTCTGCCAAATTTCTGTAATGGGTCAGATAGTAAATATTTTTGACTTTGTGGGCCATATGGTTTCTGTTGCAACTACTCAACTCTGCTGTTGTAGTGCCAAAGCAGCCACAGATAATATGTCGACAATGGGCATGGCTATGTTCCAATAAAACTTACTTTAAAAAACAGCCTGCAGACTAGATTTGGCAGTAGGCTGTAGTTTGCCAACCCCTATTCTAATTGGATGGTGCTGGTATAAACGATAACTGAAGTCATAGGTACAGATAAGATCATCTAGGAAGAGAAAACAGAAGAGAGTCTAGCCCTAAACCTTGAGAGCCTCTAATACTTAAATATTAGATAGAAGTGTCCAGAAAGATAGGAGAAAAACCAGAAAAAACCATGATGTCTCAGGAACCAGGGAAAGAATATGTGTTGGGAAAGGTGAAATGATTAAGAGTGTTGAATGCTTCAAGAGGTCAAGCCAAATGGAGCTGAAACTTTTGCATTTGATTTAGTATCACAGAGAGCATTGGCTATCTAAAGAAGAGTCAGTTAAGTGGAGGCGGAGTAGAAGCTAGGTCGAAGTGGATAGGAGAGTGTGTGGGAGGTAAGGAAATGGAGAAGGACAGTGTTCTGAGAAGTCTAGTTATGAAAAGATGAGAGACTTGAAAGGCCCTGGCCCACCACCCCTACCCCAGTCAACTCTCTACCCTGCCTTTCTAACTGCTCTTTCTCAGTCTTTGCTAGCTTGTTGACCTCTCCCTAACCTTTTTCCCTTTTTAAAAAATTGAGGTATAATTTACACGCAGTAAAATGTACCCTTATCTGTGTATGGTTTTCTGTGATTTTTGACAAATCTGTACAGTCATGCAACTACCACCACAATCAAGATATAAACCAGTTCCATCATCTCAAAATTCCCTCATTTCCCTTTGTAGTCACCTCTTCCATGACCTCAGCCCTTAGCAGTCATTGATCAGTCTGCTGTCCCTGCAGTTTTGCCTTTATAAGAAATGTCATATAATTGGAATCATATAATGCAGCCTTTTGGGTCTGGCTTCTTTTACTTAGCATAATGCATTTGAGGTTCATCCGTATTGTTGTGTATATCAGTAGTTCCTTCCTTGTTTTAATTGCGTGTGTATTACATGGTGTAGATAAGCCACAATTTGTTTATCCATTCCTTAGTTGAGGGACATTTGGATTGTTTCCAGTTTCTGGTGATTATAGGTAAAGCTGTCATAAACATTCACTTACAGGTCTACGTGTAGACATAAGGTTTAATTTCACTTGGGTAAATACCTAAGAGTAGATTTCTGGGTTATAGGGTAAACATATGCTTAAGAAACTGCTAAAGTAGCTATACCATTTTGCATTCCCACCAGTAATGTGTGAGAGTTCCAGACACTCCATATCTTTGCCAGCACATGGTATTGTCATTTTAAAAAAACATTCTAATAGATGTGTAATGGTATCTCATTGTGGTTTTAATTTGAATTTCCCAGATAACTAATGATGTTATACATCTTATCATGTCCTTATTTGCCATCCGTGTATCATCTTTGGTGAAGTGTCCAAATATCTTGCCCATTTTTTACAAATTGTATTCATATTATTGACGTTTGAAAGTTCTTTATATATTCTGTATACAAATCCTTTATTAAACATGTGCTTTGCAAATATTTTCTTCCAGTCTGTAGCTTGTCTCTTCATTCTCTTAGGAGTGTCTTTTAAAGAACAGTTCTTAATTTTGTTGAGGTCCAGTTTCTACTTTTTTGCTTTTATGGATTGTGCTTTTGGTGTATCCAAGAAATCCTGGCCTACCCCAAAGTTGCAACGATTTTTTTCCTGTATTTTCTTCTATAAGTTTTACAGTTTTAGGTTTTATATCCATTTTGAGTTAATTATTGTATAGGGTACAATGTATGGATTGAGATTTGTTTGTTTTTTGCATACGGCTGCCAGTCCTTTCAGAACTATTTGTTGAAAAGATCTCCCTAACCTTTTAATATGGGGGTTCCTCAAGGCTTGGTCCTAGACCCACTTCTTTTCTCTGTAATGTTAGTTGGAGAAGCAATTCAGATTGAGGAAGCCTTTTTTTTTTTTTTTTTTTAAAGAGAGGGAGAGGTTTTATATATAAGAGAGTGAAGGGAATTGATTGTAAGGATTCCTGAGAAGGAGAAAAGGGGAATGGGGTCTAAAGTCCAGATGGACGGACAAGACATCATCCGAATGCTGATAAATGCCCTGGGAGGAGGTATCTGATAGGGAAAGGGAGGGTATTCCTGTGTTGTATCCCTCTCTGCAGTCTCAAACCTGAAGGAAAAAGACCCCTAAGCCAGCAGGCCTCTCCTTGTCCTCCTTATCCATGGGAAGGGTGAGTCCACAACTTTGAGCTGCAGAGGAAACAAAGGTATACTCACAGGGAATTGACAGCTACCGCCAAGATGATGGAATGGAACATTGGAGCACATCGGGCCCAGAGGTGAGGAGAAAAGGAATACAGGAAGGTAGGCAAGGAAAGAAACTAGGGCCCTCTGGGAAAAGGCAAGAGTTGATGGGCCTCACAGTTGCTAATTAGTGTTTGGTGTGTGCTAGGAAGTGGGAAACATTTAATCTTCTATGGGCAGTGAGGCTGAACTGACCCAAGCTTCAAGCTCACTAGAAACTTGGAATAACAGGCTTGAAGATAAGCAAGGGAGTCGTTTGAAATAGACACCAGTGAGATGATCCTGCATGTGGAATTCTCACAATCTGAAGGGCTAGCATCTGGCCCTGTGAGTGAAGAACACACACATAGCTTATGGCTGTCCCCCAGGGGTCAGCCCCGTGTGTGTCAGGAGGCCGACTGAGCAAACGTGAAGATGAAAGCCAGAATCAGGGTGGTTAGCTCAAGTGGCAGAGAAAGAATCTGAGTCAGTAGGCATGGTCTGGGATCAGGTTCTCAAATAACATGCAAGATTTCCCCATAATGGGAGGACAGTACCCTGTTCCCCATGTTCCCTGTAGACAGTACACGAAGAAAGTGTTGGAGACTGTGGATTGAGAGACTGGTCCTTGAATACAGCTGCCTAACTGTGGGAATGGAAGGAAATCATGATCTTTAGGACTTTCCTTCTGACCTGGGGATTGCTCTGCTGCGTGGAAGAGCTTGTTTAGTTAAAACAGTCTCACATTGGACATCCTCTTCAAGTATATGCACACACGTGCATACACATGCACACGCATGCCATGCTTTTGGCTGGAGATTGAGAGATAGCATAGCATGATGTTCAAGAATGTAGACCCTGGAGTCAGACTATCTTGGTTCAAACCCTGGCTTTGCTACTTCTTAGCTGTATGACCTTAGGCAAGTTAATCAACCTCTCTTGACCTCAGTTTCCTTATCTGTAAAATGAGAATAGTAACAATACCTATCTTATAGAGCTGTTATAAGGATTCAATGTATTAATGTTTGTAAAGTGCTTGGAAAAGTGACTGGCCCATAGTATTACATATGTAATTGTTAATAAAATAAGGTGAGGTGGTATTCTGAAGTTCTTGATTTCTTCCAGTTCCCCTAGCTGGGTCCTATAAGGAAAATGAAAGATTTGCTAAACCATATCACTGTTGTTATTTCTGGTTGGAAGAGGTCAGTATTGAAAGAAGTAGAAGAGCACCTGAGAGTTTCTAATCCCTACCTGGCTAGAATGAGAGGCTGAGAAACGCTCACCTGTCACAGCTCTTGTGGGTTAGCATCAATCCTCTGGAGGTGTGAGTTTTTGTAAGAGACACTTATACAGCATCTGGTGTCTGGTTCACCCGGTGTGGACCTCCCTGCTTCCTTGGTTTACCCAAAGTGTGGTTAGTCTGATGACTTTCAGATGGATATACCCAAGGACCTTGATTCATCTAAAGTTGCTGAGTTTCTGGAAAATAAACAGGAGGGTTGGGGCAGAGACCAGGGACCAGTAAAGGGCTGAGTACTATATAGAGGGTGGGAGCTAACAGTTTGTGATCTAACTGCACCACCGCCAACCTCAGCAAATCACTAACAACTAAATCCAGAAATCCAGAGTGTCCAAAGTGGGTATTTTGAGAATTGGCTGAAAAGAGTGGAGGGAGGAGGGGCAGGGGGTAATGGCCCCAGCGTACTACTTTTTAGCAGAAGGTGCAAGGGAGATTTCAAGGGGGCATTGTGAGTAATAGGGGTTTCTTCTCCTTACAGTACCCTTTTTTTTGTCTCCCCAGTGACCTTTCATAAATTTAAGCCAAATGGAGGTGGGAACCCTGGGGGTCCTGACAACAGCTGAGCCATGGCTCCATTCCAGGGTCAGTAATCACAGGAGAGACTCATGAAAGGGGACAGCTGGCAGGGCAGAGGGGAAGGGATGGCCTATGTGGTTCAGTCCTGAGACGTATTCCTACTTAGAGGATTCTCAAGGTTAGCTCATCTGAGAAGCAAAGTGGAGGAAGGGACAGCCACCTGAGGGGAGATATTTAGAATTTGAGTCCAGATGTCCCTTCTAAGGGGAGGGGCTGGGGTGAGAGAAAAGAAATGATGGATTACAGGAACAGGCTTAGAGTCAGACAGAGGGATAATAGTTAAAGCAAGGATCAGTCAGGGATTTGCTGGCAATAGAGAAAGTAGGATTTGAAGTCAGAGATTATGGAACTGTAGAACTTGCCTCTTGACCCCATGACTTTCTTGTCTGGACTGTTGACTGTTATTCTATTACGGAACACCCCATCCATAGCATGCATTTGCAGTACGGACTAAACTCTTGTGATGATGGTATACCAGAATAGAAGGTGTCACCTAGGTAACTACTGGGCCATTATATTGATCATTTGCAAAAAAATTTTTGACCACAGGAAGATCATGGGGAAAGAAAGAGTAATGACTGGCCAGTCTCCCAAGAGTCTCAGGAACAACCCTTCCTCTCATGGAACCTTTCTTTTTGGTCAAAGGGGGGATTTCCATAGGGTTTCAGGAACACTTTTGTGCATGTTCTTCCAGATTGTCAAATTAAAAAAAAAAATACATATACACACACACACATAGATAAGCAATCTATGTCTTTTCAAAAGTTGGACCTTATCAATTTATAAGCTCCTTTAAAAAGTCTTGGATAATTATTTTATAACTGTCTGCTATCTCCAGTACTTTGCAAGATGCTAGGAATACACAAATAAATCACAAGACTTGAAAAAGTGGTGTAAATGTGACCAGTATATCCTTTGACAACTGCATGTGATCAATGAAACCATCTTAGTTTGGCTGCAGATTTTCACAGTAACATCCGAAAGGATGGGATTGTCCATCTATGTAACAATTTTTAAATTTGTAACCTACTATTAAATACACTTTCCCTGTCAAATACAGCACTGCATCAGCATCTTTTTATCTTAATAACTTTTGTTTTACTTTATTATTTTTTTATGTCTCCATAACTTTTTGTTAGAAAAACTCACCAGAGTTGAAGGAATAGTTCAATTCACATCCATATGCTTTCCATCTAGATTCAGTAATTGTTAATGTATTAGCATATTTGTGTCAGCATGTGACAATCTTCCATCTTGTGGAGATAGTACAGCCTGCTGGTTAAGAGTGTGGAGGCAGTCAGCCTGGGTCCCAAAGCCAGTTCCACTGTTTTCTAGTCGTATGAATTGGCCTTGGGCAAGATTTTTAACATCTCTAAATCTGTTTTCTCAACTATAAAATAGGGATGACATCTCAGAGATTTTAGAGGATTAAATAGGATAATGTTTGGCACATGATACATGCTCAGTAAATATTATTTGGGTACTTGTCTTATCTCCTCACTCAGCCTGGAAGAGAGGGACAATATCTTGACTAGTTTCACTTTAAATCCATGTGCATTAACTTCAAGTGGGCGCTTAGTGATGCCTGGTAATCCTACCACAGCTCACGAGTCATTCACTCTCTTACTTTCTTTCTTTTCTTTTTTTTTTTTTTAAAGATTGGCACCTGAGCTAACAACTGTTGCCAATCTTCTTTTTTTTTTCTTTCTGCTTTTTCTCCCCCAATCCCCCCAGTATATAGTTGTATATTTTAGTTGTGGGTCCTTCTAGTTGTGGTACATGGGACACTGCCTCAACCTGACCTGACGAGTGGTGCCATGTCTGCACCCAGGATCCAAACCAGTGAAACCCTGGGCCGCCGAAGCGGAGCACGTGAACTTAACCGCTCGGCCACAGGGCCGGCCCCCTCTTACTTTCTTAGATGATGATTTCACTCATTCTCCTCTCTCCTCAACTCTCTAATACTTCCTGCCTCTTCTTCTCTCTTAGCTGACAACCACGTTTTTTGTTTCACTGAGAAGATAGAAGGAATCAGAAGAGAACTTCATACATTCCCATTACGTCTGCCACTTTGTTTGCATCTATACCCGTATTCTATGCCTTCATTCCTATATTGTGGATGAACTGTCCATATTTCTATTTAAGGCTAACCCCTCTGCTTGTACACTAGATCCATTCCCTTTTGCCTACTCAAGACATCGCTCTAGTAATTATGCCCTGTCTCTCCTGCATCAACAATTTTTCCTTCTCTACTAAATCATTCCCATCTTACCAAACACTCCTCCAGCTACTGTCTAATTTCTCTGCTGCTCTTTAAAGCAAAGCTCTTAGAAAGAGCTATCTTTACTCATATATCGATAAAAAAAATCCAACTTATGCTACTGTGAAAATTGTCTCAGGTCTGAATACTTCCTATCACCTCCATCACTACCAGCCTCATCCAAACCCCCAGGATCTGGCTTGTACCACTGCAGGACCCTCATGGTTGTTTTCCCTGGTTTCTCTCTTGCCTCCCTGTTCTCCACCCAGAAGTCAAAGTGATCCTTTAAAAACATGTCAGACCATGTTTCCCTCTGCCTCAAACCTTGTAATGCCTTTCTATCAACTGAGAAAAAAATCCAAAGTCTTTTTCCTGGTCCAAAGACGTTCATATTCTGGCTACCTACCCAACTTCATTTCTTCGACTTTTTCTCTTACTCACTCAGCTTAGCCATGCTGATTTTCTTACTCTTTCTTGAACATATCAGGCATAAAACCTGCCTTGGGGACTTTCCACTTGATGTGTTATCTGCCTAGAAGGCTCTTCTCCCAGACATTCACATGGCTTGCTCTTATATGTCATTCAAACCTCTACTCAAATGTCACTCATCAGAGAGCCTTCCTAGACTACTCTGTTTTATTTTCTTTCTTGGCACTTGTCACAGACTGGCATTCCTGCTTAATGAGTTCAGGGACTTTATTTTGCTCACTGCTATATCACCTTGCCTAGAACAATATTTGGCATGAATTAGGCACTGATATGTTTGTTGAATGAATGAATATGTGTTTCTTCTATACCCTGTTAGTGCATAGAACAGTGCTGAACACAACTAAGTGCTTGGTAAGCATTTATCAAAATAGGGTAGAACCAGCATAATCTCCGTAACATAAACTGGATTCTATCAGCTTCTTAAAGCAGAATCCTTATATCTGGCAGTCATTCAACAAAGGTTTGCATCTGTAAAATGAGGGATAATACTTTATACTCCATTGAGCAAATATTCCAAAGATGAGATGAGATGAGAATACATTTATGAAAGCACCAAGTTCCTGGATTTTGGCAAATATTAAGTACTCAAAATTGTGAAATGCATAAACAGACTCCAAGGGTACCCAGGAACCTAGAGGAGCGACTCTGTCTGAAGAGGAGTTGTACCTTGAGACTGAGGAATGTCCAGATGAAGCAGCTCTATTGATATGATTCTGAGGAGGGGGAATTACTATTATGTTAAATCTAACTCTCCATCTGAGCAGAAAGGGTGGGAAAAAGCACACATATCAATTGATTAATCTCACTTCAAATTCACAACCTCAGCCTTGTGAAGGGCCTTAATGCTTCCCAGCAATCCTATTACTGTTCCCTAGTCCATTCACTCTTCTGTTTTCCTAGATGACTGTTTTATACCTTCTTTCCCCCTCCTGCCTTCAATACCTCTTCCCTCCTCCTCTTAGACGATGGCCTTGTTTCGTATTTTACTTCAAAAACAGAAGCAATTAAAGGAGACCTTGCAAATGTTCCCACCTGCCTGCATCTGGGCTCCTATGCTCTGCCTTCCCTCCAGTTGCTGTGGATGTTCTTTTCCTAGCTCCCATTCAAGGCCACCCCTCTACTTTTGCATCAGATCTTATGCTCTTTCTCCTTCTTCAGCAATGATCTTCTTTCTCTCCTACAGTTTTTCCTTCTCTACTGGATCATTTCCATAATATTCTGTAATTTCTGCCATCTTAAATAAAATCTTCTCGAGACCCCAGCTCTTGCTCAAGCCTCATGCCCCATTCCCATTTCTTTGGAACTCATTCTATATTGGCTGCCTCAATTCCTCTCCTCCTTTGCTCTCATCCACCCAGTACAATCAGACTTTTGCTCTCTCCCTCCCTCCACAGTAACTTTTCTTGTCAATGTCACCAGTGATCTTCATGTAGCAAAACCCGATGGGTCAATTCTCAGTCCTCATCTTGCTATCTTACTAGGCCTACCTGCAGAACTTGACACGATTAATCAGTCTCTTCTCCTTGAAATAGTTTCTTCACATGACTTCTAAATTACTATAATCTCTTGGCTTTTCTCCTATCTGACTTCTTCTCAATTTTCCTTATTGATTTTTCCTCATTTCTACAACCTCTAATCACTGGAATGTCCCAGGATTTGACCTTTTTTTAAAGTCTGAACTCACTCCCTTGATGATCTCACCCAGTTTCATGGCTTTAAATGCCATCCATATGTTAATAACTCCCTAATTTATACCTCTAGGCCAGATCCTTCTCTTTAATTCATGTTGAATATCCATCAGCTTATGAAAGCATCTCCTCTTGGATAACTAATAGGCATCTCAAACTTGTCCAAAAACAAGCTCCTAGTGCTTTCTCTAAAATCTCCTCCTCCTGCTGTCTTCTCCATTTCCGGAAATGGCAACGCCATTTTTTTCTGGTTCCTTGGGCCAAATACTTTGGCGTTATCTTGACTCCTTTCTCACAATACCACTTATCCAATCAACCAATCACATTGGTCATACTTGAAAATATACCCAGAATTTAACCACTTCTCACTACCTCCAATGCCACCATGCTGATCCAAGCAACCGTTATCTCTTGCCTAGTTTTCTGCAGTAGCCTCCTAATAGGTTTTTCTGCTTCCTCCCTCATGCCCCTTTTGTGCAAATTAAAGGTCTCCAGTGGTTTCCCATCTCCCTTGTAGTAAAAGTCAAACTCCTTAAAAAGACTCCCAAGACCCTACATAATCTGTCCCCAACCCTGGTTATCTCTGATCTCATCTCCATCCATCTTTCCTCCTTCCTCCTTCCTCTCTCCACTCCAGCTACACCAGTCTCTTGCTGGTCTTCAAACAGGCTAGTCACACTTTCACTCCAGGGCCCTTAAAAGCTCTTGTCTGGACATCCACAACCCTTATTCCCTGATCTCCTTCAGCTTGTGGCTCAGATGCCACATTTTAGAGAGGCTTTTCCTGACTCTCCTGTGTAAAACTGCATTTCTCCATTCCCACCCCAGCACTCACTACCTCCCGTCCCTGTCTTTTCTCTATAGCACTTGTTACCACTTAACATAGTAATCATTTTGTTTATTCATTTGTCTATCTATAGACTTGAATGTAAACTCCACCAGGGCAGGAGTTTTGTCTGTTTTGTCCTCTGCACTGATAAATACTTGTTGAGTGAATTTTGATGACTTTTCTCCCGGTCTATGATCTCAAGACCCACTTCTTCAAAAGACTAAGGAATGTACTTGGTAACAGGAGGGTTTGAAAGTAATGATGGTGAGTTTAAGGGGATGGCACCTTAATATTTCCATGAATATCTAATATTCTGAATTTTCTTTTGCAGCTTAATACCAAAACATCCCCAGCAACCAACCAGGCACCTGGCCCAGAGGAAAAGGGTGAGCGGGGTTGGGCGAGGCAGTTTATAGTGCAGATGAACATAGAGACATGAAGCCGAGTAGGGCTATACATCTGGAAGCTCCTAAAGTCAGTTGTAATAGGAAGAGGAAGGTGGATAAGTGAAATGAACCACTAGGTTAGAACTTCTATATCTATAGTCTTCCTTCTGCTTTTTCCTGAGAAGTAAATCTATCAGTATTTACTCTTTGATTTTAGAAACTGGCTCTGGAGTGCTTGGAAACAGGCACAATGATAGAAGAAACTCATCAAGTAATCCCAGCCACTGTCTTAATCAGAATTTGAGGGAAAGCTGGAGAAAGTGAGTGTGCCCTGGGACTCTGAATTAGAGGATTTAGGAATAAGTGGTGATAGAAGACATTTGTCATCTTGGTTCAAGAATAGCAAAGCTCCTAAGTGGTGATAGCGAATTCTCAGCCTAGGTGCCCTGACTCAAACTTCTAGGGGAGTTCCAGGCATTCTTAGCCCTAGGAAAGATTGGGGGACCTCAGAGTCCAGCAGAAAGTAGGCTTTACCGCTATATTTAGGGCCTGGAGAAAGGGGCTGGGGCAATTCAGGTTTACTCATTAATGAATCTCTCAACTATCTGCAGGGAAAGCTGGCAATGCCAAGAAGGCTGAGGAGGAGGAGGAGATCGACATTGATCTGACGGCTCCAGAAACAGAGAAGGCTGCCCTTGCTATTCAGGGCAAGTTCCGGCGATTCCAGAAAAGGAAAAAGGATCCCAGCTCCTGAATAACCAGCCTTGCCCTTCACCCTGCTCCCTTCTCTCCCCTTCCTCACAGCTCTGACTCCCATGTAGCTTTGTCTCTTTGTCCCTCTAGCCTCTTGTTGAGGCAAATTCAACCCTTATATATTATTTTCTCTGGCCCCCTCCACCATCACAGTAGTAGAGGCACAGGGAACATGGGGAAGATGAAAAATTCAATTTGCAGCCACTTGCCTAAGGGTGGACCAGTTTCTCCGTGGGATAAGTCTCTTGGATCTGTACCTATGCTGCCCCTATGAGGCTGAAGAGCAAAGACTGAGGTTGAGAGAGGGACCCCTGACAATGTAGGAGGGAGGAGGAAGTCTTTAGAGTAGGGTACCCAAGGGTGGGGTATAGGCACTATTCTGCCGGTTACAACATTCACACTTCAGGTAACGTTTTTTCCCCTTTAGCTCCTTCTGCACCACCACCTCCAACTTCCCTCCTATGAGCCAAGCCAGTGGGGACTGAAGCCTCCTTTTCCCCTGGGCAGACCTAAATCAAGCAGCTTCCACATTAGAGCATGCTGAGTAGATTAGTTCCAAGGAAGGGAGACTGGGACTGGTAGAGGCAAGGAAAAGTTTTCTCCATCATCTAGTCTAGGATAAGAAGGGGCAGAGGTGGAAGAGGTTCAAGGGGCCACAGGCAGGGAAATGGAACTAGAGTAGATTTGAGGAGGAAAGAGAAATAAAGGAGGGGGAGATCTCTGAAGATGTACTATATGAGGGATTCTTGGGCTTTGCTAACCTGCCTACCTCTGACCCCCCAAGTCTAGCCATCCCCAGAGGCCACACAAATCAAGTGAATCCTGTAGTTCCCACCTGCCCCACTGTGGAGTCAGGGCAGAAGTGGAATAGCCACTCTATGTGATTTTAGCATGTTTAATAATTATTAAAAAAAAAACCAACAAACCCTCAAGTGGGATCATTTAACCTCTACTTCTGTTTTTCTGGGGAGGAATATGAATGCAAGCCTGAGCGGGCCTCAGGGAGGGTGGTAGAGCAAACTACACGGATGTTTTGGTGGCTCAGGAAACTGACGCTGCCTGAGCAATTTTCAGACTGAAGCCCACCCCCAGCTTCCTTCCCCCGACCTCGCCCTCACCTTCACTCACCACCCACATTGTCTTTATCTGCTGCTGTCACCACCCCCGGTGCACACCTGCAAGGGCGCTCCTCTCCTTCCCTTTCCCCTCCCAGCTGAGAACACACTTGATATATATCCCTCTGAAAACAAACTCAGTCTTCCTCGCTCCCTATCCCCAAATGACCTACCCTGGCTGTCCCTCCTGCTTTGTTTTCCCCCCACATACCCCCTCCCCTCCCACTGTTTATCACACTTAGGGGGAGGAGAAGGTGACTCTAGGTCAGTAGAGAGCACTCCTGTCACACCGAAGATTTTAAACCCTGAATTAAATAAAATGGTGGCTTTCAAGTGACACTCACATTACTGAGAAATGATCTGTGTACATTGAAACCAGAAGCCAAATGCTTGAAGGTCAAGCAAGGAACACTCTATCTCCCCCACTTTCCTCACTTCTTCGTGTTCACCCTTCCTTTCTTGATTCAATAATACAGAAATTAAAGCCATATAGCGGATATGAGTAGGAAGCAAGGGACAATATCCCTGGAAGGCAACCTCTATCCCAAAGTTTACCCATGCCTGGCAAGCCCATGGCTCGCAGATAATGAGGATCAAACAGTAATTCATGGGAAGGCCCTATGTTAAAGGAGGTACTTCTTCCTCCTATGCCAAAGAAGAGGAGTAACTACTACATTTGGAATCTGTTCTGAGTGCAGTATAGTAATGATGGTGGCTTTATTCCTGCCTGATGGGCAAACAAGAGGATAACCTCGTTGGCATACCTGGTGTGTGTCCCCCAGGAGTAAAACAGGAGTATCCCCTGTTCCCTCATTCCGTGGACACGAGATGGGGATTGACTACGCCGCATGTTGGCTGCCCCTGCAGACACTGAGGTAAAACAAGTGCTCCCTGTTCTGGGTGACGCGCTTTGGAGAGCTGGCTGGTGCTAGGGCAGTAGCGGAGTCCGTCCCCAGCCCTCTCCTGTAAGCTCTGCTGCTTGGAGGTAACTGCTGACTTGCGTTTTGCCACACTGATCTGGAGCATGGTGCCGAAATGGTTTTTTCCCTTCGCCATTTCTTGCTCCAAAAGTGTTACACTTGTCCTCATACATGTTTTAAGGAAAGAGCATGGTAGCCAAAACATGGATTTAGTGTTGGGAAAGATAGTTCTAATGGGAAAGGTTTAAGCATCTTTTGTGGAACAAACTGTAATTCTCCATAAAGGTTCTGAAAGCTGGTTTCTCTCTGCCAGGCTGCATACTCCTACCACAGGGCACTCGAATCGAACCTCTTCTCTCTGGCATACCTGTAAGTCCTCCTTGGGGCCCTGGGCTTGGGCCCGGAACCCTGTTTCTCTTCCCTGTCCCTCTAGTTCCTACTTTTGGAGACATAATCTCTGAGTACCGATCATGAAGGACTTATTCTTGAGTGCTTTATTTTGTGGAGCAAAAACTGCAAGTCTTTGGGGGCTTGGTGAATGTTCTTGTACTAAATGGCTTAGCAGAAGAGACAGGCATTAGAAACAGTCAAGGCAGAAAGCAAGTGCAGTTATCATCTATATCACTGATATCTCTTTTGCTGCTGTTTCAACTGCGTACGGGTGGCAGAGCTGGGAGTATAGTTCTGACAAAAGTGGAAGAGGTCTGGAGATCTGAGCAGGGCACACTTTGGAATATGTTCCCAAAGCCCAAACTTGGAGTAAAGGTCTTGGGAGAAATTCAGGCGGCCAAAGGGACAAGGATCCTGCTTCTCTGAACAACCTACTTTCAGGGACTTGGTGTCATTGCTGGGTAGGATTCTTGACCTCTCCTTGATCTTGCCCCAATATAGATCCAACTTTTTCCACTTCCATCTCTTGCTCTTGCACTTAACCCCTGGCCTAATGTCCTTTTTGGGAGCTGCCCTTCCTGCCCACCTCTGCCTCTCTGCCCCTCTTGCCCTTGCTGAGTTTTCTTTATTTCTGGAGTTGTTTACAGTAGGAGTGGCTCCTGGCAGCTTTCTTGTCCCTTCTTTACTCAGTCCCCTGAGAACCAGTCCTTGCTGGAATCACTCTCCAGTGTGCTGCTGTCATCCTGTTCTTCACGATGTTCTGTCTAAATGTAGCCCCCCTCTGCTGTCTGTGCCTCTGAAAATGAGGGTTTGGGGGTCAGGAGGTTTGTCTTTTGTGTTAAGACAGAAATCACTAGTGCCTTCTTTTCTGGCTGTTTGGGGGCAGCTCTGACTCCACATCCACAAAGGTAGAGCCTCACAGACCATGGATGGTCAGAAAGTCAGCCTGCTCACAGGGCTGCAGAAAATGCTGCCTCATTCCTTCCTTGGCTGCTTCCATCCTCTGCCATTGGATTAGTGTGACACTGACAGCCTTCCTTCTTCCTCCCAGCATTCTCTTCTTCCCTTGGGGTGATGATGATGATGATAGGCCTTTCTTACTTCCTCAGTCACCTAGACCTTCAAGAATGGAGCAAAGGGATCTGCTAGACTGCCTGAGAGTATTCTTATGTGCACTTAATTCTCTGCCGACTTAGGTTTCATCATAGTTAGGGTCCTCAGGGATGCTCACCCCCACGTTGGGTAACTCCCTAGCCTTACGCTACGTGCAGGGCTTGAATGGTGATGACAATAGTAATATTTAAGATTTGTAAAGTACTATGTGCCAGATACTGTTCTAAGCACTTTTACACATAACTCATTTAATTCTTAAAACCCTATGACATATGCTATATTATTCCCATGTTACACATGAAGAAACTGAGGCACAGAGAGATTAAATAACCTTCCCAAAGCAATATGAGTGCTTGAGCTAGGACCAGAACTCAGGCAGTCTGGCTCCAGAATCTGTGCCGCTTATACAACCTTGATAAGGGACTGGATGAGTGGAGGGCAGACAGCTTCATTGTCAAGGATGTTGTCCAGTCTACTTTAGAGGGCAGAGCTTCCCTTAGCTGAGCTCAGGCATACCTACTTGGTCCCTCATAGCCCACGTGGGTAAGATCTGGACACACTCTGGTCCCCCATCCTTCCTGGGGTGGACCAGATCTGGCTTTACCTGATTGCTCTGCCAGACTTCTCCTAGAATTCTGTCAATGCCTGATCTCCTTGTCCAGCTGCCTCTCCTGTTGCTCCAGGGAACATGTGGCCAGGCTTTCTGGAATTTTGTGGTCTGAAGTGAAGCGGATAGAGAAATGGGGCTCAGAACTTGGGAAATAGGGCTGATATGCAGGCCTAGAAAGGAGGAAGTGTCAACAGGCTCACTGGATTATAAAGGTGGAATAGATGTGGGCATCAAGAAATGAGACCAAACTCTTCTCTAACTCTTGAGAAGGCTCCAGGTTTCATTTATTCGCCTGTCAGTTCCCAACAGGGGGATGTACTGCCCTCTAGGGGATGTTTGGAAACCCATGGGGGTATTTTTTGGTTGTCGTATGTTGGGAGGTGGGGTGGGAATGGGGGAGGGTTTTCTGGTACTTAGAGTCCATGGGCCAAAGATGCTAGACATGCTGCAATGACCAGGACAGTGTTGCACAAAGTAAATTGTCCCACATCTCGCATGTCTTTTAAAAGTCCCATTGGATATTACTGTAGGTGAAAACCCTATTATTATCTGAGGGAGCCTAGAACTCAACTTCATTTTACATATAAACACAAAGTATTATTTGCACCCTTTTAAGCATTTAATTTCTCAGAAATGCAACCAACGTGTAGATTGAAGAAACTTACAATTTGTTTTGTCCAAAACTTCACCAAAGTTGCTTACCATTTCAGAAATCCATATCATCAGTGACAACACTACTTATGGTGGTTGACTCACTGATACCTTTGCCCCTATTAGTTTGCATTTGTTGCTGTTCCATTCACAGTGATTCTTCGTATAGGTCCAAAGCTCTGACTGCTACATTATATGCTTCCAGTGTAGTCACCTGAACATTACATATTAAAATACTTATAATTTTATTATAAATTAGTATTTTATTTCACCTTTATAACATAGTTAATTATATTTAATTTTTGAAATTATGTATATAGTTTATATTACATGTGAATATCATTTCAGGACAGTAAAAGGGGCACTGGGTCTGAAGAGGTTGGGAACTACAGCTCTAAGCTTTTGGGAAGCCATGCCTGATACTAGCCTGAAAATTCAGAAATCCACCTTTCTTCTGCCTCCACCCCTTTTCACTCTAAAAGAGTCCTCCAAACCTTAGGGCCAAGTTATAAGTCTTTTCTATGGGCTGGACTCTCAGAGAGGGACTGCAGGATAAACAGTGGAGGCTCAGCTGCGAGCCACACTTAAGCCTTTGCAGGACAAAATGATCGCGTCTATATTGTGATGGTGTCTGAAATGTGAAGCAGACAGTCACACACTGAGATCTGGACCGCTGGATGGTGAGATAGGCCCTCCTTCCTGAGTCTGTGTTGAGAGAATGGTTCTGCCACTTCCTTCAACTGAACAGAGAAAGAAAAGAGAGGAGGAGGATGACTAGAAACTGGACTATGCCAGGTACTTAGTAACATGGTTTACATATTCTCAATTTCTTCTTTTAAATGCACCATAAGATAGATATAAACCTAACAAAACTCAAGTTTCTGCAGTCAGATGATTTGTCCCAGGTCACAGAGAGCTACAGAAGAAACTTAAACTAGGTCTGATTTGGTCTTTGTTTAAGATCTTCCCCAAAACGGGTGAGTTCCTTCTATAGATCATTCCTAACTTTTGGTTTTTATAGAATAAGCAAAGAGATTTAAGCGAATCAGAGATTTTGTTGAATCTTTATTCTACCCTAAAGCAATATTAAACCACATTCATAAACACTAGACTCAACCTTCTGCTTGTGAGATTTCTCTCTCTCTCAAAACTCGCGTGCGCGTGTGTGTGTACACATCTGCTCAGTCCTCAACTCCCTGCTTTTGTGGGGGAAGCACACACATTTGGTTTCATCCACACTGGATGACTGCTTCCTAAGGAGGAGGTGTTCTGATCCCTTTTATTTGCTCAGTGTGAATAACCAAGAGCAAGGAGATCCGATAAAAACTCTATTGTCCCAGTGGAGCCTGGCTCAGTGGATAAGACACTCTCTGCTTTTTAGCAGTAATTTCTCACAAGAACTTTGCAAGCATTGCATATTCCACTTATTTTGATACATAAAAACCATCTTCTGGGAAGGAATATATAATATAGATTTTGGTATAACTTCTTTTTTCCCCAGCTTTATTGAGATATAATTGACACATAACACTGTGTAAGTTTAAAGTGTACAATGTGTTTACTTGATACATTTATAAATTGAAAAATGATTACTACCATAGTGTTAGCTACCACCTCCATCCCATCACATAGTTACCATTTCTTTTTTGTGGTGAGAACATTTAAGATCTACTCTCTTAGCAACATTCAAGTATATGACACAGTATTATTAGCTATTATCACCATGCTGTACATTAGATCACCAAACTTGTTAATCTTATATTGGTATAACTTCTTAATAGCCATGTTTGTTAATTCCATTTTTCTAAAAGAAAAATACTCTAAATCACATGAAGGGTTATGAGGGCTTTAGGACCAGAAAGATAAGTCTGACTTAAAATCTTCTAGACGACTCCAAAGCACTTTCCAAGGAAGGAGGGTATTACTGAAGGCTATTCTGAATCAGGCATATTCATGGGCAATAACTCTTTTTATTCTAACACTAATCTAACAATTTGACATTCAGTATTTTCCTTGTGAGGGTTCTCCCAATTCCAGTGTGTGTGTGACAAGCTAGTTGTCCTACAATGCAACTCAGTTCTAACACTATCTACCTGGAGATAGCATCGGATCCCACAGGTTAAGGGCTCTGTCCTAAAAGAGTGCCCGCTTCCTTCAGATGCCAGTCACAAGTCCAGGTTGTCACCTGTGCTTCTGACCAACCTGCTAATAGATGATAGGTTCCAACAACCCCCTCCTTGGGTTCGATTAATCTGCTAGAGTGGCTCACAGAACTCAGAAACATTTTACTTACTAGATTACCAGTTTATTATAAAAGGATATAACTTGAGAACAGCCAGATGGAAGAGATACGTAGGATATTGATTGAGGAAAGGGCGCCAGGCTCCCATGCTCTCGGCAGCTACACCACTCTCCCCAAATCTCCCTGTGTTCACCAACTCAGAAGCTCTCTGAACCCCATCCTTTTGGGGTTTTATGGAGGCTTCATTATATAGTTATGATTGATTAACTCATTAACCATTGGTGATTGATTTAACCTTCAGCCCCTCTCCCCTCCTTGGAGGTCAAGGGAATGGGACAAAAAGTTGCAACCCTCTAATCACATGGTTGGTTCCCCTGGCATCCAGTCCCCATCCTTAGGAGACCTAGGGACTTTCTAAACATCACTTTATTAATATAACAAAAGACACCTTTATTGCTCTTATCACAGGAAATTCCAAGGGTTTTAAGAGCTCTGTGCTAGAAAGAAGGACTAAGATCACATAAATATTTCTTATTATAAATCACATCACACCTGATTCTCATTAATAATTATATATTGTCACACCCATTTTATAAATTCAGAGGGGTTAAATAACTCTCTTAAAATTTTAGGCCTTTCTGACTCCATAACTCACTCACATTTTATTCTGCTCCCCTGTTGGTCTCTTGCATTCAGAAATCAACTTTGCTTGATATGTGACCCTGACTCATAGGCCAGGGTAGTACATTCAGCTCCCTTGGGTGAGCTAAGCAGGAAAAGAAGATTAGAAGACATCAGATGACTACGGGACCTGAGTCTCCCATCATGCACTGGGTATTGTTTAACCCACCTAGTCATAAGATTGGGTATACACAGCAGCAATTTATCATTAAATGGAAATGGTATATAAGAAACTAAGCTCGAGCAGGTCCGGAAGGTAAGTTGTATGAGCAGGTGGCCCAGGTTCCTTCAGAACCGCTCTTGTTGTATTGCCTCCTCTTCCTCAGTGCATGACTACGGACTCTGGGGGTGTTCCTTATGATCAGTTGACTGAAAAAACAAAAAACAAAACCAAAAACTTCAGCCTGGTTTATAGATGGGTCTGCACTATATGCTGGTACTACTCCAAAGTGAAGAGCTGTGGCATTATAATGCTCAGGGGTGACACTGAGAGACAATGGTAAAGGAAAATCCTCTCAGTGGGCAGAACTTTGAGCAGTACGTTTGATTGTCTACTATATTTGGAGTGAGAAATGGCCAGAGGTACTGCTGTACCCTGATTCAAGAGCAGTTGCTAATGGTTTGGCTGGATGCTCAGAGATTCGGAAGGGACAGGATTGGAAGATTTGTGACAAGGAAGTCTGGGGAAGAGACATGTGAATGGAACCCTGAGAATGGACTCACACTGTGAATGCCCACCAAATGCCTCTTTCCATATCCATCCCAGTGCTTGCTCAATAGTCCCTTGAACAAAGTGGCCATGTTGGCAGGCATGGAGGCTGTGCATGAGCTCGACGACATAGACTTCTCCTTATCAGACTGATCTGCTTAACGCAATTGCTGAGTGCACAATATGGCTCTGTCAACAGCAGAGACCAACACTGACTCCCTGATATGCACTATTCCCCAGGGGAACCAGCCAGCCGCTTGATGCCAGGTTAATTGAATTGGACCTCTTTTATCATGGAGTGGGGCATAGACTTGTCCTCATTAGAATAGACACATTCTGGACATGGATTTGCCTCCCTTGCTCATAATGCTTCTGCCAGCACCAGCACTGGTAGATTCACAGTTTATCCTAGTTGTGGTATTCCCCATAGCATTGTGTCTAACCAAGGAACTTATTCATAGCAAAGGAAGGCAGTAATGGGATCATGGCCACAGAATTAAGTGGTCTTACTACATCCTATCACCTGAAAGCAGAAACCTATTCGAAATATGGAATGGTTTACTAAAGATTTACAACAACAGTTGGGAGACACCATCCTGAAAGAATGAAGTTCTGTCTTACAAGATGCAATATATGCTTTGAATCAGAGACCATTATATGATGTTGTTTCCCCCACAGCCAGAATATATGGGTTCGAGAGTCAGGGGGTAGAAATAGAGGTGGCTCTTCCATTGTTACATCTAACAACTTACTCACAGAATTTTTGTTTCCCCCAACCACTTTTAGTTCTGTTGGTTTGGAGGACTTAGTCCTCAAAGGGAGAATGCTTCTACCAGTCAACACGATGGTTCCATTGAATTGGAAGATGAGACTGCCACCTGGTCATTTTAGGCTCTATATACCACTGAACCAAGAGGCAAAAAATGATTACGTGGCTGGCTAGTGTGATTGATCCTGATTACCTAGGGAAAATTGGGCCTCGGCTACACAATGGGAGCAATAAGTGCTATTTCTGGAACCCAGCGTATTCTCTGGGGTACCACTTAGTATTTCCATACCTAATAGTAAAGGTTAACAGAAAAATGTAGCAGCCAAAAAAGGTAGGATGACTGAGAGCTCAGACCTTGAGTCAGAAATGGAAAGTTGGGTCACTCTACCAGGTAAAGAACTCTGACCATCCGAGGTTCTGACTGAGGGCACGGGAAATGTGGAATGAGTAAGGGAAGCAGTTCATAGACATCAATTACAGCTTCTTGACCAATTACAGAAATGAGGACCATAGTAACTTGGCATATTTTCTATTTGCTTGCTTTAAATATGTGTTTATTTGTCTAAGTTAACCATTTTATTCATCTCTCTCCTTCCCGTTTTTATTTTATTATACAAGATGTTGGAAGTAAACTTTACATTTTAGTCTTTAGATAACAGACTATTCAGTGGGACTGTGACTGATTTTGAGGAGTAACTAATAGCCAGAGATGAACACAATGACTGTTGGCCTATTTGAGGAACTGTGAAAAGCTCTGTGTGTGCATTCTGACTATACGCTCCCTTCCCCAACCTCACTCCCACACATAAACATTTGTCCAATTTCTTAGATGTTTTGAGGCAGGGTAGCAAATTCATATGTTAAGAGTGGTCAGGGAGGGGCCGGCCCCGTGGCACAGCAGTTAAGTTCCCACGTTCGGCTTCTCGGTGGCCCGGGGTTCGCTGGTTCGGATCCCGGGTGCGGACATGGCACCGCCTAGCACGCCATGCTGTGGTAGGCGTCCCACATATAAAAAGTAGAGGCAGATGGGCACGATGTTCGCTCAGGGCCAGGCTTCCCCAGCAAAAAGAGGAGGACTGGCAGTAGTTAGCTCAGGGCTAATCTTCCTCAAAAAAAAAAAAAAAAAAAAGAGTGGTCAGGCAGATAAGGAAATGAGAGTAGTGAGAATGCAGTCTCCATCTATCGGGGGAAAACAACATTCAGTTCAAGATGATTGCTGCCCTGTGACAATCAAATCTAGCTTAAATTTGAATAAACAAACACATTGTGTGGGACAAACAAAAGATGTCCTCCAGGTTGTTTCAATCTCCACTTGAAAATTCATACATTTCTCAAATAGGTAGGAGAAAAGCTAGGATCATGTGTTTTAAGGAAACCAAGAAATAAAGTGTCACCAGAAAGAGGAAGTGGCCAATAATGTTGAATGCTGCTGAGAGGATGAGGAAGACTGAAAAGTGAACATTGCATTTGGCAAATGGACACCATTAATGCCCTTTGACAAGAGCAATTCCAGTGGAGTGATGGAGTTAGAGGCATGATTGGAGTGGGTTGAAGGGAGAACGGGAGGTACTAAAGATTTGCCCTAGACTTGTTCAGGAGCTTTGCTATAGAGGGAAGCAGAGAAATGGGGCAGCAGCTAGAGATGGGAGTATGAGAAATATTAGAATATGTTATGTGTAGGAAGATATTTCATTTATTTTGTATTTTTCTCCATGATTACCAATTGCTTTTTGATCTTGTTTATACTATATTCTGCCATCAAAGAGGTTCAAGATTTTATGTATTTCCTTTATAATTTTGGGATTTCCTATCTTGCTTAAAGCCCCTCCCTATCTGGAGATTAAACAAATATTCTTATTTCCTTCTAATATTTGTATTTTATTTCTCATACACTTAGATTTTATTATTGTACATGTTGTGAGGCAAGATCTCACTTTGTTTTCTTCCAGACATACAAGTCAACTGTGTCAATATCTTTTATCAAACAATCCATTCATTTACCACTGAACTGGAGTGTTATTTTTATAATATAATATGTTCTCTCAATTATTTACATGTTTCTGGACTTTGTATTCTGTTCCGCTGATAAGGAATCTTTAGCTTAGACAATCCCAACTTTACTGAGTCGTGACTAAGATTTCTCTCTCACACTGATTAAGCTATATAGACTCTATTAGCTTTTATTTTCCACTGTTTTTTATTGTTGTAAAATACACTGAACGTAAAATTTACCATCTTAACCATTTTTAAGTGTATAGTTCAGTGGTATTAAGTACCAGGTACTGTTTGATACTGTTGTGTAACCATCATCATTATCCATCTCCATAATTCTTCATCTTGTAAGACTGAAAATCTATACCTATTAAACAGTAACTCCCCATTCTGCCATCCCCCAGCCCCTGACAATCACCATTCTACCTCTGTCTCTATGATTGTGACTACTCTAAGTACCTCATATAAGCGGAATAATACAGGATTTGTCTTTTTGTGACTGTCTTATTTCACTTAGCACAATGTCCTCAAATTCACTCATGTTGTAGCATATGTCAGAATTTCCTTCCTTTTTATGGCTGAATAATACTCCATTGTATGTATATACCACATTTTGCTCATCCATTCATCCAGAGATGAATACTTGGGTTGCTTCCATGTTTTAGTGATTGTGAATAATGCTGCTATGAATGTTGGTGTACAAATATCTCTTCAAGCCTCCGCTTTCATTTTTTTTTTTTGAGGAAGATTAACCCTGAGCTAACTACTGCCAATCTTCTTTTTGCTGAGGAAGACTGGCCCTGAGCTAACATCCATGCCCATCTTCCTCTACTTTATACGTGGGACGCCTACCACAGCATGGCTTTTGCCACGTGGTGCCATGTCCGCACCTGGGATCCGAACCAGCAAGCCCTGGGCTGCAAGAAGCGGAACGTGCGAACTTAACCGCTGCACCACTGGGCTGGCCCATGCTTTCAGTTCTTTTGGGTATTCACCCAGAAGTGGAACTGCTGGATCATATGGTAATTCTATAATTAATTTTTTGAGGAACATCCATACTGTTTTCCACAGGGGCTGAACCATTGTACATTCTCACCAACAGTGCACAGCGTTTCAATTTCTCTACATCCTTGCCAACACTTGTTTTCTTTTTTTTTTTTTTTTGATAGTAGCCATCCTAATGGGTGTGAGACGGTATCTCATTGTACTTTTGATTTGCGTTTACCTAATGGGATCTGTTAGCTTTTGTATTAAAATGGATTTGGGTTAATTTTTCCTTTAAAAGAAGTGAACGACATCCCTTGAAATAAATGTAGGTACTCTGGATTGTGGGAAAGCTGGTGTTAAAAATCTCATCTTTAGGGGCTGGTCCCATGGCTGAGTGGTTAAGTTTGTGCACTCTGCTGCAGGCAGCCCAGTGTTTCGTTGGTTCAAATCCCGGGTGCGGACATGGCACTGCTCATCAAACCACGCTGAGGCAGCGTCCCACATGCCACAACTAGAAGGACCCACAACGAAGAATATATAACTGTGTACTGGGGGGCTTTGGGGAGAAAAAGGAAAAAAATAAAATCTTTAAAAAAAAAATCTCATCTTTAACCTCTTAACAAGATGAAGAAATGACTTGTGGGAGTCTTGTTTTTTTGCCATCAGTGACCCCAGGGAAAATGATACATATATGTCTTTTCCACAATCATTTAAAGATTCCAGGATATTCACAGTGTACCTAAATTAGCATACCAACAAACTAGCTAATGAGGTATTAACAGTATACCTAAAATAGTGTACCAACAAAGTTGTGTGTGCGTGTTTGTAGGGGTGAATGAGATTTGTGCTAGTTTGTAAAGTGTAATCCTTTAGGCAGATCTAGAAACATCTTCAAAGGACTGACCCTTAATATCTTAGTTGTAGATCAATTTATAATTTACAAAGGTTTCCATAAATAGGATCTCATTTGATTCTCACAAAAATCCTAGGAATTAAGCGGGCCAGGTATCATTATCTCAGCTGTTCACAAATGCAGAAACAGGCTTACCAAAGTCAAGTTAACTAGCCCTGGGACACAGCCAGTGAGTGGCTGAGATGTTTTAAGAATTCAGATCTTGGTGAAGAGACAGTCTATGTTTTAATCCATGTAAATGCAGAGCTTGACACAGTTTAGCACATAGTATAATCTCATTGGGTATTTATTGAATGTACGAATGTGTCTTGTGAGACTATTTCAGAGTTCTTTCCACTATACTACGTAAGACCAAACCAGAAAACCAAATTCTTAACAACTGAAACCAGCTGAGGAGGAGGTGGAGCGGGGAGCGAAGGGATGGGAGAAGGTGGGAGGTTGGGGATGGGGTCAGGAGCAGCCATTATTCCCAGGAGAATGAGGAAATTGGTGATGGAGGCAGCACTTCTGGAAATGTCAGTGTTTATTAAACATTTAAGGACATTTGGGGATTTGAGAAGAAATATACAGAATGTAGAAAAATCCTAAGAATCTCTTGTGGCTGGGAGTGCAGCCTCTTCCCTTTCCCCTATTTCCCATTTGTTTTTCCTACTTTCTGTTTGGTTGTTTAAAACCATTTCTTAAGGCTCATTTGCCCCCTCCTCAACCCCCTGACCTGTGAGTATCCTGTCTATCCCTCTCTCGCCTTCCCTGTGACCTTGAGGCCCAGAACAGTGCTCTAAAGTGGTAAGGGGCACCAATCCTGTAGGTGAGGTGTGAGGATCAGGGGTCCCTCAGCTTGGGCTGGCTCTCCATTAAGGATTTAATGAGCCGGGGGCAGGGGGTCTGCAAAAACCACACGACGTCATTGGTACTCAGTCATGGGGGGAGGGCAGAGCATGGGCACAGGTAAACAAACAAAAAAGAATGGATTAAAAAATAAAAAATAACCAACAACCTAAATAAACCCTGAAGGAGAGTCTGATCTGGGGGATCTGGGTGTTAGCTGGGAGGACAGTATGGAGCTAGGCCACCTGATACAGAGGAGGGAGGATCAGAGAGGGACAGAGGGACAGGCTAGGGGGTGCAGGGGATGGGCATGTCAGGTGGCTTGGAGTTGAGGCACAGGGTATCAAGGTCCCTTTCTTCTCGGTGCCGGAGGCACAGGCACCAAACACACAGTCCTTGGGGCAGGTGAAGGGTAGCATCAGGCCCTGGGTTCCCAGAAAGCCAGGGGGTGAAGGTGAGGGAGAATATGAAGTGCCTAGGGAATGAATTTTGGAATGAAACTTACATCTCAAAGGGAGGTGAGGGCAGGGCGGGGCTGGGGAGCTAAGGAGGAAAGCACCTAGACGGAGGATAAGAGGAGCCTAGGTCCCTCTGCTCTGGCAGGGCCTTGGGGGTGATCACTTGTCGGAGTCCAGGCCTATCATGTTCTTGAGGGCGTTCTTGAGGCTGGTTCTGCTGGGGGACTTGACAGCAGGCCGAAGCTCCGAGCTCTGCTCATCCTTTCGTAGCTCCATCTCGATGACCACCACCTGAGAGCCTTTGGAGGGCTCCGCCCTTAACCCCCGATCCCCCGCCCGGCCCGCTAACCGCTATTTCTTATCCTTGCGAGACTCCCCCAGCCCTTTAGCCTTCTTTTCACTGGCAGCTTTGGTGCTTCTGCTGTGGTCCAGCATGGCATACAGCACTGGCGTCTGGGGGCAGGGGTGCATACATCAGTCATGGGTCCAGTGGGGCCTGACTGTTCCCATCCCACCCCTCACTGCTGCCTGCTCTTGGGGTTCTCCTCCCCAGCTTGCCCAGGCCCCGAGTCCGCTAACCTGCCGGCCGCGCTTCGACGTGTCCTTCCCAGGCTTGTGCAATTTCCCCTTTTCCATGGCACTGCAGGGAAAGCGGGTGCTGTGGGCTTGGCCCCGCCAGAGCCCCTCGCAGAGCAGACAGAGCTACCCCTTCCCTTTGGACCTCCCACCCATTGGAGTAGTCTCCGCCCAGATGGGGAAGAGTGGGTTTAGGGGGGCGGGGAGTCAGGCTCCCCCCCTTACCTGAGCCTCCTCTGCAGGGCCGCCTGCCTGCGTAGCCAGCAGTACCGAACCACGTAGAAAAGCAGCAGCACCAATAGCACCACCCCCAAGACACCCCCGATCACGGCTCCCAGCACCACCCCGTACCTAGTTGGCACTAGGAGGGGAGGGAAAAGAAGTGAGAGAATGAGCAGGGACATGCATCTTTGGTTACTAGCCCCACACCTACTCCCCGCCATTGGGGACGTAGGGCTCCCAGCCAAGGCTGCCTTGTGCCCACCCTCCCAGAGCCTGAAGGGCATTAGCCAGGACATTCTGCCTCTTCCTCTAGTCTCTCAGTCCTCTCTAATCCCCTCCCTGTATTGCCTCCCAGACCCCCTGTCCCGTCTCCTCTCACACCTTTTTCAAAGACATAGAGTGTGACCTGAGAGGTCTTGCCCACTATGTCTGGTGGGTTTTTGACGTCACAGGTGAAAGTGCCGTTGTCACTATAGTCCAGGTTGTGTATGACAATGGAGCCATCCTTCCACTGAGGGTCCCCTACCCACTGGATGCGCTCTTTGAAGGTCCCCACCTCGTCAATGTAGGGTTGTCCCTTGGCATAGTGGAAGATCTGTGAGGAACAAGGGGAAGCATGTAGGTCTAGCCTCAGGATGCAGGATTCTGGGCTGGAGAGGGTAGTGCTGGGGGAGGGGGACACCCTAGATAGGCCCTAGTCAGGGTGACAAAGATTGTCACTTACCTTGTCAAAGTTGGGGTTATGTCTCATAAAGGAGTTCCCCCTCCTTAGCCCAAGTTCTCTTTTCTGTTGTTCTTTGAAGCATAGTTTCTGTTATCCAATCCCAGGATTCCCCCAGGCACTCACCGAGATGGCATCGCGGCCCCCTTCAGGCTGGTAGCGCCAGGTGAAGGAGATGTCATCTGAGACCCACTCGCTGGACCAGAAGGAGCAGTGCAGGGTCACCCGGGAGCCCACAGCACCATAGACCTCCTTGTCTGTGTAAACCACAATGGCCTGGGCGGGGGAGAGCACTGCAAGCATAGAGGGGAATCAGATGCACAGGGCCCAAGAAGGGCTAGAGAGGAAGCGAGATCAACAGGAAGGCAAGGGCCGTGTCAGAAGCCAGAGCAACGACTGGGGCAGAAATGATAAATTCTGAGGCCCAAATCTCTCTGGACTAACTGAGCAGATGAGTGGAAATGCTGTGTCAGTTCAAGCTCTTTGGCATGTTCAGTGGAGGAAATGAAGTCAGCAGTAATAGAACTTTCCTGAGGACTTCCTGAAGTTGCATTCTGTCTCCAAGTCTCACTTTCCCTTTCGGTCAGAATATAACTCTTAAGTTATCTCTTAGATGCAGGCTTAAAAACTTTTTAAATTTATTACAAATCATACAGGTAATACATATCGTATTCTTCTTATAAACTATTCAAGCAATAGAGATAAAGCTAAAGTCTCTCTTGACGCTCCCTCAACCAGTTCCTTTCCTGTAGTCCCCTCCCAGATATAACCACTGTTATCAGTTTAATGTGTAACATTTTTCTATGTATCAAACTCAATAAACAAGATATACATGTACTTATATGAAATAGATGGTTTTGTTTTGTGGAGCTTTTTTTTTGTTACATACATTGCATTATATTCTACTTGGGTTTTTGTGTGTAATAGATGTATAAAAAAGAATTTATCTGTGAGAGCTTTCTATGTTGATTTGTAGAGATCAATCCTATTTTTAACAGCTGCATAGTATTTCACAGTATGGCAAATCAAATTTCTTACAAAAAAAAAAATGAAGATAACTGGAGAAGGTAAGTCTTCTTCCCTGGCCCTACTGTCCTCATTGCTGAATCCCTGGTTGGCCTCCAGCTTGCTCTTAACTAGGGGGTCAGGGAGGGAAGGAAAACTGGGTGCAGAGGAAGACCCCCCAAGTCCAGAGCTTACATGGCTCTGCACGTGAGCCTCTGTGGTTTGACCCTCCTCACCCTCCTCTGGGCCATTCTGGCCCAGTGCCGCTCCCAAGATTCACCCACACAGGAAGGCCATTCCAGAGAGATTATGTGTGTGGGCTGGCCCGGGTGGGGGCAACTGTAGCCCCTTTTGTTCCACGGGAGGCGGAGGAAGCAACCAAACAAACAGAGAACCATTGTCTAACCAACGTTGGGGGTTCATGCCACCCTCATCCCCCGACCCCCTGCTCCATAGTCCCAAATCTCCCACCTCAGCATGAATATCAGTGACTTGCCGCCTCCTGGGACTTCAGCCTTAGAGCCTTCTTGGGAATTCCAAATGTAACAAGGAAGGTTATTAATTGGGTCTAACTTCTATTCCTCCTGTTCTAATATCAGCCACTGCCCTTCAGCTCCACTTAATGGTTCTAAGAGTGGGACAGGTGCTGGGACAGAACTCTCTCTCTTATACTCCATGATTCCCATCTCCATATACTCCATTCCTTCTCTCCCCATGCCCTTTTCCAACTCCCTATCCTTAACATTTTCTCAGGGTATCCCGGAATAGTCCAGTACAGCCCAGAAGAATCTAGGTTCTGGGTTTAGGACTCAAGGAGCTGACAGAAGAGAACCTTGGACATTCTGACCAGTCCCCAACCCCCATTTGCCTACTGTTCACCCATTGCACTAGGCTTCGGGGCAGCTGGGAGAATGGAAGGATCCATTCAAATAACCCTGCTTTGATCTCCTCTTGCTCACCCAACATCTGCCATGGAACAAGGAAGAGGCTAGCCAACTTATGAAGGAAAAAACCTTCAGGCGGGCAAGATCCTAGAATCTCATAGAACCTCCCTTCTACTCTTTCACCCACATAATAGACAATGGATCCATACAGAGAAACTGAGGCACCAAGAGTCAAAGGATCTGAGGAGTTGGAACCACAAACCTTGGGCTCCTTCCTTAGATCACATTCCCTGACTTTTCTCTTCAGGGAAGCTAAGGTTAGGTACTCCCTGCCTTACAAGGGGATGAGTAGGGACCAGAACCGAGATGTCTGATCCTGTTCCTTACCGCACTGTAACACTGCTTCCTACCAGGCCTTTAGTATGGCTCTGGGGGCATGTCACTGGTTACCAACCTGAGCCCAGTCAGGTCCACCCCAGGGAAGCTCTCTACATTCGCTTTCACCTTCTCCCTTCACAGAATACCTCTACTGCTTCCTGCCAAACTATACATTCTTTTTCCTCTAAATATAATATCACCTTCCTGTTCCTGCTCACTCTTTCTTTGATTGCAGTGGGGAGTGCAGAGAAGGCAGTGGGAAGGTTGCTGATAGACAACCTGAGCCCCAGGGCCCCCAGACTGGGGTTGCTCCACTTACCCAAAGAGGAGAAGAGCAGCGCAGCCAGGATAGGACTGGGGCTGGACGAGGGAGCCCCAGGAGCCATAGCTGGGGCAGGGGCTAGGGCTCGGAGCGTCTGCGGGGTTGGGAGAGTGGGGGACAAGGGACTGAGCGGGGGGTTTCTGGAACTCGCTTAAAATCCCCCAGGGCGCCAGTATGAGGGGGCTGTCCTGAGCCAGTAACCAATTGCAGCCTGGCATGTGCAGTTGAGAGGTGGTGGGGAATGGGGCAGAGTGCAGGGAGCAGAAGGGGCATTGTGTCCTCTGGGTGGAGGGGTGGGGGGGGGACACATACCACCCCACACACAAAGGGCCTTGTGTCTGCTGGCCTCCCCCTGCCCTAGGCTGGAATGCTGGGGGGGGGGGGGGGGTGTGAAGGAAAGGGACAGAAAAAGGGACACAAACACTCTTCTCTGAGGGATAAATGGGCAGGGGAACCTGAATCCTAAGGCTATGAAAAGGGATTCCTCCCTAGGCTCCTTGCCTGAGAGTGGCTTCCCCAGAGCCCTAGGAGCTAGAGGCAGGTTTCCCTCGGGGAATTTTGAAGCCAGAATATCCCTTGTTATCTTGATTACCCTGGGCTGCATTACAGGCTTCTTGAGATGACCAGGTCCTTGGGAGTCTTTTTTTTTTTCCCCACTTCCCTGCATCCTGGGTGATTCTTCCCAGATAGAAGCTTTCTCCATGGAACCATATCCAGGAAAGAATCCCCTGACCTTCCCCTCTTTGTCAGGAAGTCTTTCAAGGCATCATGCTGCAGTTTAAGCCCATTTCAATTTAGAGCAAGACAACAAAATTGTATCCAGTGCCAGCTACCTGTAAAGTATGGGTATGATGATAATAGAAAAAGGAATAAAAATTAAGACCCTCCTTCAAGGAGTTCAAAATCTAGTTTGGGGAGGCAGAGTGGGGAGGATCAGAGGACAAACCCACGAATAACCAAATACAATAAACCATGGTGCTTGCTCTAGTGGAGGGATGAACAGAGTGCTAGGAGTGCAAAGGATGGCACATAGAGCCGCAACATGAGAAGACTGAGTAAGTTATGCAACAGAGATTAAAAACAAAAATAAATTTCATTTAATGAATGAAGTTCAGAGGAAGGGGGAGTCACGACCAGAAGGCAATATTAGATGTGGACCAACCCTGAAGGATGCGTGCCATTTGGAAAGGAGAAATGAGTAGTGAGGGTATCTAGGCAGATAGAACAGTGAAAGCAAAGACAAAGAGATAAGAAAATGTGTGTGTGTGTGTTCAGGTGTGCGTGTAGGGTAGGGTTGTGAAGTATTGGGCGTATTCAAGGCAGATCTGGTACCCTCCACTTTGACTTGATTTGGGTGAACTTAGAGGGGCATCGCAGGAAACCAGTCTGTACAGGAAAGTTGAAATCAGTTTGTGGAGGACCTTAAACAACAGACTAAGGCAGGCGCATCATAAGAATTTCCTGAAGGTTTTGGGGGGGGTGTTGGGGTTAGGGATGGGAGTGTCTAGATGGCCAGAGCTGAGTTTTAAGACAAATCTAGCAGAAAAATAGTTCAGACCAGAGTTCTCCTGATTGTTGCCTCCTTTGTTTCTCTCCTTAGGATCATCTGAAATGATTTAGCTTTTCACCGAACCTCTCATACTCTCATCTGAGATGTTTTCCCTTCTCTCTTCCCCTTCCTTTCTCTCACCTCAGGCCTTCGCTAGACCCTGCTTCTCCCTCCTGCTTATTTTTAAGATAGTCCCTGGTGATAAGGGGTTTGACTTAATGTTTGGTTTGAATTTCAAAGTGATTCATTTCCATCAATTATGGCTCTGGAGGTTAATTAAGGAGAGAAGTCACTGTTTTTCCTGCTATCGGATCACTGCAGTCTCACCTGTAAAGCCACAGGTTCCCTGTATCTTCCTGGCATCTCCTTAGACTATAGTCTTAGTTTGGTGATTAGTATTGGATTTGGGTTGTGCAGCTCTAAATATGGGGCTTGATCATAAACTCCATAGGCAAAATCATCATCATCAATAAATGTTTATGGGATATTGTAGTCACATTCCTCTCTAACCCCACCTCCCTAACTCTAAGCAATCACTTTCTCCTTCTGTCCACTCACACCTTTTACCTATACCTCTTTCAGGGGGTTGCTAATTTCTTTATTGATTTCTTTATTTACTGATTCTGCTAAAGCTATAAGCTTCTTGAGGACAGTATACATGTTTGTATCTTTGAATTCCCTAAAGCACTTTCACAGACTCTGGCAAAAAGTCAATACATATATGTTAAATGAAATTATTTAAAGAGCTAAGTGAAAGAGGCATTTATTGGATTTGTTAATCTGAAGATCCAGAGGATCAAAGTAGGATCAATGACTAGTTCAATAGCAGAAAACTGCATTTTAATGTAACAACTTTCTAAGGATTAAGCTGTTCACTAAATGAAACTTGATTTTTGAGGTACCCATTACAGCAGAGTCTTGAAGGTCAGCTGTCAGCGATGTTGCAGAGGAGATCCTTGCAGTGGGTAGAAAACTAGGTTGGAGAGCCTCTAACGTCCCTTCCAATCCTAAGTCCGTGAAAGTGGCTTTCTTTGTCAAGCATTATACAAACGTAAAACAGTAGTTTCATTTGATACAGAAATAAGTGAATTTGTGCTATTTAAATCCTGAAGGGAAAAGTGCAGGAGTGCTAAATATAAAATAAGATCTGAATATTAATGTAATGAACGTGTCTCATTGTAGAACAGGAGTTGCTCTGGGCTGTCTCCTTCACTCCTCCCCACCCTACCTGCCCAAAAGATACTCAAGAACGTTTGTACTCTTCTGTTCCTTTCTCGCTCGTTTTTTACCTTAAGTCTTAAGTGCTCTGGAAGTGATTGCTGTGCTTGGGTTCCTCAAAACTGTTTCTATATATCTATATATAAATCAAAGCGAGTTCTCTCCCACTCCCACCCCAGGTTCTTTTGGCCGTGGGTGTCACCCACATAGCCCTGAAAGAAGGGACAAGGGAGCGTTGTCTTTGGTTAGTGGGCGTCTAGCTCATGCGGCAGTTCAAGCTCAGGAATTGTGGGGCATGAAGCAAATAGAGGCGGTTAGAAGAGGCTCCCTGTTCTTGGCAATGGTGCTCTGCGACGTTCTCCCCCCCACGGCCCAGTCTCACACTCCCCAACTTCGCTCTCAATTTGTGCATGTTTGTTATGATGAAGCTTCACAATAGAATGAGAGGGAGCCTACAGTATCTTTATCCCTGGGTGTCTCAGCCGGCCTACCAAGACGTTTTTAGTTCCACCAGAGAGGGAGAGGGAGTGAAATGAGACTGACAGGTGCTCAGGGAAGAATCTGAGCAAGCCCTCTGTTGAGTGGTGCAAAACATAATGAATATTTACGCAGGTGACTGCGGAGTTGGACCCAGCGGCATTTCTGCCGAAACCCTGGCAAATTCTAGTAGAAGTCAGCTGAGGAGGGGCGGGGGCGGAGACCAAAGGACAAAAGAAAGTCAGCAAACAGTCTGAACAGGGCTGAGCCAGAGAGGCTGCTGATCTTTTTAGGAGCCCCGTGTTGTCACGTAACAGAGGCCGCGCGCCCGCCGCCACCGCCCAGAGGAGGCGGGGCCGTTTGGCGTCATTTCCGTCCAGGCCGGAACCCAAGATGGCTGCGCTGTTGTTGAGGTGACTTTAGTGTCGGGCTGGGAGTCGGTGCCCGCGGCCCTCGGGAGACCTGCGCTGGCCCCTCACCTCTTGCTGACAGCTGTTTACCCTGCGTCTGGGCAGGGAAAGGGCTCCTGGGTGTGGGGGCCTCGCGTCCCGGAATCCTAACGACCCCTCCCCTCCCCCAGCCGCTCCGCTTTCTCCGTGGGGCCTCGGCGTCACCGGCCCGTTATCTTTTCCTTCCTCCCTGCGAAGGGGTCGCGCGGCTCTCGCCCCTTCTGCTTCCCCACCTCTCGTAATTCTGCCCCAGGGTGCTGTCGAGGCGGCACTCGGAGCCAAGCTCCGAGGAAATAAGTAGCTCTTAACTCGGAGGTCCACGGGTCATAGGTCCTACAATTTCGAAATCTTATTTAGGGATCGGGCCTCGGGAAGAGAGATTTTGGTGAACTTTGCCTTTGTCTCTAACTCCTGCAAACACTAGCTGCTGGCAATGAATGGGCATTGTCCGAGTTCCTGTCGGGCCTCTGGCCCCTACCGGGACACCTGCGGGGCTGGCGATTAGCAATAGCGCCCATAGTGGTCGCTGTGCTGCCCCAAAGCAGCCCAGGATACTCACTTTTAGTTTATCCGTTTAGCTGGGGGGAGTGGATGTCCCAGTTTTCCTCTACAATGTCAGTTCACTATCCGGAGAAATACCCTAGGTTTTCTAAGATTCTCAGCTCTCTACTGTCTAGGCCTCAATCTCCACTCAGAGCCTTTCTAGCCATAGCGACTTTAGTGACTTTAGACACTCCTGGTACGAATCCCAGCAAAGTTTCGTGCCAGCGCTATTTTTGGAAACTGTTTGTTTTGGAAAGTTAGCTTTAATGCTGTTGAGATTTAATTCCTGATTTCCCCAAATGTCTTCTCATTTCCCTTTCCACTTCAGTCACCCAGTATAAAAATAGAGGGACTTTTAGTTTTTTTCGGTGACGAAATGTTTTCTCTTGGGGTTGAGATCAGGAATGGGTTATCTTAATCCTTCATTTTTCTCCCTGCCTCTCCTTTCCAAATGTATCTTTTTTTTCTAAGGTGTGCCAGGGCTAGTCTTGCCAGAACTGCCTCCTTTATTCCAGGTAGTTTGACCATATTGAATGATTTGAATTCTTTGGTATAGCGTATTTTGTTAGATGTCAGGGGCTTTTGTTGTAATTAACATTTAGCGTGAAATGATCATATTGGTTCTAAAAGGTTCTAGGAGTTTAAGGGTTAGTGTTTAGAAGCTGAGGATCATTATACGTGTTTAGTATGTCCAGACAGTATCATGTTGAGTGTGTAGGACTGTCACCACTAGGATTCAGTGCCAAGAAATAGACTTCTTTTTCATTAGTGGCAATCTGAGGCTCTTATGGGAAGGGCACCTCTCTCTTCATGTCTCACAAGGGGTTTTTTTAAGGAGAAACAGAAAATTAAAAACATTTTTTTCCTGGTTGAAATTCTGGATCTAATTCCATTTCACTAGGGGGATTTGGGACTGTTTATAATGTGCTGATTTAACCTCAAGGGAAAATACCTTCTAAGAAGTTATAGGAGCTGGTTTCTAGTTCTACTAGTGTCACTAATTCCATTTATTTTGGGCAAGGTCATTTATTATGACCTATTATACATCTATTTTAGTGTTGCTGTTACCCCAGGCGTTTATGAAACTTTTTGGCATACCATTAGATCAAGTTTAGAGGTCTTGTAAGAGAAACTCATTATGTTATAGTCACATCTTGTTTTGGACCAAAAATAGTTTTATTCAATTTGATGAATATTTTTATCATCACTGAGGGTTTTGAAAAGAATATCATGTGAATTCTAAAGACCTTGAGGAGACCAATGAAATATTAATAGTATCCTAGGTACATGTAGTATACTGGAGTTTGGGGAATGCTGTCCTGTACATTTTCTCATGTAATCCTCCCCACAACAATAAGGTAGGTATGATCAATCCTATTTTATAAAAGCTGAAGTTTGAGCCAGCCCTGATAGTCTTGTGGTTAAAGTTTGGTGCTCTCACCACTTTGGCAGCCTGGGTTGGGTTCCGGTCACGGAACCACACCACTTGTCTGTTAGTAGCCGTGCTGTGGCAGTGGCTCATGTAGAAGGACTAGAAGGACTTAGATCTAGAATGTACAACTATGTACTGGGGCTTTGGGGAGGAAAAAAAACAAGCTGAAGTTCAGTGCCTCACTCAAGTTGTACCAACTTATGCAGATCTACAACCCTGTTTTGGGTTTTTTTACTTTGTCCAGTGTTCTTTTTACATTACTCTTGTCCCAATCCAGAGAAGAATTTCAAAAGTGATCTGAGCAGTGGTGACATTTTTGGGAACACATAATACATCAGAAGGGAAAACCAACTAGAAATTAGAAGTTCTGACTTGTTAACTAAAAAAAACAAAGTATTATTACTTTTTAGCTATAACATATAAAGTGCTATTCCTGGGTAGAAAAAGAAAAATCTCCTCAGAGTTCCTGGTTTCACATGAAAGACAAGGATAGTTATCTACTTTTGTCATATTTCACATAAGGTTATGGACTTTGTGTGGCTAGTTTCTGTTAGGGCCTTGTGCAGAGTTTACTTTGGTATTTGTCTGGGGAACAATGGCACTAGACAGAGAGAGTGCTGTAGATTCCAACCCACATCTGCAAACTCTTGCTGGGCAGCTGAGTGACTGGACCTAGCCTAGTGTGAGGAATGCATGCCCTGCAACTTGAGAGTCACAATTACTTCAATTGATTTAAAGAGATTTGTTCCCACTTCTTTCTTTCTGGGAGCTTTGGGTACACAATGTCTGTATTCACCTCCTGCGTCTGAAACTGGAAAGAGGGAAGAGCTGAAGGAAGTGTTGGTTGGATTATTTTTCCTACAAATAGTGGGTCCTTCTGGAGTCCTAGTGGAAAGCATAAGGTTCTTGAAGTGTTTATGCATCTAATATCAATGGTGTGAGGGACATTATGAGCTTTTTTAGAAGATCGTTGGATCTTAATCAGATCTTATATCACCACAGTGCCTTCACATAGTGGATACACAATAAACTTTTGTAGAGTCAATATATTTCTAATTTTAGTCCCAGAGCTTCACTCTAATAACTTTGTTAAATACTTTTGGAAAGATTTGATATAATAATGTGAGTAAAGGGGTGTAGTAGTCGTGTGTTTTCATAATGCCCGGTAAACTCTGCATCAGTTAAATTCTCTTTAGATAGGATGTCTGGGCACGTCAGTTTTAGACTTGAGAAGCAGTTCTGGAACTGATATATACATGTGAAAAATAGTAACTTTTTAGGAGAAAACTTGCGTATCTTCTTCAAGTAACTTTTCATATGGGCGGTAAAGAAATCTTTGCATTCCCATATTTTTTGCACTATTATATGAGAGACTTTTTGACCTGAAATTCATCCATGTTGTCTGGAACTTAGGTCCTAAAATGATAGCTTAATATTTAGTACCCTCCTTCCTCAAATTCCTTGTTCTTCAACCTTTTTAATTCATCCATTTGCAGTAGGTGTCTGCTATAGCTAAGCTGTATACTTGGTGTTGTCAGTAGCTTATTCTGATGGCTTTTTTTTTTTCTAACCCTTGTCTTAACCATCATCTCCTTTAAGAGCTAGCTTAAAAAAATCACTTTCTGGGGGCCAGCCCAGTGGCTTCGTGGTTAACTTCACATGCTCTGCTTCAGTGGCCCAGGGTTCACAGGCTTGGATCTCTGGCACGGACCTAGCTCTGCTCATCAAGCCATGCTGTGGCAGCATCCCACGTAAAATGGAGGAAGATTGGCAACATCCCACATAAAATAGAGGAAGATTGGTGCAGATGTTAGCACAGTGACAATCTTCCTTAAGTAAAAAAAAGAGGAAGATTGGCAACAGATGTTAGCTCAGTGACAATCTTCCTCACCAAAAAATAAATGAAAAAAAAAATCACTTTTATATTTCTTTGTTGAACATTACCAACTCTGATTATTCTTAAAGATTTTATTTTTCCTTTTTCTCCCCAAAGCCCCCCCGGTACATAGTTGTATATTCTTCGTTGTGGGTCCTTCCAGTTGTGGCATGTGGGACGCCGCCTCAGCGTGGCCTGATGAGCAATGCCATGTCCGCGCCCAGGACTCGAACCAACGAAACACTGGGCCGCCTGCAGCGGAGGGAGCAAACTTAACCACTCGGCCACGGGGCCAGCCCCTGATTATTCTTTTACCTTGTGTTATTTGTGCTCAGTTAAATCTTTATTTTGCATTTGTAAGTAGTATTTCTGATTATTCTCAAGTTATTTAAAGTTGTAGCTTTCCAACTAGAAAATAATCTCAAGGACACTGATACTGTCATTGTTTTCATCTTATTCTTAATTTATCCCTCTACCCCTAAGTATAAAAATAGAGAAGCTGATAGACTGGAGTTGGTCTCTAAATGTCTGTTGACCCCGATTCTCTTATTTTGCAGACATGTTGGCCGTCATTGCCTCCGTGCCCACCTTAGTCCTCAGCTCTGTATCAGAAAGTAAGTTTCTAAATCTGTGATTATTATTACTTAACTTTTTTTTTCCTCAGGGAAAGGCAATAGGTTGTTGACAGATTTTGGGGATATGTATGAAAGCAGGTAGTTGTAGATGGTTGGCTGAAAACTTAGTGACTGTGGTCACTATTTTTCTCGTCTGGGAGTAGTAAGAAGGAAGGATAGAATATTTCTTTGGTTTCTTCGTAATTTTCCTCGCATTCAGCTTTTCTGCTATGTTTGATTTCATTGATTTTCTCTAATTCTTGATATCTAATTCTTTTTCCTTTCTGTTTAGTCTTTCTTTTAATGCTTTTTTTTTTTCTTTTAACCTTTAATTTGGGGCAGCTCCCAGAACTTAGTCTTTAAATATATTTCTTCATGCTATATTCATTCCTAGTCTGTTGACTTCAACAATTGCCTCTGTGTTGTTTTTTTTAACTTTTATTTTTGGTGAGGAAGATCGGCCCTGAGCTAAAGTCTGTGCCTGTCTTTCTCTGTTTTGTATGGGTCACTGCCACAGCGTGGCTTTGATAAGTGGTGTAGGTCCATGCCTGGGATCCAAACCTGCAAACGTTGGACTGCCAAAGTGGGGTGTGCAAACCCAACCACCATGCCACCGAGCCAGCCCTTAACTTTTAATTTTGGAAATATTTTATGCTTTCGGGAAAGTTGGAAGAGTAGTATAATGAAGTAACTTCTGTATGCCTTTCACTTAGGTATATCAGTTGTTAACATTTTGCTATTATTCGCTACTTATCACTATATATTTTAGGTTTTACAATATGAAATTGTTATTTTTGTAGTCAAAACTGGTCTAATATTGACAATTTAGTGTGGTTCAGCCTGCTATATATTTAATTATTCTTATTATTTTCTCTGAATTCTTTGAGATTAAGTTGCAGACATTATGACACTTTACTTGTAAATACTTCTAAGAACAAGAACATTATTTTATATAACCCACTATAATTATACAAAAACAATTATTGAATTCAAGAAATTTAACAGTGATGTACTCTTATTGGATATGCAGTTGCTTTTCAGATTTTCTGTTCGTCCCAAATAATGTACTTTTTAGAAGTACTACCACCCCCCTTGCCCCTATCCAGTGTCTAATTAGGCTCACATACTGTATTTAGTTTTCATATTTCTTTAGTATCTGTTAATCTAGAGCTATTTTTTAGTTTTCCTTTGTCTTTTATGACATTAACATTTTCGAAAAATATAAGCCAGTTGTTTTGTAGAGTCTCTCTCAAGTTGGGTTTGTTTGCTTACTTCCTAAGTAGATTCAGGTTTATGCGTTTTTGGCAAGAGTAATGCATAAGTGATGTTATAGCCTCAATAAATCATATCAGGGGCATATGATATCATTGTCCCATTATCAGTGATTTTAACTTTGATCATTTGAATCAGGAAATGTCTGCTAGTTTTTTTCCCCACTGTGAAGTTACTGTTTTTTCCTTTTGTAATTAATAAGTAATCTATGGGGAGATTTTTTTTTTTTTGAGGAAGATTAGCCCTGAGCTAACTACTGCCAATCCTCCTCTTTTTGCTGAGGGAGACTGGCCCTGAGCGAACATCCATGCCCATCTTCCTCTATGTTATACGTGGGAGGGCTACCACAGCATGGCTTTTGCCAAGCAGTGCCATGTCTACACCTGGGATCTGAACCAGTGAACCCCAGGCCGCTGAGAAGCGGAACGTGCGAACTTAACCGCTGCGCCACCAGGCTGGCCCCTGGGGAGATAGTTTTTTGAAGGAGATGGAATCGTGTTTAATAGAGGCGCATAAAAAATTGTTGAGCCTAGCTGTTTAACAGTTGGCTTCAACCTAGCCCAGTAACAAGGGAAATCAAGAAACTATTCAGAGCTACTGAGCTGAATCCAGTTCTTGATTTTTGAGAACCTGAAAGAGAGCCTCTTGAAGGATCAGATGAGGGCAGATGGTAATGTATGAGAAAGCATCAGTGGCCTGTGAAAAGGGTAATCTGTTTATGTGAATGGTTTTAAAATATTGTACTTGCCCTGCTGCCCAACAAGAATGAAGTTGAACTTCCGTTGCTGGATCTGAGTGTTGGGTGGATTGGAAAGAAGAGTTATCCTCTGATATGACCTCATTGGGTAATTGAGGTTATTAATAACTGAATCAAACTTGGCATAAAATAAGATGAGTGGATGAACATGTTTTCCTAATACAGTGAGTTCATCCTGCCCAGCTTACATTTTTTATTTTAACTTTCTATTGTGTAAAAATTTAAACTAAGCTTACTTTTAATCATTTTAAAACCTTCTGGTTTTATTTTAGTGCTGTTCCTTTGGGAACCACAGCCAAAGAAGAGATGGAAAGATTCTGGAATAAGAACATTGGTTCAAACCGTCCTATGTCTCCCCATATCACTATCTACAGGTAAGGTCTCTGGAGCCAGGGAATCTAGAAATAGTGGGTGGATGTTCTGGAGGTTGGCCCGTAGCCTCCCTGATTATTTCCCTCAGGGCTTTTTTAATAAGAAGATGATTAAATTCTATCTTCTGGCCTTAGAAGGTTAATTTGTCCTGTAAACTACCATTCAGAAAGTTCTGGTAGGTCAAAATGTAATTCCTATTAATTAAAAAAAAATATTTTGAAACAATTTCAAATTTATATAAATATTGCAGAAATAGTGCACAGAGTTCCTATGTGCCTTTATGTAGACTCCCAGCTTGTTAACATGTCTGAATGATTTGAGAACAAGTTGCAGAGAAGATGATGCCCCATTACTCCTATATTAGTTTTCTATTGCTGCTATAACAAGTTATCACAAATGTTGTGGCTTAATACATTTATTATCTTAGAACTCTGAGGTAAGAAGTCTGACGGAGGTCTCACTGGGCTGTAATTAAGCTGTTGGCAGGGCTGTATTCCCTCCTGGAGGCTCCAGGGGAGAATCTGTTCCTTTGCCTTTTCTAGCTTCTAGAGGCTGCTCTGAATTCCTTGGCTCGTGGTCTCCTTCCTCCATCTTCAAAACCATCAAGGATGGGTCAAGTTCTTCTCCCATCCCATAACTTTGACCCTGCTTCCATTGTCACATTTCTTCTCTCACTCCCTTCTTCTGCCAGCCTCTTAGACTTTTAAGGACCCTCGTGATTACATTCGGCCCATCCGGATAATCCAAGATAGTCTTTTTATCTTACGGTGAGTTTATTAGCAGCCTTAATTTCATCAGCCACCTTATTTCCCTTTGTCATATAAGGTGAAATAGTCACAGGTGCTAGGGATTATAATGTGGACATCTTTAGGGAGGTCATTATTCTGCCTACCACAATTCCTTAATACTTGAGTGTGTTCCCTAAATGCAAGGGCACTCTCCATAGTATAATCGTCATAATCAGAAAGTTAGCATTGACCCAATGTTACCATCTAATCCTCAAATCCCATTCAGATTTTGCCAGTTGTCCCAATAATGTGCTTATAGGCCCAAGATCCAACCCAGGAATATGTATTGCATTTAGTTGTCTCTTTAATCTTCAGTATGGAATAGTTTTTTAGTCTTTCCTTTCTTTTATGACCTTGACATTTTGAGAATGTTCCTCAGTTTGGATTTTTCTTTTGTTTTCTTGTGATTTTTGCTTTTTTGGCAGGAATACGTCTGAAGTGATGCTGTGTTCTTCTCAGTGCATTGTTTCAGGGGACAGCACATGATAGTGATTTATATCTCATTACTATAAACTTTTATCACTGATTAAAATGTGTCCGCTGGGTTTCTCCACTATAAAGTTAATGGATAAAGATGTTGGGTTTATTAATTAATACGTATTTTGTGGAGAGATACTCTGAGACTGTAAACATTCTGTTTCTCATCAGACTTTTACTTACGAAGTATCTGTTGATGGTATTTGCCTGAATTAGTTATTACTATGGTGGTTGCCAAATTGTGATTTTTCTAATTCCATCATAACTTCTAGATTTATTTATTATTCTAGGGTAAAGCTTGCTTTCTTTATCAGTACAGACTCAAGGATTCCTAAAAGGAAACTCATTTCTCCTCTACTCTTATGACACCAATTAAAGGAAAAACACCACTGTTTCCTCTCTACTTCCAGTAATTCTGACACCAAATGTCTGGGGGTTTTTCCCACACCAACCACTTTTCCAACTCTCTGGACACCGCTGAGTGTCCTGCAGTTCAGTTATGATGCTAACTACCTAGAGGTAGCACAGACACCACAGTTTAGGGGCTCAGTCCCATAAGACTGCCCGCCTCTTCAGATGCCAGTTGCAAGTCCCAGGTTGTCTCTTGTACTTCTTACTGACCAGTTATCAATCAAGGGTTCCCACGACTCCCTCCTCGGGTTCAATAATTTTCTAGAGTGGGTCACAGAACTTGGAAACATTTACTTACATTTACTAGTTTATTATAAAGGCTATTACAAATGACACAGATGAACAGCCAGGTGCCCTTTTAGGTACCTCTGTGTCTAGAAGAGTCCTGAGCACAGGAGCTTCTGTCCTCATGGAGTTGGGGTATGCCTCTCTCCTGACATATGGATTTATTTACCAACCTGGAAACTTTCTGAACCCTGTACTTTTGGGATTTTTATGGAGGCTTCATCACATAGGCATGATTAATTATTAACTCAGTTTCTAGCCTCTCTCCCCTCCCAGGAAAAAGGCAGGGGCTGAAAGTTCAAGCTTCTAATCATGTCTTGGTCTTTCTAGTGACCGACCCTCATCCAGAGGCACTTCTTTAGAACAAAGGACGCTTACCTCCCAGGAAACTTCAAGGGATTTAGGAATTGTGTTATCAGGAACCAGAGTAGAAGACCAAGTATTAGAACAAAAGATACTCTTGGCATCCTTATCACTCAGGAGATTATAAGGGTTTTAGGAGCTCTGTATCAGGAACCGGGAACAGAGACCAATAGATGTCCGTATATTTCTGATTATTTGCCCAAAGGGTTACACTGTTACTCATTTATTTTGATGTTCAAATTGTCCCAGACTTGGCCAGTAGGAGTTTTTCAAGATAGCTCTTGTGAAGTCAACATCTGGGTGCTAGATGTGCTCATTGCTACCAGAGTGTCATTGCATCTAGGCCCTTTCAGTAGATAGAGCTAGGATATATGTGTATGCAAACACACACATACATGCATGTATGTGAGTATATACATATGCATACATACATCTATATGTTTCTCTGTTGTCCTCAGAAGTAGCACTGATAGCTGTTATGCTAGTGTCTTCTAAGAAAAACCCCTGCAGATCTACTCCTTTCTAGCTAACCCAGCAAAGCATCTTGAGCTCTGCTGCCAGGAAGGCTGGCCATTTTTTAACCACCTCCACAAATACCATAACCCTTCAGATTTTTTTCCAAGCCAGATTCCAGAAATAATTCTGATTGCAGAAATTGGGCATTCTGCTAAAACAGAAGGAGGCTAATAAGTGATCCTCAATCCCAACTACTTTGTGGTGAAACTTAAACTTTTAAGAGATAAAAGATTTGAGGGAGGATTATAATGATGAAGAACTCAAATTATTCTGAATCTGTATTTAAAGCCTTGGCCCTTTTCATGGGTCATATAACACATGGTTGTAAGCTGGTGAGGGGAGTCTTTCACTACCTTTGTTTGCTCTTCCAGTTATGAAACTCTAGGTGTACTTGTGGGAAAAAAAGAAACAGCAGGGAACATGGAGCTGTTTCCAAGGTGACATATCCAGGAAAGATGTCTGAGATATCTGGAATCATATTTTCTATTACTACTAACTTTTAGAATTTTTGGGAGGATGCATGGAAGTAAATGGTGAAGTTACCACTTTATGAAGTACTCTTTATTGCAATAAATTGAGTCAGTTTATTAAAGCAAAAGTGTGTACAGGGGTTAAGTTACCAGGAGAACAAGAGTCATTCGAAAGGATGTTAGAAAACGTTTTTAAAAACTTAGTCGGAAGGGTTCTTTAAATTTAATGAAATCACCACCTTCATTGGTTTGAAGAGTACTCCTTGGGGCTTTGGATATTCTGCCGAGCTTCTGTGGATAGTTGTGTGGGGCTGGCCAATATGCAGATTGCACTGTAGGCCCGCAGCCCTGGGTAAGCAAAGCAACTTTACTTTGATCTGTTTTATTTATTGATTTTTGCATTCGAAGAAAAGGTGCCGCTCAAAAAAAACATATTTAAAAGCCACCGTTGTACCTAATGAGTGAATTTCCTCTGCAGTATTTTCATAATGGTTGTTTGCCCATGCTTGTGCACCTCTAGTGACAAGGAAGTCACTACTGCCCTCTTCTAATTTGGGAATTTCTCTTATCGTCAGAAAGACCCTTTCTACAACTTCTGTCTTCTCTCCAGTGGCTCTAGTTCTACCTCAAACTATATAAAATAGATCTAAAATAGATCTAAGCCTCCCCCCCCCCCTTTCTGGCAACCTTTATTGATTTTGAATATTTTTTCATGTGCTTATTGGCCATTTGTATATCTTCTTTGGAGAAATGTATATTCAAGTCCTATGCTCATTTTTTAATTGGGTTGTCTTTTTACTTTTTTTTTTTAACTTTTTTTTATTGTGGTGAAATATGCATAATGTAAAAGTTGCCATTTTAACCATTTTTAAGTGTACAGTTCAGTGGCATTAAGTACATACATGTTGTTGTGCAACCATCACGACTGTCCATCTTAAGAATCCTTTCATATTCTCAAACTGAAACTGTACTCATTAAGCGATAGTTCCCGTTCCCTTCTTCCCCCAGCCCCTGGCAATCACCAGTCAATTTTCTGTCTCTATAAATTTGTCTGCTCTAGGTACCTCATAAAGTAGAATCATACAGTGTTTGTCCTTTTGCATGTGGCGTATTTCATTTGGCGTGTATCTTCCAGGTTCATCCATGTTGTTGCATGTGTCAGAATTCTGTTGCTTTTTTTTTTTTGAGGAAGATTAGCCCTGAGCTAACATCTGCTGCCAATCCTCCTCTTTTTGCTGAGGAAGACATCCATGCCCATCTTACTCTACTTCATATGTGGGACGCCTACCACAGCATGGCTTGCCAAGCGGTGCCATGTCCACACCTGGGATCCGAACCGGAGGCCACCAAAGCGGAATGTGTACACTTAACCCCTGTGCCACCAGGCCGGCCCCTCTATTGCTTTTTAAGGCTGAATAATACTACATTGTATGCATATATTACATTTTGCTTATCTGTCCCTCCATCCATGAGCATTTGGGTTGTTTCTACCTTTTGGCTATTGTGAATAATGCTGCTATGAACATTGGTGTACAAATATCTTTTTGAGTTCCTGCTTTCACTTCCTTTGGGTGTATACCCAGAAGTGGAACTGATGGATCATATGATAGTTCTATATTTATTTTTTTTGAGGAACTGGCATACTGTTTTTAATAGTGACTACATTGTTTTATGTTCCCCCCAGCAGTGCACTCCATATTCTTGCCAGTACTTATTTGGTTTTTAAAAAATTTTTTTGCAATAGACATCTTAATGAGTGCACAGAACTATCTCATTGTGGTTTTGATTTGCATTTCCCTAATGATTTGTGATGTTGATCCTCTTTTCACATACTTATTGGTCATTTGTATATCTTCTTTGGAGAAGTGTGTGCTACTTTCTTGATGGTATTGTTTACAGCATAATTACTAGATCGCTTGCTGAAATTCTTATAGCCTATGTCTCTAGCCTTTCCTTGATTACCATCCTGCTAACAGTCAAAAAAGCAAATAAAATTAATACATTTCAAATCAGTAGATATTTGGTGATTGCTCAATGTGCTTGGTACTCCTTTAGGAGTTGGAAATGCAAAGATAAATAAGATATAATCTGTGTTCCAAAGGATCTTAGTATTTCCTGAAAAAAATTTTTCCTAAAGGAAAGCATACTGGCTCATAGTTTTCATCTTTGCTATGAGTGAATTAAAACAGTCTTGATTTTCTCTACTAATGTTTGAATGGGAAATAGTAGGGATGATTTGTCTCTGCTCCCTGACGTCTGAGGCCTCAGCTAGAAGACACAAAGGCTAGGCCTGAATTAATCTGAAGATCATTTACTCACTTGTCTTGGGTTGATCCTGGCCATTAGAGAGGCCCTCATTTTCTCTCCATGTGGGCCTTTGTACGTGATCTCTTTGCATAGGCTACTTTGGCCTTCCTCATAGCAGGAGAGAGGGAGGGATGTAGGGAGGGAAAGTGATTTGGAGGTCATGCAATGTCAGCGCAGCTGCATTCTTCTTGAGGCAGTTGATCATGAAGTTGTGCCCGGATTCAAGGGGCTAAATACTTGCCTGATGAGGAGTGACAAGATTCTGGAAGATCGCGTGGGACTGGAAATAATATCCTGGTTATTATTTTGAAAATAAAATCTCCCTTACCTTCTCACTACCAGACTAACCAGGCTATGGTTTTAACCATTTTTGAAAATTAGGGTAACATTTGGCTTCAGTGGTTTCTCACATTACTCCCATTTTCTATTTCAGTATTTCTGAAAGACTACCAGTACAGTACCTATGTTTCATCTCTTGGCTCTTTTAGTCATGGGATTTAATTCATCTGGCCAGGAGCCCTAAGTGCATTTGGAATGCTAAGCAATGTCTTATAATTTCCCCACCTCTTTTTTTTTTTCAGTTCTCTCAAATCAATATTTGTGCTATCTTTTTCAGTCTGATAATCATTCTCTTTGACAAATAAAATAGTTGAGCAATTTGCTTTGCACTCCGTCATCCATTAACATAAAATTGTCCATCCCAGTTAGGAGCCTTTCTTTCCCTGAATACAATTTTAAAAGCCCCTTTTTGTTGTCCTTGACATTTTTGCAAGCCTCAGCTCATTCTGGGTTTTAGTTTCCTGATTCATCTAACCAAATTATGCCATTGTTCTCTGCTTGTCCTTTGTTATGTGGTTCTTCTTCCGCCTTTTATATTTATCCTGTTAAGTCTGAGTTAATCAGAGTGGTGTCTAGCCAGTTTTTTTGGTTTCTTTGGACGTTATTCCTTTTTTACTGTGACCATTTTCATTATATGTTAGCATTTCTTTTTGATATCTTTTCAGCCTACTTGAGATGCTTTAGAGTGGTGAATTTGTGGTCTGATTATGCTCAGCATTCCCTATCTAAGCTGACTTTCCAGGATGAATATTAACTTTATCCAAAGACTCCTGTCCTTTCCATTTCACTAACCGATTCCCTCTTGACCATGAGAAGTAGGTCTAGAATATGGCAGTGCTCATTGTCCTTCTGTGAAATGCTTTGGCAAAATTACAGTTCAGAACATGATTTAAAAAGGTGTTTGATGACAAAGTACTTCAACCTACTGTGGATTAAGAAACATATATTAAATCCAGCAAAACTGGATTTAAAAATTTGGGATAAGTAATTTATTAGAGAATAAATGCTATGGTCAATTTGGATATTTTGGCGTATATACTAAGACAGAGTTCAAGGATGATCATATAGTCTATGAAACAGTGCATAAATACAACTTGCTTAAGTTTCCTTCTACTTGAGTCTTATGACTGGAGAAACAGAACAACCCAAGTAGTTGTATTCTTTTCTTTTCTTTTTTTTTTTTTTTTTGCTGAGAAGATTAACCCTCAGCTAGCATCTGCTGCCAATCTTCCTCTTTTTGTTTAGATTTTTTTTTTTTTAAATTGGCACCTGAGCTAATATCTATTGCCAGTCTTCTTTTTTTCCTTCTTCTCCTCCCCAAAGTCCCCCAGTACATAGTTCTATATTCTAGTTGTGAGTGCCTCTGGTTGTACTGTGTGGGACACCACCTCAGCATGGCCCGATGAGCTGTGTCATGTTTGTGCCCAGGATCGGAACTGGCAAAACCCTGCACTGCCGAAGTGGAGTGCATGACCTTAACAACTTGGCCAGGGGGCCGGGCCCCTCTTTTTGCCCTTTTTGTATGTGAGCCACAGCCACAGCATGGCCACTGACAGACGAGTGGTGTAGTCCACACCTGGGAATCAAATCCAGGCCACCAAAAGTGGAACGTGCGGAACTTAATCATTAGGCTACCGGGACTGGCCTCTAGTGATTATTTTCTAACTGTATGCAACTTTAATTGGTGTGTGACCCACGTTGTTCCTTATGAATGGAGGAATTTGGGTTATAATTGATTCTCCTCTTAGCTCTGTCGGTAATGCAATCTGGTAAAAGAGGGATGCTTCTCCTTCAATATATGTTTTCTTATTTTCAAACCAGAAAGTGGAAACATAGGAATGTGAAATCTATTTGTGTTTGTGTTTAAATAGTGCCTGTTTCCAAAGTAGTTTGTGTTCTCTTTACCAAGATGGACTCTACTATAGTGTCTACTTTTCCTTTTTTTAATTGCCTTTGTGTATTTCTTTGCAGTTGGTCTCTTCCTATGGTGATGTCCATTTGCCACCGTGGAACTGGTATTGCCTTGAGTGCAGGTATGTCTGTGTGTTTTATGCGCATGTGCACACACACACTTCTATGAAGAACTTTCCTCTTTCTCTGGCTCTAGGCGCTGCCTCCTTTGCAATTCAGCAGCCTGATTTAGAGAAAATGATGAGTTCACTTAAGCTTATTGTTCTTTCAGTCCTTAAACAATTAATGCTGAATTCCTGCTATGCTCAGGTTCTTAGCCAATTTTTAAATCATCCCTAGCACGTCCTGATACTATATTTATTGAAATTATAGAGAGCAGAGAGAGAAATATAATAGAGATGGACTGGCAGACTTAACATTGACAAAACACAGTCTAAGACTAGTCATCAGCCTTATTCTTCCAGAAACTCAGTTTTAGCATCTATTCTTTGTCACGTAGAATTGATCAGGCTCAAAAGGACTAACTCACACTCTAATCTCACAGAATCTTGGTTTACAGACCAGAATGTCTGTTTATTTAATTATTTAATATGAAATACAGCTGCAGAGTGAATTGTCTGCTGATCTTAGTGTATCCTTTTCAAATAGTAAGGTTTGTTACAGATAGGAAGTGCAGATTATAATCAGGTTTCTGAGATGTGATGCATCTTTCCCCGGTAGGGATACTTTGTGAGAAGATCAGCTATATTTTAAATTTTTCTATGGCTGGTGCTGGAGACATGGACATATTTTTGTTTTTCGTAATATCCTTCAGGGCCATCCTAGGCTTCTGTAGACTACATTTTTACTGAAGTGGTCATCAGCAGGAGCAGGACTGGTGGCTTAAGTGTAGGGATCCTGTATTTAGGGAGCTACTGCTGAGACATTGGCAGAAATTATCTAAAGTTGTGTCTCTGATATTTGCAATCAGATTAGTTTTGTTGATAATCAAGTAAGGAGGAACTCCTACCTAAGATCTGATGGTATCGTTCCTATGTTATCTTTCCTTTGGTTGGTAAAGGAATGATGAAATCCAGGTATCAAGATATTTGGTGTTGGGGCCGGCCCCGTGGCTGAGTGGTTAAGTTCACACGCTCCACTTTGGTGGCCCCGGGTTTTGCCGCTTTGGCTTCTGGGCGCTGACATGGCACTGCTCATCAGGCCGTGCTGAGCCGGCATTCCACATGCCACAACTAGAAGGACCCACAGCTAAAATATACAATTATGTACTGGGGGGATTTGGGGGGAAAAAGCAATTTAAAAAAAAGAAAAAATTAAAAAAAAAAAAAAGATGTTTGGTGTTGCCTGAGAATTCATGTATATTTCTGGTCTTTAACCTACTTGCACTGAAATTAACATAATAAATTTCAATATTAGACTAGTCTAACTGTAAATTCATAGTTACTTTCTTTCTGCTTATTTACAATCTCATAATCTTTAGATTGACACTTTCTGCTTAGTTTGGTGGTATCAATGAGCAGATTTAATCCTAAAAATCATTGGAAGAACGAGAGCAGTTTATTTATCAGGCTATAGTTTCCCTTATTATCTCAGTGTATTTATCACCACTGAATGAAAAAAAGAATGTTGACTCCTTCATAGAGGTCCTTCTTTCAAAACTGAAAGGGAATAGATTTTTGCTAGGTGGACTTAGGAACTTAGCTCTCTAAACCTCAGTTTATTCCTTGCAAAACGGGCATTTAATAATGTCTGTCCGAGTGTTGATGGGATTTCAAGAAACTATACTCTGGATGTTAACTATGGAAATAGGAATGAGAAGCATGATAAACTTAATAACAACAGTCTTTTAGAAGATGATGTCCATTGAACCAAATGGTGAGAAGACCTGGATCATTTGGCCTGAAATGAAGTCAGTCTCAGCAACTGTGATCTTTGCATTCTTGTGAGTCTTCTCTAATCTATTTTTCACACAACAGCAAGAGAAATAAAACTCTTTTGAAAGTAAATTGAATCATGTCACACTTAGAATCTTCCTATTACGTTATTTTCCTTTGCACTTAGACTAAAATTGAAATCTCCACCATGGCCTAAAATGCCCTGTCTGATCTGGCCCTTGCCTAACTCATCTCTGCCATTCCTCCCCTGGCTTGCTCTGCTTGAGCCACATTGGTCTTTGAACTCCTCAGAACAGGCAAAACTCTCCCTCACCATAGAGCCATTGCATGTTTTATTCCCTTGATCTGAAATGTCCACTTGTACCCCTTCCTCCACTGTGCATGGTTAGTTCCTTCTTAGCCTAGATCTCAACAAAATTGTCACTCAAAGAGTACTTTGCTTACCACCATATGTAAAGTTGTAGCTTCTATTTCTAGTTCTATTGTTAATTTTCTATTTCACAGCACTAGTCCTTCATTGTTCTTAGTACACTCACTTGTTTCTTTCCTAGCTTATATTATGTAATTTGTAATTATTTTGATTGCTTTTTATAAATCTCTCTCTTCTGTTAGACTGTAGACTCTTCAGAGAGTGGGGATGACATCCATTTTATTTACCGTTCATACCCTCTAGCACTCAGTAGGTGCTTAGAAAATCTTCATTTGCTAAATGAATACACCCATAAATCACTTTGCTCATAGTGGTCATTTCAGAAATGTTCATTCCTCCTACCTTCTAGTTAATCTCCTGTGATGCATTTGAAATTGGAAAATGATAATAATAGCCTCTATCTTTAAGGGTAGAAGAGTCTAAGGAGTAAGACAAATATTTATAATGCACCGTGATTACTTTTTAATAGAGATATGAGATTCCAGAGGAGAGACCAACTCTGAAGGAGTTGAAGAGCTTGAAAGAAATCTGAGTAGGAGAGTTCATGAAGAGGAGATAGAGGAGGGCATTCCAACAGAGAAACTGCCTTATGCAAAGACATAGGGATTGGCAAGTGTCCAGAGTCATCGGATAATGATGACTAGGTCTGGTTGTTTGAGAGTAGTGTTTATGGGAGAGGTGGTGAAAGATAAGGCTGGAAAGCGTGCCAGACAGGAAGGACTTTGACTGCCACACTGAGAAGTTGGAACTTGACCGTCGGAAGGCTTAAAAGGTTCATGTTCTGGTTTGTTCTAGTAAAAGGACAAACTGGCCTAGACAAATCCATGATAAAGTATTTATTCAGTCTGTAGAGATTTGTGGCCAATATATAAATCCTAAAAAGCATGTTGAACTAAAAAGCACGATGACACTAGTTTGACTTGAAAATAGAATTTATTGAAATTCTATTTTACAAATAATCCTTTAAAAGACGGAAAGAGATGGCTAGGGATTAAAATTCTCATGGTTTTTCACAGTGACAGATGCTCTAAAAATCTACATGAAATCAGGTAAATTCCTTGAGAACAGTGTGTAGCTGAAGCTGCAGTATGAATGAGACTGCAAAGGGTAATCAACAAGATGCAGTATACAACAATAAAAAGAATGAGATTAGAACAAGAAAATATGGATGCTGAACCATGGATATTTTAGAGGAATGCAACTATAAATGAATTATATAGTTATCTTGAGTGGGTATAAGAATGGTACTGAATGTTTTGGGTAGTCTTTAAAAACAGGTAGGTTGAAGAATCAGAACTTCTTGAGAGATGAGTGATGCGTGAATGCATAGGCAAACCTACTGCTCAGGCAGTCAGCTTCTTTTCTAGAAAAGCCAAGGAACTTACAGATTTCTAAAATAACTAATGGAACTCTGAAATGGCTGGTTTTTTACTTCTGGGCTTTTGATGAGGTGAGACATTAGTTATTGATTCTCAAATGTGATGTGTTATACATACAGTAGGAATCCTGGTCATTCCAGACTGAGGCACAAACTCTGGAGTAAGATAGATCTGAATTCACTTCCAATGCTGTCACTAGCTACTATATCATCACTTCCTTTTCTGCTTATAATAATGCCTAGTTAGGACTGTGAGAAGTAAATTAAATACTATATATAAAATTCTGGCTATAAATCAGTGTTCCCATGACCCCTTCCTCAGGTTCAATAATTTGCCAGAACAGCTTACCAAAACTCAGGAAAACACTTTACTTACATTTACTGGCTTTTTAAATAAAGGATGCAACTCAGAACAGCCAAATGGAAGAGCTATGTAGTGTAGAGCAAGGTATGGGGGAGAGGAGAGGTGAGTGTACGTGGAGCTTCTGTGCCCTCTCTGGTCATACCACCCTCCCAGCGCATGGATGTGTTCAACAACATGGAAGCTGTCTGGACCTTGTAGTTTAGGGATTTTTATGGGGATTTCATTGCCTAGGCAGGATTGATTAGATCACTGGCCATTGGTAATTAACTCAATTACCAGCCATTATCCTATCCAGAGGTGTGGGGGGCTGGGAAGAGGAGGGGAGTATGGTGCTGAAGGTTCCGACCCTCAGATCATGCCTTGGTCTTTCTGGCAACTAGCCCCCATCCTGAAGCTATTGAGGAGCCCCCAGCCACCAGTCGTCTCATTAGCATACAAAAGACACTCATCACTCCAGAGATTCCAAGGGTTTAGGAGCTGTGTGCCAGAAACTGGGCAAAAAGGCCAAATATGTATTTCTTCTTATAGCACATCTTCAAGCACAACATCAGTCAGTTAATTCAGTCAAAAGTGACTTTGGCCAAGACTTTCCTCGTTACAAGTGAAAAATATATGAGAAGAAAATAAATAAGAGATTTCCTAAATCCCCCTCTGATGTCTAGTGTACTGGGAAGCAGGAAATAGCTTCTCCTCCTGGAACCTGTGTGCTTGAGGAGGCCTCTTCTAAGAGCTAAACAATTTAAATTGGGAAAACAAAGTCACCGAAGCTGTCCTATCTAATCACTAAGAAAAATTAAATGCCGCTTTCACTTGGCTGCCAAGACCAGCTCCAGGCTGCTCCACCACAGTTAAGTGCTATTTACAGAACTGTGCAGATTGTCAGTAAGTCCTATTGCCACTTCCAGAAGCCATCATAGACTCTTTCAGATACTTCTTCCCAGCAAACCCCTGCAGATGTCACTGCAAATGAAAATGAAAACATCTAAAAGAGCCTTGGTGGAGCTGTCCAAGTGATTAAAACTGAGCTTGACAGCGCCTGATTGCTCTTTAGTCTGTAGTGTTGTCACACTATTCTCATCATGATGTATTCTGCCTGTCTGTTTTCCTGCAGCCTTGGTGGGGGTGGGGGAGGTGTCAGGAGTTTTCATGCACTGAGAAAGAATGAAGCATTTTCCCTTCTGTAACAACCAATTTTTCCAGGTCATCCCATCTTGGTAATGCGAGGATTAAGATATAGCAGTCATGAAGTAAGAAGGGCCGAGAACAAGATTTTTTGCTACTAATGGTCAGCCATGTTCTGAGGTGTAGGATGAAATATTCCCATTATTAATGTAAATAATAATCACTACCAGACCTCTGTTAGAAACTTTATGTAAAGTATTTAATTTAATTCTCACAGTCCTAACTAGGCATTATTATAAGCAGAAAAGGAAGTGATGTAATAGCTATTGACAGCGTTGGAACTGAATTCAGATCTATCTTACTCCAGAGTTTGTGCCTCAGTCTTGAATGACCAGGATTCCTACTGTATGTATAACACATCACATTTGAGAATCAGTAACTAAGGTCCCATCTCATGAAAAGCCCAGAAGGAAAAAACAGCCATTTCAGAGTTCCATTAGTTACTTTATAAATCTGTAAGTTCTTTGGCTTTTCTAGAAAAGAAGCCGACTGCCTGAGCAGTAGGTTTGCTTATGGATTCAGGTGATCTTTCAGTGAAGGTCTCATTCTCCAGTCTGACCTGTGTGAAAATCAGTATGGAGCAGGAAATGAGAATGGTAATGTCCACTCTGGTTTCCAAGGTTTGAGGAATTGTACAGTATCTAACAATGTATACATCCCAGTAGTAAGTACTTGTGGTTATTTAAGAATGAAATAAAAAAAAATTTATTTCCATTTATGTGGATAATTTTTTTCAAAAGGCTGTTAAATTGTTAGAACATAAATACTTAAGTTGTTTGGATCTAACTACTTAATAAACAAAACTGTTAGGTGTTTCTTTTGGCTTAGGGGCATGAAAACCATGAAAAAAACTACTGAAAACACTGAGGTACATGAACTGAGAGTTTGAGAAGGTGTGGGAGGAAGATATGGACCCAGGAGTGTTCAAGGATCTTCCACAGTCTAGATAGATAGGAAGTTAAAAGACCACAGGAGCCCCTCCACTATCCCTTTGAATTTCAGTGCAAGCCCAAAGCTCGGAAACTTCAACAGCCACGCGTATGCTTTTAGCTATCAGGGCAGGCTCAGCCCTCATCTGTGCACCAGATGTGACAGCAGTCTAACAGCTGAGTCCTGGGAATGGCCACTTGTAACAACACTAACCCATAGAAGAAAAGTCGGAGGCCATGGTGCGGGCGAGTGCTGGGCAGGCTCTGCCGGGCATGGTGCTAGTTGCTGGATGAAGTGAGGGCCTCAGCCCAACGCGGCCTTAGCTTCCTCGGAAGGACCAAGCACCTTAGCAGCAGCTTAACATTGCCCTCAGCTGTGAAGCACCGTGGCTAAAATATGGCTTTTTCCTCTCAAGAAAGGAATTTCCATCTCTTCCACCTCAGTCAGCACTGTCCCTTGTTGTGGGGATTCTTTTTATCCAGTTTTCAGTTCTCTCTCAAGGGTACTTGTTCAAGGACTAGTTGTAAATTTGTTGTGTCCGTGGAAGGAGGTGAGTTCAGGGTCCTCCTGTGCGGCCATCTTGACACCAGATCCCCTAGTTCTTAAGGGCAGAGACCATGTCGTAGTTTTTCTCGCCAGAAGTTTAGCACAGGGTTAGTACATAGGATGCTTTCAGTAAATGTCTGTGAAAGAAAGGAGTGCATGTTTGCTACATTTGATGGCAGTAGAACAGAATCTTACACTCTCTGCATGCTGTTTTCCATCCCCTACTGCTATAAATGTTTCATGTTCTTTAAAGTCTTGGAAAGAGTTTGCATGTTCATCTCAATAACCTTACTATTAGAAGATTCCTTCTAGTGATGAATTGTCATGATTCTAACCACTCTTCTGTCTTGAGTGGAAATGGATAATTAAATGCGTGTTAAAATAATCCTGTGCATTTTCAACAGATGTATCTTTTCACCCTATTGTTGAGAATCACTATAACGAGCCACAGTTACTGATGGAAATGTGTAGGAGTAGAAACTAGGTAGCAACTGTTGTGGTAGAGATTGTTTCATAGCAGCTTTATTGAGATATAATTCACATACCATGCAGTTCACTTATTTAAAGTTTATAATTCAGTGGGTTTTAGTGTGTTCACAGAGTTGTGCTACAATCACCACAGTCAGTTTTAGAACATTTTAATCACCCCAAAACAAAACCCTATATCCATGAGCAGTCACTCCCTGTTTCCTCCCAATCCTCCAGCCCAAGGCAACCACTTACCTACTTTGTCTCTATAGACTTGCCCATATTGAACATTTCATATAAATAAAATTGTACAATATATGGTCCTTTGTGACTGGCATCTTTTGCTTAGTGTAATGTTTTCAAAGTTCATCCATGTTGTAGCATGTATCAGTACTTCATTTTTTTGTTGCTGAATAATATTCCATTCTCTAGATACAACATGTTTAATCTACCCGTTCATCAGTTGATGGATATTTGGATTGTTCCCATCTTTTGACTGTTGTGAATAATGCTGCTGTTACTATGTACAAGTTTTTGTGTGGACTTATGTTTCATTTCTTTTGGGTATATACATAGGAGTGGAATTGCTGGGTCATACATTAACATTAACATTATTAATAAACATCTGTTAACATTTTGAGGAACTGCCAGACTGTTTTCCAAAATGGCTACATCATTTCACATGCCCACCAGCAATGCATGGGGGTTCCAGTTTTTCTACATCCTTGCCAATACTTGCTGTTACTTGTCTCTTTATCTTTATATATATATATATAACCTAGTTTATTTATATTCATTATTAAATATAAATTAAATGCATTAGACATTTATAAAGTTGTATATATTTTATATAAATGTACATATAATTTTATGTTTAGATATAGCATCCTAGTGGGTGTGAAGTGGCTTCTCATTATGGTTTTGATTTGCATTGCCCTAATGGGTAATGGTTTTGAGCATCTTTTCATATATTTACTGGACATTCGTTTACCTTCTTTGGAGAGAGAGCTATTCAGATCCTTTGCCCATTTTTAAATTGGGTTATCTTTTTATTATTGAGTTGTAAGAGTCTTTAATATATTCTGGATACAAGTCCCTTATCACACGTATGATTTACAAATATTTTCTCTCATTGTGTGTGTTGTCTTTTGACTTTCTTGATGGCATTGTTTGCAGCACAAAACTTTAATTTTGATGAAGTTCATTTTATCTATTCTTTTGTTGCTTATGATTTTGCTGTCATATCTAAGAAACTACTGCCTAATCCAAGGTCATAAAGATTTGTTCCTGTTTTTTTCTCAGAGTTTTATAGTTTTAGCCCTTACATTTAGGTCTCTGACCCATTTTGAGTTAAATTTTTGTGTGGTAGAGATTTGAATGTTTTAAATTTTTTTCTCAGTCTTTCCCTTTGTCTGCATATACTGCTTTTACTTTTTCTTACTGAGATGATGATACAGCTGCAGCCAGAGGTGACTTCTTAAGTGAGAGGTGAAATTTTTATCAAGAGGGATGTTGAAAGGAGGAATAATATTCTATTTTTTTGTTTGTTTTTTTTGAGGAAGATTAGCCCTGAGCTAACTACTGCCAGTCCTCCTCTTTTTGCTGAGGAAGACTGGCCCTGAGCTAACATCTGTGCCCATCTTCCTCTACTTTATATGTGGGATGCCTACCACAGCATGGCTTGCCAAGCGGTGCCATGTCTGCACCGGGGATCCGAACCGGCAAACCCTGGGCGGCCGAGAAGCGGAACGTGCGCACTTAACCGCTGCACCACCAGGCCCGCCCCAAGGAATAATATTCTAAAATGTATGGCTAATTTTAAGAGATTAGGGTCAGATCGTAAGTAGCCTATCTCCCATTACAAACATGAACATTAGTTTAAATCTTCCCCATTTTGAAATGGTTTAGAATTGTAAGAGTTGCCAGGGGCTGTCATAGAACTCAGTTTTATGTGTTACATTGCTTGTAGCTGGTGGGCAGCTGTGATGGCTTACTTGCTTTTCTCCTCAGGGGTCTCTCTTTTTGGCTTGTCCGCCCTACTGGTCCCTGGGAACTTTGAGTCTCATTTGGAACTTGTAAAGTCCCTGTGTCTGGGGCCAGCACTGATCCACACAGCCAAGTTTGCACTTGTCTTCCCTCTCATGTATCACACCTGGAATGGGATCCGACACTTGGTAAGTTAATTGTAGATTTGTACATTTTCTGGGTGAAGGGAATGGAGAGGCTGGGAGGATTTTCTCCTTCATTGTCTGGGTTTAATGCTGTTTTTTTTTTTTTTTTTCTTTGAGGAAGATTAGCCCTGAGCTAACATCTACTGCCAATCCTCCTCTTTTTGCTGAGGAAGGCTGGCCCTGAGCTAACATCTGTGCCCTTCTTCCTCTACTTTATATGTGGGACGCCTGCCACAGCATGGCTTGATGAGCGGTGCGTAGGTCCGCACCTGGGATCTGAACTGGCGAACCCTGGCCACTGAAGCAAAATGTGCGAACTTACGCGCTGTGCCACTGCAGCCCCTAGGGCCAGCCCCTAGTGCTGTTCTTAAAGTTAATTGTACTGGACCTTTGCTCGGGGACCTCTCAGGGGAAGCTAAACTAGACCCCCAGTGCAATTCTTGGCAGCCCTGCTAGTGATGTAGCTGAGCACTGGATGTAGGCCTGGCGGATACTTGCAAGGTCTCAGAGCGAACTCTTCCAGTTTTAGAGATGTTACTGGGGCCGGCCCTGTGGCCGAGTGGTTAAGTTTACACACTCCACTTGTGACCCAGGGTCTCACCGGTTGGGATCCTGGGCACCGACGTGGCACCACTTATCAAGCCAGGCTGAGACAGCGTTCCACATAGCACAACCAGAAGGACCTACAACTAAGTACTGGGGGACTTTGGGGAGAAGAAGGAAAAAAAAAAAAGATTGGCAACAGATGTTAGCTCAGGTGCCAAGTTTAAAAAAAAAAGAGGGATGTTAGTAAAAGAAACCCCTGAAGCCAGGTCATACTTCTGGCATAGAAGACGTATTTATTAGACAAATAATTAATTGGTACCTGTTGTGTCAGGCACTATTCTAGACACTGGGGATTCAGTCAGGGGCTAGATAAACATGGTTGCTGCTTTCAGTCTAACATTCCTGTCAACTCAGAATAAGTCTGGCTGGAGTCAAATATACTAACTTTTGTTATCTTGACATTGGATTGCATTAACTGTTTTGGTTTTTTATTTATTTTGAGTTATTGGAGAGAATAGGGCCAACTTTAACAGAAACTGGGTGCCTAGGATCCCAGATTTTAATTGGGTTTAGGAATCTTTTGATGGTCTGAAAACTGTCCATGTTGCCTCCTATATGACCTTGGGGTCAGTTCAAACTGGTGTCTCTTTCTCTTTATAAAGGAATTAAAGTTTAATCAAACCTGCCCCTGGTCAGAGATCAGTCCCTCCTCCAGTATTTGAGATTTCACATTCTGTGGTCTGCCTACCCCTAGTCTTGCTTCCTTTCCCAGGAAAACAATTACAATTCCATTTTTCTTGTTTCCATTCTTACTTCTCTCCTGAGCCATCTGTCAGATGGAGGCTTTTGCCTTAATTTGACCTTTATAACTTCCACATGAGAGCCTAGAGACAAGTACTTTCTGAATTTCAATCTGGCCCAACAGAGAGTTTAATGGAATCAGAAAAGGTGAGAAACTAAGTGCATCTGTCACCTGTTCCCCGTGGTAGTGTTCAGTTTGATTCAAAGTAACCTCACTTCTCTCAGGGGGAAGGGATGGAGAGGGAGGGCGTTTCTGTTAATGACGACTTCTTCTACAGACCAAAGCTCTCATGAGAATCAGCTGATCAGTGTTTCTGTTCGCATCTTGGCTCAAGTGGGACTTGCAGTATATTTGCTTTTGTCTCAATATGGGGAGAAGGCCGGGGAAGCAGTTTACAAAATCTCAGGACTCAGTCAAGGCTTTTCTTAAGCCCTTAAATGTGCTTTTATTTTTCCTCCTAGCAAGTATTGGCTCTGAGTGTGGGACAGGATTTTATCTGTTCTCTGTGACAGTCCGTAGTTCTTGCCCTCTAAGCTTCAGAGCTGCCTTGCCAGAAGATCTAATGGCGGGGTGGAGAGTGGGGTTGATCTAAGAGAGTAGGAAGTAATAACTATCTTGAGAAGCTATTTCTTAGTGGGGGTCACAGTCAAAACAGACTTGAGAAGTAATGTTCTAAATCCCAAAGAAGGTTTTTTTGGAGCATTAGTCCCCTGATGGACGGATGTTCCTTCTCAAAAGGGATTCTGTGATTGACTATCTGTAGGAAATCATGTATATTCTATCCTCATTTTGGAGATTCACAATGTGTATTAATAAATTGTTTGAGAAGTCTTGCAGTTAAATGTTTACCAAATTCATTTGACCGCAGAACTTTTTTCCCTCAACATTCTGAGGAACTAGTTTTTGGAGGAACACACTTCAGGAAACATTGATGCGGCTTTGTTGTCATGAGAGAAAGTTTAATCTATTTAGTCTGGAAGCTTTAGCATATAGGGGCTGAGAATGCCTCTCCTGTCATTGAAAAAGTGGGTGGTAGATATTATATTGTGGATTTTGAGAAAGGTGACGGGGCATGAGGAAAGAAGTGCTTTTCTCTAGAATTATGCTGCGATGAATTGTCTGTTCCGTTAGATGGAGTTCCTTTCTGAGAAAAGACCTATGAGAGTGACCAAGGACCTGATTGCTGAAATTCTTCTTTTTTCCCCTACAGATATGGGACCTAGGAAAAGGCCTGAAGATTCCCCAGCTATACCAGTCTGGAGTGGTTGTCTTGGTTCTTACTGTGTTGTCCTCTGTAGGGCTGGCAGCCATGTGAAGAGCTAAAGTTTCCAACATCATCTTCCTACAAATGATTATATTGACCTGTCTTCCTGTTTGTCACCCTTATCTCCAGCCAGGACAAAGTTCTCCTGATTTGTTTAGTCCCTTTTGTGCTTGCACATCCCCTTGGAGCTCAGCAATAGTGTACCATATAGAAACATAGTAGTGGAAAAGGGTCCACTTTTCCCCTTGTTTCTAAAGATGGAATGACTGCAAAACTCCCTTTTCCTGTCCCCAGCTTGCAGCCTACTCTGGGCCTAGGACCCTTATTCTGTCTCCATATTGGGCCTTGATTTGTGCTGAGGGTCAGCTTTTGGCTCCTTCTTCCTGAGACAGTGGAAACAATGCCAGCTCTGTGGCCTCTGCCATGGGGACTGGGAGTGGGGCTTCGGGTGCCACTGCCTGTGGGTTGCTGGTTTAAAGGACAGTTCTGTTCATTGGTCAGAGCCCAGGGTCTTTAGCACCCACGCAGTATGACTGAAAGAAGAGGGGTGGGGGTGGAGGGGAATTAGCCTGTCCCAGCTAGAGGGAGATAAAGAGAGTGAGTTGGCTCTTGGAGCAGGTGCTTTGGGGAGAAGATACATAGCTTACGATGCAAGAGGAAGATCCAGAAAATTATCATTGAACCTATTAAGGGTTATTTCTTTTCCTTGCCTTTCTGGAAAAACAAGCCTCTTATTGTCATGTTCTCTAATCCAAATTCATGTGACGTCTTTTTCTGAAACTGAATTAAAATACTCATTTTGTCTTTGACTCTCCTTGAAATCTAGAGAAACCAAGAGAATGGCGGTTTGGGAGGAGCCAATTTCCTCCTCCTCCCTCTGGTCTCAGGCATTTACGTCCCCCAGTCTGACCTTTCTTAGGAGGGAAACAGTTTGTCCGACAACTGACCACTGAAAAAATTTTCAGAGAATCAAATACAAGTAGCCAAAGATTTAACAGCATGCAGAAGCCTCAGAGAAGGAAGGAGTAAGAGAAAGGAAGTTAAGCATGTGGAGAGAGTTTGAGTTATTACCGTCTCCAAAATCTCACTGAGAACTAATTATAAGCCTCATGGTACAGTTCAGCAAATTATTATCTAGTCAAGGGAGCTAGGAACCAGTGAAGGTGACAGCTAAGGGGTGATGCACTAAGTATGTAGATTTGGAGAGAGAAGAGAGTAGAGATAAGAAAGGAGGGATGGGGCTGGCCTGGTAGTGTAGTGGTTAAGTTCACGCACTCCCCTTTGGCAGCCTGGGGTTCGGCGATTCAGATCCTGGGTGCGGACCTAGCACTGCTCGTGAAGCCATGCTGAGGTGGCATCCCACATAGAATAACTAGAAGGACCCACGAGTAGGATATAAAACTATGTACTGGGGCTTTGGGGAGGAAAAAGAAAGAAAAGGAAAAGAGGAAGATTGTCAACAGATGTTAGCTCAGAGCCGATCTTAAAAAAAAAGATTGTTGAAAGCCTGGCAAACATTATAATTTAATGAGAAAACTTGCTGCTTTTATAATCCATATAAGCCAGACTTTGGGGTCCCTAACTCCCTTGGTAGGAATGCTGTTTTGATATTCTTTGGAAAGTCTGGGGTGATAGATCTGTCTTGTCCGTGGCTGAGTTGTTGGCCAACCAGTTAAAGCTGTGGGTTGGAGAGAAGTTGCACTGACTGTAATTGGTGTCAGAGAGGAAGACCTTACTTAGGCTAAGACAGTGGAGCCCTGCTGCCTCAGTAGTGTTCATCCCAGCTCCCAAGTAGTCTTTCGCTTTAAGTAATGCTCACTTCTCCCTTTTTGCTAGACTGGTCCTAGGAAGTCTTTGTAGCGTTCCTCCAGCTTAAACCATATGTCCTCTGTCGTTGTCCTTGGAGTGAGGGACAAGTGTGTTCATGAAGGAACACTTTGGCATTGAGACTGGGAAAGGTTTGGCAAGGGCATTAAATATAACAGCCAGTACCAGGAAGATGCAGAATGGGGACAGAGATGAGCAGAAGTTGAAGGCTGGGAAATGGATGCGGAGTTCCTGACTTGTGGAGTTGGAGTTTCAGAGTGGTCATCGTGTTTGTTATTCTGCCCTGAATTTCTGCTTACCATCTCTCTTTGTCTCTCTTCTCTGTCTTCTAATGACTTCTGTATCTTCAGTTTTCAAACTATATTTGTACTTTTGCTTGAGTTTTGCTCTTGTAACTTTCTGATTTGTTTTCCCTGTGTGTTCTGTCATGAGATACAAAGTCTTAGATAAGGAGAGTGTCTTCTACTTTGGCTCCCCATACCTTTTCTTCCCCACCTCCTCCAAACTCACATACACTTACTCTACTAAACAATTGTACTTATGACTTTAAAGTTGTAGTTGGGTGTGCTCAGGATGAAAAACGAGGGAGTGAGCGTGAGGGACTGATTCTTTGAGTTTTCTTTTGCTATGATGCACACCAATTTCTTGGTCATTTTTGGAGTAGAACTAACTCAGTCCTTGTAAAAATGCCTTCCACTCCAAGCCACTATCATCTTTTCCCTATTCTATTTCCCCCCAACCTTCCTTTTCCCGGTTACAGGTTACAAGAAGCAGCATAGCAGGAGGAAAAAATCCAAATCAGTGAAAGTTTCAAAAAACGATGTTTATTTTCCAAATTCGCCTTTATCCCCACCCCATAATTTCCCTGACTGGGGAGTGTTGCTTATTTCCTTTGATCTCTAGACAGGTTTTCTCACTGTGGTCCCTTGGTCCTTTCTGGAGTTCCAGGTTTGCATTTCTGGACTTCGGCTAGATTAGGACCTGCCCAGTGTTCTAGCACACGTGGGCTTCCAGGTGGGCTGTTAAAAGAGTTGACTGGGGTCGCGTGACCTGGAGTGTGACCTGCAGAGGGGTGTGAGCTTTGGAGTTGATCCGGGGAACTGAGATTTGAGGCTGGGGAGCTTGGAATTATGGTTGGACTTGGTGCTTGTTGTACAGTCTTTGTGATAGACTTCCAGAGTTTCTTCTGACTGACTGGATCATGGGGCTGTCGGGGGCCAAATAGAAGAAACAATCATGTTTCTAGTCAGACGTGGATCATTCCCAATCCATCTCAGAATTCTAAGTCCCATTCTCCCCATACCATGGACAAAAGGTCAGGTCTCCAGTAAGAAGAGTTAAATTTGATTCTGCTAACTTCTTCCTTGAGATCAAATCATTTTGTACTGGGGTGGGGGGGAGGGGTGGGGACAGTAAGATTTCCTTAGCTCATCCCTTCAGGCCTCAGACGGTGATTACGGACTAGATAGGATAAGACAGAATTGGTTAGAGGGTCCCCCTGCTGGGATAATTGTGGTATAACAGTATGGTGTTTTTTGGGGGTTTTTTTTGTTTTGCTGAGGAAGATTCACCCTGAGTTAACATCTGCTGCCAGTCTTCCTCTTTTTGTATGTGAGCCGGCCACCACAGCGTGGTCACTGACAGACAAGTGGTGTAGGTCCATGCCTGGGAACTGAACCTGGGCCACTGAAGTGGAGCACGCCGAACTTAATCACTAGGCCACCAGGGCTGTCCCAACAATATACCTTTTTGAAGTTGAAAAGAAATGAAGACAATAGGATTTGAGGTTAGGTGGGAGGAACAGATACCTTGCCAAAGATTTCAGGACGCAGCCCATTGGAGGCCTTGAGTAAATCAGGATTTTTCTGTATCCATTTGGTGAGGGAGGCAGCACCAGCCGCTGTACGGGAGGTCAGGGTCACCCGAGCAGGGGGTACTTTCAGAGGCATTTGCCAGGTGCCCATGAAGGAACCCCAAGGATTTGCCTAAAAGGAAAAAGACGGGGTTCCTCAACAGGGCTTCTCACTCCCAGTAACTGACCTGTTGGCAGGACCTCTATTCATCTTATTTCCATCCTTTACCTTTGGGAATGAAGGTAATGAAATAAGACACAGCATAATCTCCCCACTCCTCTTTTTCCCCCCTCTCATGTAGGTTACCGTAATTTTTTCATCCCCTTACCTCTGCCAGCTTAAATTCTGCATCCTTAGGCTAAGTTTGGCAGAGTACTCACTGTATAAGTATCATCACCTGAAGGCATTCATTTTATACAAATCATTCATCAATTTAAGGAATTCTGGGTGCTAAACTCTATCTTGTTGGATAAACGGCTGAAAGTTTGGGGGCGCTTGTGTTACGAGGTGAGCTAGATTGAACTTTAATTTTCCGGATTGTGATTGCAGGAGATTGCAAGTGTCCCCTCTGTTACTCCAGCTCTATGCCTGTTCTCTACCTGTTTTGATAGGAATGAGATGAGTTCTCACCTTGGAACGGGGCACTGAAGGCAATAGATGACCACGATCATTGGCGATAATCTGAGTGTAGCCTTCATGAGAAGAAATGCTCTGGGGTAGAGATGGAGAGAGAAGTACTTATGAAAATGGGGTGGAAAAGAGGGAGAAAGTCTCTGAAGAGCTTGAATTAAGGGCTGAGGGAGAGGAGGATATGGGAATTTAAATGCTGAAAGAAGTTAGGTGCAGTGTAAAGAACCACAGACTGGCCCTGTGGGTGCCCTGAGCGTGGAATACCTGTTTTGTTGGCTTGGCGGGAGACCAGTTCTGCAGATACTTGGGTGAGAACGCTTTTTCATACTGTGGAGAGAAAGATGAGAACCCCTGTGAGGCTTAAAGGCCCCAAGCGCGGGAAATGATAACTAGGCACGGTTCTTTCGCTTTGAAGACCAAAGGCCTGAACAGCCATGCTAGGCTTTAACTCACTATAAAGAGTATGTAGTTTGTTTAGTCTATGTGTTTGCTGTCCTACCTACATGGAGCCACTAGCCATATGTGGCTATTGAGCACTTGAAATGTGACTAGTCTAAATTGAGGTGCTTTATAAGTATAACATACACGAAATTTTGAAGACTTAGTAAAAAAAAAAGAAAGTAAAACATCTGACTCCAACTTTTAAAATATTGATTACATGTTGAAATAATATTTTGGATGTATTTGGCTAAATTAAATATTAATTTTTTTTCATTTAACTACTAGAACATTTAAAATTACATTTGTGACTTGTGTTGTCTCTTTATTGGGCAACTCTGGTCTAGACCAGGGGTCAGCAAACTATGGCCCATGGGCCAAATTCATCCTCTTGTCTTGGGATGGCCTGAGAAAGCTAAGAATGGTTTTCATAGGTGAACATTTGTAATTGATTTGATAAAAGGGAGCACTAACTTTGTATCCCAATTAAGTGAAATGTTTTCTCATCCCAAAAGAATTCTATTCTTTTCATTAGTATTACAAAAAAATGCACTGTTATTATATTTGAGTTTTGTCAAAAATTTTATGGAAAAATGTTTTCTCTCGTTATGTAAATACCTATATAATATTTCTGATTTTGTCACTTGGCGCACAAAGCCTAAAATATTTACTCTCTGGCCTTTTACAGAAAAAACTTGACCTCTGGTTTAGACCCTACAAACTTAACCCAGCGATACCTTTTGCTTGTCCCTGGGCCCCCTCCTGAGGAACTGAGGAGGGGAATAATACCGTCTCACCCCGCTCTCAGCTGTCTCTTCACTAGTCAGAATCTATGGGAGGGAACAGTCCAAAGGGAGAATCTGGAAGGCAAAGTTAAACGTTAAAGAGATGGAAAAAGAACTTACCTGGTTGGCGCTGTAGTTAGTGGCCATGATGCTGCCACTTCCTGCTGTTTACCTTTGTTGCCTGGCAACCGCAGAAGGCAGAGCTTCCACGGCTACCTCCCAATGAGCAGGGGCTGCCTTTCCCTTCTACTTGTTATTCAGTTTCTTGGCTAACTCTGTTCCCAACCTTTTTCCCTGAAACTTAGTTTCATTTTCATTTTAGAGATGTGAGAGACAGAGTAAATAAACCTAAGAAAATTAGCTGAATAGCAGCCCCGTCTTTTTTTCTACCATTACTCGTTAGGAACTTCCAAGTTGCCTTTGACTGGGGTCTTTAACCACTTAACACACCCCATGAGCTGTGTTCTTTTGGCAGTGTGGTGGAACGTACCATGGACTTTAGAGCCAAACACTGGGATTTGAGTCCTTACTCAACAGAGGAACATAGGAGTTGTATAACATTAAGTAGTTGGCTTCTCTTGGCTATATTTCTGTAGACTCATTTGTATTGTGGAGATAATAGAGCCTGCCTTTACAGTGTAAGTAACATAAAGTGAATAAAGTGTCTAGGTAATGTAGCATGGCAGGTACTCAGTACTGCTGAGAATCCTGTTTATAGGGTTCGCTACTTCATTTTCTCAGGCAGAATAACAAAGGAATAAATGTTTTAAAAAGTGACTGACTCAAATTTGTCCCCAGAAAGAAAAACGTACCTTGTCCTTGGTCCTTGAATGACTCCTGTCTCCTCCATTACTCTCTAGAATCACAAGGCCTGAGAACACAGGTGCTTGGTGTTGACTGAAATGAGGTAGAGTCAGGAGCTGGTACCAAGAAATTGAGCAGGGTGATGAGAGGAAGTCATAGTGGGGAAAGCACCAGGTTTGGGGAGTTAGGTGGCGGTGGCAGGTGCCAGGACACAAACCTAGTATTTGTGGGACTGGACAACGTCTCTGGGATTCATCTGTAATGGTATTATCATCCCCATCTACTGGGCTGTTAGAATTAAGGAGAAAGTGGAACTGCTTTATGAATTGTAAAGTCTACTAATGTATAAGATGAAAGGAAAAAACTAAGATATGAGTTGTCCAAAGAAATAGATCATGGAGAACCAGGAGAGCATTATAAGGGATAATTGCCAGTCCCTTCTCCCTTCCTTTTCCCCTCACGGTCCTCATCCCAACCAACACACCAAGTATAAGAACACTCCTACACTTCTAGAGTTGGAGGCAAAAACAGCTCTTGTTTTGTTTTTTTTTTTCCCCTCCCCAAAGCCCCAGTGCATAGTTCTAAATTCTAGTTGTAGGTCCTTCAAGTTCTATGTGAGCTGTCACCACAGCATGGCAACTGACAGGCCAGTGGTGTGGTTCCACAACCGGCAACTGAACCCGGGCCGCTGAACTTTAACCACTAGGCCATCAGGGCTGGCTCAAACAACTCTTGTTTTGTAGGCTCTGGCAGTTAACAGCTGGATAATATGAGGTCTGGAAAGGAGACTCCTGTGTTTAGTCCCTGTGGTTTTCATCACTCTCTAGAGTGATGACTTTAAGGACCAAGGACTTTGCTCTGGGATATCCATCTTGGTCTTTAAAGCCGCAGTGATAGTTAAGCAAGCATCATTTCTCTTGGAACCTTCTGTCTTCAGCTGGTATGCTTTTCTGATAGAGATGTGATGTTCTATGATGACTGAGATCCTATTTTTAAAAAATAACTAGTTTTTGTTTAATTGAAAAAGTAATGTACAGGGGAAAAAAATTCCATTTTTTCAGAAGGGTGTTTAATCAAAAGCAAATGTCCATCTGACTCCAGCTTCCAGTCTTGCTCCTCAGAGGAAACTACCGTTACTATTTTCTTGTGTCTCCTTCCAGAAATATTCTATGCATTCTAACAATAATGGGAGCAAGCTGTCCACATTGTTTTGTGATTTCCTTTTTTGAATATCTTAGGGATTGTTTTCTTGTGACAGTGTCTTCTTTTAGGATGCACCATCACATACTTATTCAGTCCCATTTGGATGACCATTTAGGTTACAGACATTGCTGTAATAAAATCTATATCTATAGATATATTCGTAAAAATTCATATCATAAAGATATGAATAAAGATATATATCTTTATGAATATATCTATAGATATATGTAATTAGTAGGATAAATTTCTAAAAGTGAATTTCAAATCAAAGGGTTTGTGCATTTAGAAAGTTAATAATGTCAAATTGCCAGACCTTGCACCAGTTTATACATCCACCAACAGTGTGTTAGAGTACCTAGTTGTCCACTCTCTTTTCAACAGTATTAACAATGTTTTTCCTGTTTTTGTCAATCTGATAATAAGAACTAATGTAGTTACTGTGTGTCTGGCACAGTTCTAATTGCTTTTTATTACATTTTGCCATTTGGTTCTCACAAAAACCTCAGCAAAGGAAACTGGAGCATACACAGTGAGGAGTAGAGCCAGGATTTAATCTCAAGTATTCTGACTCTAGAGCCATCAATTTTAACCATTACACTATATTGCCTCTTAAGCAGCGGGTGAAATATAGTGTATCATTGTTTTTAATTTTCATTTCTTTAATTATGAGGGTTTTTTCCCCATATATTTATAAGCCTCTTTTATTTCTTTCCTGAAAATAGCCTTTAATGTCTTTTGCCGTTTGCTCTTGGGCTGTTCATCATTTTTATTAATCTCTTTGAACTCTTTATATATTAAGGAAATTAGCCTTCTGTCATATATGTTGCAAACATCCCCCCCTCCCTCCCCCCCCGTTTATCTGTCATTTAATTTTGTTTGTTTTGGGGGTGTTTTTGGCCATGGACATGTTTTTAATGTTTATGTAGTCAAATTTATTACTCTTCTGTGCTTCTGGATCTTATCCTTTGAGTGGCTGTTTGTAAATTCCAATATTTAAAAAATAATTCACGTGGTTTCAGCCTTTATATTTAAATTTTTGTTCCTGCTGGAATTTATTTGGCGACTAGACTGAGGTCAGGCTCCAGATGCCTAACTAGTTGTCTTGGCATCGCTTATTGAACAAGCCATCTTTTCTCCAGTGACTTGAAATGCCACTTTTATTGTATTCTTTAATGTATATGGGTTGTTTCTGGATCCGCTAACCCATTCTAGGGGAGAGGTGACCATTTTAGGTTATTTGTTTCTCTTTAAAATCTAAAGTACAATCCTAGCTTGGTCCTGTGTGAATTCTCCAGTTAGAATTTCAGAGACACTAGGAAATTGTACGAGTAATAACAGGCAATTTGTTTTTTAAGATTTTATTTTTTTCCGGGGCTGGTCCCGTGGCTGAGTGGTTAAGTTCGCGCGCTCCACTGCAGGCGGCCCAGTGTTTCGTTGGTTCGAATCCTGGGCGCGGACATGGCACTGCTCATCAAGCCACGCTTTTTTTTTTTTTAAAGATTTTATTTTTTCCTTTTTCTCACAAAAGCCCCCCGGTACATAGTTGTATATTCTTTGTTGTGGGTCCTTCTAGTTGTGGCATGTGGGACGCCGCCTCAGCGTGGCCTACTGAGCAGTGCCATGTCCGCCCCCAGGATCCGAACCCTGGGCCGCTGAAGTGGAGCGTGAGAACTCAACCACTGGGCCACCGGGCCAGCCCCAAATTGGTACTTCTTACTGGGTAGTCTTGAGCCAATAATAATGCTAAAATTTTTGAGCACTCACTATGCATCAGGCACCCTACTAGGTATTTACATATGTTTAATGCTCAAAACTAAGATTATCCTCATTTTACACTATAAGGTCACTGAGACCCAGAAAAACTAAGTAACTTGTCCAAGGTCACACATTTAGGCATAGCTAGACTTTAACCCATGTAATCTGACTCCAGCACTCATGCTGGTGGTTGCCCTCAATTAGGTACAGTTTATACATTACCTATTGATACAAAGTAAACTCGTGGTTCAATGGCAGATGAATTCAATCCAAAGAAAAGATTTCCTAATTTCAGTCATCAGAGAACTGAAGCAAATGATGAAAATACCCTGAGGCATATTTTGTGAGTGGGGCCTCGATGAGCCCTTCCAACTTTGAAAGAGTTAAATCTGGCCCCATGAAAGACCATTAACTGTGCCTGAAGCTAACCAGCCAATATGAAAAAAGGTCAAAATTCCATCAGGTGCCAATCTTTAAAAAATAAAAAAGAAAAAGAAAAAGAAGTACCAATTCAGTTTACCTTAAACAGAAAAGAGAAATTATAAAGTTACAGGAGAACTATAGCAGATTTCAAAATTACAAAGTATAGTTTGAGGCTCAAAGGATAAGAGAATCTGGAAGGTAGAACGCGATCAGGGAGAGAGATTTTTTTCCCTCTCTCTCTGTTTCTCACTGCAGTGCTTTATTCTTATTTCTCTGCAAGGCGGCACACACGATTTGCTCCCTAGTTGAGAATAACTCTGCAGAGACAACTTGGGTTTGTACCTTTCTTGCAAGCTCGTAAGAGTCTTACTAATATAATAGGAGAGAATGGAAAGATCAGAAAGAATGCTGGTCAGCTGAAGTGGAGAGAGACCGCAAAGGATAACGATTTCCTGCTTTTGCTTTGAACCAGTGGATCTTTTTTTTAAAAAAATAGAAATTAATTTTCCCACAACCAATTGTCAGTTTTTGTGTAGTTTTCCAAAGGTTTTGTGCATATACAAGAAATAGAAATATATATTTTATTCATCACAATTACCTTTTACACAAATTATAACATACATACTACTTACTTTTTTAAGATTAAAAAAATGTACTTTTGGAGATCATTACATATGAGGGCTAAAGAGCTCCCTTACTTTTTCTTGAAGCTTTATAGCCTTAAGAAATCAACACACACACACAAAAGAAATCAATACATTGATGATGTATTATAATTTATCTAATTAGTTTTCTATTGTTGAACATTTAGTTTGCTTCCAAACTTTTACTATTACAACAGCGCAGCAATGAGTAACTTTGTACCTGTGTTATTTTGCATGTGTGAGAGTGTAGTTGTGAAATAAGTTTATAGAAATGAAATAGTGAAGTCAAAGGGCGTGTGCATCTTGACAGATATTGCCAATTGCCTTCCGAAGAGTTTACGTCTCTCCAGCTGTGTATCGGAGTTCTCTGGCAGATCTTGAAGACTTGCTAGATTGATTATATCTCTAACTTGTTTATTTTCATCCCATACCCCTTCCCAGATATTAGGGATTCACAGTAACTTCTCTCTCAAAAATTTGCATTGTTAGATAAACTACCTTATTTAGTGCTTTCTTTCTTTTTCTTTTTTTTAATTTTCTTTTTTAATTTTTCCTTCTTCTCCAGAAAGCCCCCAGTATACAGTTTTATATTTAAGTTGTGGGTCCTTCTAGTTGTGGCATGTGGGACACTGCCTCAGCATAGCTTGATGAGCGGTGCTGGGTCCATGTGCCCAGGATCCAAACGAGCAAAACCCTAGGCCACCAAGGTGGAGCACGCGAACTTACCCATGGGGCCATGGGGCGGTCCCCGTAGTGCTTTCTAATCTATAATAGCCAAAAATGAGCAACTTGGACTTTCAATGTACTTTTCTTCCCATGGCATTTTTAAAGCCAGAAAAAATCATTAGTAACTCCTTACTAGTAAAAACGTGGGCATCTCATCTATTACACAGTTTGACCTCCTGAATCACTGTCTCCAGTCCTACCATCAGCAATCCAAGGTTTCTTCCAGATAGCTCCAAGCTGCCCTGTTTGCTGCTTTGCTGGGTCAGGTGGAGGTGGGTCTTGGATTGGAGACCTGGCCTTTGCCTGTTTTCCTGCATCTTATCTAACCAAGCTACTGGCCCAACTTTGAACTATTCATACCCCCTAGCTTCTGTATATTCCCTAATAGGAACTGAATACACCGTTCTGTGCACAGTAAGCACTGAAGGATGGATAGCTGAGAATATAAAAGCTGTTTCAAAACTTCTCTATAGATTATACATTTCGGATCCGATTTTCTTTCTTAGGAAGCATCTAAGGCTCCCTCTGTTGGAGACTGTATTACATCTCCTCCCGTACACCACAAAAGAAGAATGTTCTTGATAAGAACCCTTCCTGAGAACCAGCTCTAGAGACATCAATATCTCTCACTAGTGGTGAGAATTCAATTTATGTTTACTTGCATAACTAAGAATAATCGATGGTTATAATGGAAATGGGGGGGGCCAGCCGGTGGCGTAGCGGTTAAGTTCGTGCGCCCCACTAAGCGCTTAAGTTCGCCGGCTCCACTTTGGCGGCGGCCCGGGGTTCACCAGTTGGGATCTCCGGCACTGCCCTAGCGGCCCGTCAAGCCATGCTGTGGCAGGTGTTCCACTTATAAAGTAGAGGAAGATGGGCACAGATGTTAGCTCAGGGCTAATGTTCCTCAAAATACTACTACTAATAATAGTAATAATAATAAAACAATGGAAACGGGGCAGTATGTGATGGCTATGTGCTTTGACAATATACGGGGTGGCCATAAAGTCTGGAAATAGACATTATTTTATCATGTGTTGAAATATAATATCAATAGACCCTTAATATGTATTCATTTATGTTTCCAGATCTTTTGCAACCCTGTAAATATAGTACAACTATCACTGAGGCGAGTTTAGGGAGAGTGTGAGAAGTGGGATGAGCTCTGATCGTCATACGCAGACAGCAACTGCGAGTAAATGCATTTTGCAAATGCATTTTGCCTCGTTAGGTGCTAGGGGAGAGCAACGGGAGGGGGATTAACAGATTACTAGATAATTTCAGTATTACTCTATATTAGGAAAAACTCCAGTCCTCCCCCTGTTTCTCCTTTCCTCTCATACTACTATCTCATTCCCAACACTTCTGACACCAGATGTATGGGGGTTTTCCCCACACCAAGCAATTCCGTGATACTAGCTGGGTATCCCACTTCAGCTCAATTCTGACACTATCTACCTTGAGATAGCATCAGGTCTCACCTCACCGGATAAGGGTTCAGTCCTACAAGACTGCCCCCCCACCCCCATCTATTTCAGGTGCCAATTGAAAGTTTAGGTTGTTACCTGTACTTCTGACCAATCAGCTATAAATCAGAGGTTTCCATGACCCTCTCCTCAGGTTCAATGAATGTGCTAGAGCGGCTCACAAAACTCAGAAAAACAGTTTACTTACTGTTTACCAGTTTATTATAAGTACCTCATGCTACCCGATTGCACCACTGGAACTCCTATCAACTTATACTAAAAGAAGAGATAAAGGCTACAGATTGACATCCAGATGAAAGAGATGCCTGGGGCAAGGTACGTGGGAAGGAGCACGGAGCTTCCCTGTCCTCTCCAGGCGCCCACTCTCCCAGCTCTTCCATATGTTCACCAACCCAGAAGCTCTCCAAACCTCATACTTGTGGGATTTTTATGGAGGCTTCATCACTTAAGCCTGATCGATCATTATCCATTTCCAGCTCCTCTCCCCTCTGGAGAATGGGGGTGGGGCCAAAAATTCCAAAGCTGCTAATCATGGCTTGGTTTTTCTGGTGACAAGCTCCCATTCAGGAGCCCACCAAGAGTCACCTCATTAGAACAAAAGACACTGCTATCACCAAGAAAATTGCAAGGGATTTAGGAGCAGAAACTGTGTCAGGAACTGGGGTCAAAGACCAAATATTAGAGCAAAAGATGCTGCTAGTGCTCCTACCACTTAGGAAATCACAGAGTTTTAGGAGCTCTGTGCTGGGAACCGGGGGCAGAGACCAATATATATACTTTCTATTATCTCACATGCTCACATAGACAATAGCCAAAAAGAGAGTGAACTTAGGTATTGTATGAAAGTATTAGGATAAAGACAACCATTTGAACAAAAATACAAACTCTTCCTAACCAGAAGGTATGTTAAAAAAAAGAGGAGGAGGAGGAAGCAAATGAAATACGTCACATGGTGAAAGACCTAAATATATAAAACTATAAACTAGTAACGCAGATCTGAGGCCAAATATATTGATTACATCAATAAATATATGTATACAGTCATGCATCACATAATGATGTTTCAGTTGTCGACGAAAATAATCCATATCCAATCTATAAATGAAAATTTGGGT